>NW_017729030.1:55946692-55968188 GCF_001723915.1 Gavialis gangeticus
TCTGCAGTGGTTCTTAAGAATAAATGTACATATTGTTTTAATAAACAGAGGGGAGTTTCCTCTGGCTATGGATGTTTCTCAGTCATACAAACAGAAGGGGAAAGCAATAAATTCCTGTAGTTATATCACAAGCATCTATTTAACTTAAAGTTGGGTTTTTTCTGTAGGCCAGACTACTGATTTTTATTTGTGTCATTCCCATCAGTAGTGGATATACTACAGTCAGGTCTCAAGCTTCCATGCCCCTGTTTAATAGTTAGATTAGTGATTTGGGAAATCTAGGGAAAATGAGCTGGCCAGTTTCCAAAAGGTGGGAAAGTTATTTAGGGTAGTCAAGATGAAACAAAACCACACGCATCTTCAATTCGTTGGGAGCGCTGTGCTGTGTGAAATTGCAAAGGGAAAAGAAATGATATATTTTATTAGACCAACTAAATAGTTGGAAAAATTGTTCTTTTCAAGCTTTCAGGCACACACACTATTCTTCAGGCATAGTGAGCCCAAACTGAGAAATTATCATCAGGTTTTATCGAATCCATCCTAAGACCTCTTGTCTCTCAAAGAACAAATTTTGTCTAAGGCACAACAGACTTTCTATGAAAACTTAAAAACCGTAGACCACCTTCCAACAACACCCTCCTAGCCACCATGAATATTACCAGCTTATATATCAGCATCCCACACCAGGATGGCATCCAAGCCTGCCTTACATATCGACAACAGCAAGATTACAACTCAGAGTACAGACTTAAAGATATTACTGAACTTATACACTTCATCCTCACACACAGCAACTTCACTTTCAATAACCAACACTTCTTCCAGGCAGGGGCACAGCTATGGGCACCAAAATGGCCCCACAATATGCCAACCTTTTTATGGCCCACCTGGAAGAATTCCTCAAGAACTGCACCATCAGAACCATGCTATACCTAAGATACATAGATGACATCAGTTGAACTGCAGTCTCTGATTATTTTCCATCACAAATTCAATAACCATTACCCATCTATCAAACTATCTCTTGAATAGTCCAGCACCAACATTTCCTTTTTAGACACTACTATGATTAACATCCATAATGTTAAAATGCAACCCACCATATACAAGAAACCCATGGACCAACATACATATCTACACAGAACCAGTAATCACCCTAAGACACCAAGAAAGCTGTAAGATACAGCCAAGCCCTTCAATATCACTGAATCTGCACTAAGGAGAATACCCATGTTCACCACCTTGCAAATCTCAAAAGGGTTTTCACCCAACAAGGACACTGCTCAAGAGAGAGAGATTGCAATATTGAAAGAACCACCCAGATACTACATGAAGAATTGTTGCAGTACAAAAAGAAAATCCCCATGAATCGCACACCATTAGTTATGATATACCATCTTTCCCTGGAACCTATATAGGAAATCCTCAAACAATTACAACCCATACTAGAAGACCCAGCTCTTACAGAGATCTTTCCACAACCTCCCATCCTAGCCTTTAAACAAGCACCAAACCTCACCAACCTCATCACCAGAAGCAAACTTCTGATAGCCCAAAGCACACCAAATGGATCCAGACCATGTCGAGACAAGAAATGTAAAACCTGCCAACACATCTCCACCACTCCCACAGTAATTACACCCCACAGCAGAACCATCACCATTCCTGGATCTTACACCTGCACCTCTAGAAATGTAACATCTCATCCAGTGCATTTAGTGTCCTGATGGAAAATATGTAGGGGAAACCAAACAACTGTGTAACAGAATGAACACACACACCGAAAAATCGATCAAAGACAAAAGTACCCAATTACGAGTGCATGGTTCTCACAAGATAACTACTCTCTCTCCAATTTCTCAGTTCTAATCTTCAAAGGGAATTTATAAAACACCTTTTGTAGACAAGCCTATGAACTCCACTTTATAAATCTACTGGATACAAAAAATCATGGACTCAATATAGATATTGGATTCATGGCACATTATAGCCTGCCTGCCATCTGATAACCCTAAGTAACCTGTTTGCATTTTACCAGCTACATTCTATCACCTTCGACCCCCCGCTACCTTCTCACACCTATTGTCTGCCATTCCCTTTGAACCTCACTGCCACGCATTTGTATTTTCACAGACTTGCATTTTGCATTTTGGCTTCTGTTCTACAAAGGAAAACACACAAACACCAACAAACTCTCCCTATGATTGAAGAAGGTGCCTGAAAGCTTGCAAAGAACATTTTTTCCAACTCTTTAGTTGGTCTAATAAAAGATATCACATCTACCCAAAGACCTTTGTCTGCCTATGTCCTTAGACAAATGTGACTACAATCAACAACCCTAAAGGGAAAAGAATGTAGTTTACCAAGAATTTAGAATCCAATAAATTGTGCTAATTGACTTAACTCTATAAATTCAGGGGGAAAAAAAACACCTGGTCGCCAAAGGGAAAGCTCCATAACAACCTCTTTTCAGCATGCAGCAGCTGTCAGTAAAGTAAAAAAAAAAAAAGAGATGTTTACAGACTGCATTGGAGAATAATGCAGAAAATAATATTATGTTACTATATAAATTAATGGAGCATTCACAGCTGCAATACTGTTACTCATGTCTGGACAGCCCCTATTAAGGAACAGAGTGGAAATTAACACAGTTCAGCCCTGGACAGCAAAAATGATTTAAGAACATGAACAATATTTCTTGTATGAAGAGAGGAGAGGCAGAGGGCGAAATCCCACAGACCTGATCCCATATGCTAGATCCAGTCACAGAGTGACCCCCTGTGCCATTGCAAGTATAGACCAGTGGTCTAGCATGCAGGGCCACATCACTTCCACAGGATGTGGTCCACAGGACTTCACATGGGTCTGGAAACTGGACAGTAGGGGAGAAGCAATTGACATTGCCACCATTCCCCACCAACCAAATTTCTGGACTCATGGGGAGCCCAGCAGCTGGATGACAACTCCATGGGCTGGATCTGGCCTACAGACTGAAGGCTGAGTGCCAGTGCTCTACTACAAGGATTAAGCCAGGCATGCTGTGTAGGGGGTGCACATGCACCCCCTGACAGCACCAGTGCACCCCCTGTCAGGCCACACTCCCCATTTACCTGGTGGGCAGGTGGGAGCACCAGTGCTCCCTGTGTGAGCGCCAGCTGGGGAGCAGGGCCGCCAGCAAAAGCGGTAAGTGAGATTGGCTGTGGGGGACCCCTCTGCCCTGGGTCAGCAAGATCAGCCACTGGGGGATCCCCCCGTCACTGATTAGTGTCAGTGGGGGTACATGCCCCCCATGACTCAAGAGGCACCAGACACCCATGGATTAAGCACATTCAGTTAAATCAAAAGATGGCAAATTGGTAGAAGAAAAGGCACTCTTCTCTACAAAATGTCTGTTTAATGAATGGAACTCATTCTCCTGACATATTGTTAAGCCCAAAATCTCAGCAGATCTCCAAAAAGAAGTGGACATTTATATGGGCGTTAGAGTTTCTAAAGGGACAGAACTGCTTTGATTAATCCAGACTCTACTTAAACACCTTTAGGAGGAGGACAACATCCTCTTGAATATCACAGGGTCCCTTACACTGTAAATCAGGAGTAAAATCACCCCTTGTTTGTCAAATTTTCTGAAGTGCTTGAATTAAGAACTTCATTCTGACAGGGGCTTGTGGGTCAGATTTTCAAAAGCATTTTGGAGTCAAGAAGATGCCGGGAAACACCTTGGTCTGTATACAATAAATAAAAAAGAAGCTAGCACTATCCTACATGATGGTATTAAAAAAAAAAACAAAAAAACAACCTGTATAATTGCTATTTGAACTCCACTGGTGCCTTACATTTTCACCATGAAGCTCCCTGGGGCACCCAAAGTTCTGTTTCTAGCTACAAGCAAAACTACTCTTGTTGCACATTAATTAAGCTCCTAGAGCTCTTAATCCCTGGACTGTCCACTCATTAACACTTGAAACTAGTTTTAAGCACACTTTAGGTGGCTTAAAGTTATACTGCTGCAGAGCAGGTTTATCTCTGATCCGCATTACCCAGTTTATTTTCCATTAATGTGTGCCCACTTCCCACAGATGAGCTGCCCAAGTTGCAGTGCACCAGCATCCCAGGATGCAGCATGTCCTCCCCCATCCTCCTGTTCTGTGTGGACAAACCTTTGACCCCTGGCACCAAGCCAACTCCCCCTCCTGCCCCAGGGGGCCTGACCTTCCTGATGGCTAGAAAATGGTATTTAGAGATTTGCTTTTGGGAACCGATTGTACATAAAGTAAATATGAATTAGAACAGTGCTTCAGGGCAACAACAAGGGTTAATTGGTTTCAAACAGCCTGTTTGTGACAGTTTCCTTCAAGGCCCACTGTGTCTAGAGGCAGCAGACAGACAGGCTGTGAAACTGAAGACATGTACCACAGTGTTCCGTAACAGAGATAGGGGACTCTGCCGTGTTGGCCAAGTCACGGTGCCCAACTGCAGGGTCCTCAAGATTTCCAGTTTTGGTGAACAGACCAAGTTTGGAGGCCCAGGAAATAACCAAATTAGGATGTGTGCATGTGATGGGTTTGTGAAACAAAGGAATATAGTAACAGGACCGAATCTGGATAGTATGATGACCACAGGGAGAACATTCAATGAAGCCCAGAGATGAAGATTCATCAGGGGGCAGAAAGAATACAAAAGGAGGGATTTCAGAGCAGCAAAGAGTCCCTGAGAGGGCGCCTGGGACCACTATGGGCAGAGGGCACACCACCAGCCCATCTCACCCACCCACAGTCTAACCCACTCAACCTCCAGGCTGCTGACATCCGACATTCAAGAAAGAACCTCAGGGTGAAGCTCACGTACTGGCCCGATGTACCTTGACTCTGTGACGGCTCTAGGACTGGTAACTATAGAGTTGTTCACATTATTCTTATCTACTATTGTGGTACAGTAAAAGTTCTGTTATCTGGCATCTTATAAGCTGGCATGCTCAATTAACTGGCATGCCAGCTTGTAAGTTAAAGTGAAACCAGAAGTGCCCACTGTGCTGCCGAGCCCCCACAGCCTGGGGGCATAACAGGCTGGGTGGGGCTGTGCAGGGCCCACCTCCCTGTCCTGCAGGGCCTGTGGGAGGGGCGGCGATGTGGCAGAAGGGGGCGGCGATGCTGTGGGAGAGGCAGTGGGGCACCCCAGACAGCGGGAGAAGCAGCAGCCCAGGCCACTCAATTAACCGGCATATTTTGTTATCTGGCATCCCCCATTCCTGGGGGATGCTGGATAACACAGCTTTTACTGTGTAATCAATAAAATTTGCCTAGAATGGAGAGGTCATGGTCAGTCTGAGGGTCTTAGATCAACCCAGAACAAGGCATCTGGGTCACAAATCTAGTTCCTACCCAAATAGCTTGCAGAACATATGCCAACTAGCCAAGTCACAGGATACAGATGGGTCCAGGAGTACGGTCTAGGAGGGTTGGGGGCCAGATCAGGTCCCTATGAGCTGGGAATTCCTTCCTGGGGCAGTGGCAGTAGCTCCCTCTGAAAGTACTTTCCCTAATTGTTCCTGTCTCCCAGCCACCCCAAGATGCTTGAGTAGCACCCATTTTAATTTACTACTTCTTTTTTTCTTTTAATTGTTTTACTCCTTTTTATTTTATCTTTCAGTGGCTGATTTCTTTCATTTTTACCACTTTTCCCCCACCCCCCTCCCACTAACTTCCTCCCAGCTTCATGTTCCCCCCTCCTTTCCCAACTCATTTCTCTCACACACCCCACCTAAAGCAAGATCGAAGTCTGTCCTGGCTCACCAGCAACACACAGCTGTAGCTCCTAGTCAGGCCCCTGCTCACCAGCCTTTTAGTGGCAAGTCACAGCTGTGCAGGTAGGGGACAGCCAGAGAAGGCTTAGAGCCTTAAGGTGCAATTGTTTAAACCTCAAGTTAGCACTCACATAGATTAACATTTTGAGCGCCTCAGAGTATAACATGTAACAAGGTACTAAATCTTTATATAATAGAGCAGCTAGCCACCCATCTCATACCTAAGACTATTCAGATTCCAGTAAAAAAGGTGCTCCTCCACCTACCTCCTCCTCTGTTTGAGGGGGTTTCAAACCTACAACTCACCTCCTTGGAGAGGATCCTAATCTGACCATAGGTTGTTCTACAGTGGGAGTACAATCTCTACCTCTTCTGTTGAAACAGAGCCACCGCACAGGAAAGAAAGCAAGGTTCCTGAGGCCAGGAAGAGAGAGGAGCAAGAGGGCACTGGAGTCTTTAGCTCAGTGACTGCCATGGGAAGGGAAAGCCCCAGGTGCAATCCTTCTACAAGGACTACTCATGGACTTTGCATGAAACTGCACTGTTGTCTAAGAGCTTTGCACTGCAATATATCTCTTTTCGTATCTACACCTAGTGAATTTCAAAGCATTGAAACATGAACAAATTACTGTGCCGTAACTGCAGGCACAGCTTGACTGTGTGTCAGCTACTTCACAGCAACTGCTAGTATGCATGCTCTTCCAAGGTAAGTATAATAACATACCCCATTTACCTCATTTACAGTGAGGTAAAAGCATGCACATGGACAGTTACTGTGGGGTAGCTGGCATACCGTGAAGTGCTATCTTCCTTTACCTAATAGCAATTGGTAAGTTTAACACAACCATCTAAATAGGAAAGATATTGAAATCAGTAAGTATTAAGTGCCTAACCTCCCAGACAGTTTTGAAAATCCGTCCAAGTGCTTTTCTGCATCTCCAGGTACTGAGGCACATTTAAAAATATGGCTCTAAATAATGTGGACGCCTAAGTCCCATTGAAAGTAAAATACATATATTAATCCTAACTCCCTTAGGCTTTTTTGAAAATTCACCCACTTACAGCATTTTGGGTAATGGTGCAGAGTAATTATAGATAAAGGCTGACTTTGTATTCACCTTTCTTATATGCAATTTGTAAAGAAAAAAAAAGGTGACAGGATATAGGTCAGCCTTGCTCATACACTAGATTTTCCTCACTCACGAAGAAATCTGAATGTACACAAAGTAGCACATCAGTCATGCACCTGATCAAAAAACTGAGCACAACCCCTATCCTACAGCAAGCTAACTGGGGTGCTCTGCCTCTAACTTTACACATGACCTTGAGCACACTGATCACAGGTGCATTTCCCACAAAATTTAGTACTCACCTGACCATTTAGAGCAAGTGGCCAAATTTTCAAGACTGTTAAGCTTCTAGCACCTCCCTATACCTACCTCTTCTGAAAACCCAACCCCATTTGTGGGAGAGAAAGGACAGCTGAGTGCTTTCATAAATGCTCTCTGCCTTGGTTTATCCATTTGCAAAAGGCAACTAGTCACCTATTTCACATGGGTACTGTCAGATTTTGTTTTCCTTTGAAATCCTTAAATAAAAAAAATAATAATAAAAAGAGTGCAATACATAGTGCAAAGGCAAGTAAATTAAATGGGCCAAATTCATCCTGGGTGTAAGCCTGCCACTACCACTGGAAATACTGCAAGTCTGAATCTGACAAAATTGGCTCGTCTTGTATTTTCTCGAACAAAAAACACGCCAACATTCTTTTTAATGACTTAGTTAAGCAAATAAGAAACTGAAGAGCTTCTTCATAAATGGTGACTTTTCAGAGACACATGATGCCATTGCCTTTAAAGTTTTGATGCAAATACACATTCCATTAATAAAAAAAGTTGAAACAAGAAGTTATTCCATGTCCCTTGGGGTCTCGGTATTTGATACTGAAATAATTTTAGCATTTTGCAGTACAATTTAAATTCATTCCTTTCCTGGGTTTTAAATGCTGTGCTGGGGGAAAAAAGAAAGTGAATGCAGATAATGAAATGTATAAGTTATTACTCACGTTGGAGGATTTCTGGTGCTAGCCAGATTTGCAGAACCAACACTCAAATAAAATGTATGAAAATAGGGACTCTGTTTGAATATTCATTAAGAAGCATGTATCATGTCCTTGAAAGGAACAGAATAGCCAGGGTTTCTTGTGCTTATCATCATTATATAAGAGCAAGCTGTGCTACCACTGCCCAAGAGAGGCTGTGACATTCACCTCTCTCTCTCACACACTTGACATCTACTGTGCCTCCAATTACAATAGGGAGGAATAACAGTGCCAGAAGTTGTATTGCTATTGTTGCTGAAGCCACCAGAAAGAAAAATACAAGATAAAAGTTTGCAACTGGCCTAACTTTAGGTTTGTTGTGTGTAGATCCTGGAGCAATACTCCCATTGACCTAATAGTGAATGCGTTCATGTTATTCACCTCACCAGGAAGTTTGCAAAAGGATATGAAATGAAGGGTTGAAGGGCGCTTTATCTTTTGTGCTTACATCTAAGTTTGTATAGAGAATTACAAGTTCTCCCCCAGGAAAAATTTCTGAACAAGCTGTTATTGTGCCCCAAATTTTATAAACAAACTGTTAGGCTCACTAAGGAAAAAAAGCTTCAGAATTCACTGCATTCCTATTAGGAATGCTAGAAGCTGCCAATAATCCTGGGTTTTAGTTCGGAGTGAGATTCAGTTCTATTTCTAAGTGAAACCAGTAGAAGAAAGAGTTTGAGAGCCCAGGAAATTAAACAAAACAAAACAAAACCAAACCAAAACCAAAAAACCAACCAGATTTAAGCTATTCTCCTCTTGCCCCCTTGGAAATCTCTCAAAGAACATTAATTACACTCTCCAAAGGCTCACAAGCTTGGAGAGTTTGCTGGCAAGGCATATTTTCCCAGCCTCTTGCAGCTGTAGATTAAAGTAACACATGAAGAGAAATACAAATACAGGATACTGAATCTCTGATGCTTCAGAGATAGTTACATACAATGCATTAAAGAAGATCCTCGCAAATAGCTCCATACAGCTGTCACCATTTCAAAAAGTCAACATTTGCCATAATATTACACACAGTTGCTATAGTTTTTTCTCTATTCTAAAAGAGAGACTAGAAAAGTGAATTTTGAATGTCGGATACTGCCATAGGATAATTCTCGGTAAAGGTTGACACTGCAAGGGCAACCATCTACTAACATGCAGAGAAAAGCTGAACTTCTACATTGCTCAAAATAATTACAGTAAGGCATAGCTCGCAACTGAGACCAATGCTCCATTGTGCTTCTTGGCAGTTCTTCGCAGACGAAGATATTAGGAAGGCAACTGCCCGTGCTGGTTGCTGGCCCGCTGGTGACTAATCAGTCCAATTGCAGAGAAGCAAATCCTGCTGCAATGGTTACACGTGTATGGCTTACTGCTGCTAGATGAGGGTGTATCTTTCCTCTTTCTTCTCAATGCTGGCTCTGTGCTGACATTCAAAGAGGGCTGTTGCCTTTTTGATTTGGAGCCACCAGGCATCACAATCTGCAGCCTGTGTTTCCTACAGTTTGTGGTCAATACCCTAGGCAGACAAGGACCTCTTCAGGGTGTTCTTGAAGCACTTACCTGAGATCCCTCTGTCACATTTCCCACTCATCAGTTCCCTGTACATCATGGACTTTGGTAAGCAGTTGTAATTCATCTGGGCCATGTGGCCTGCCCACCGCAGCTGAGTCTGCAGGAGAATTGCCTCAATGCTGGTGGTGTTAGCTCTTTGTAGGACCACCACATTATTGACATAATCCTGCCAGCGGATCTTGAGAATGGTGTAGAGGCACCGCTGATGGAAGCGGTCAAGGAGGTGTACATGGCGGCAATAAGACCCATGACTCCGTACCATACAGTAGGGTGGAGATAACAACAGCTCTCTACATCTTAACTTAGGTCTGTGCATAAGGTGCAACTGTTCCAGACCCACTACTGGCTTTTTAGAATCTGTTTTCTACCTCCTTGTCAATCATGGCATCATACGAGATGACACTCCCCAGGTAGGTGAATTGCTTGACAGCATTTAGCTCAGTTTGATAGTCATCTTCAGTGGCACATAAGATTAGTGTGGAGCTGGCTGATGAAGAACTTCAGTCTTCCTCAGGCTGATGGTAAGTCCAAAGTGTTGTGCTGCGTAGCAAAGCAAGTAGTCATGTGCTGCAGATCGCGTTGGGTATGGGCCACTGGGGCACAATCATTTGCAAACAGAAGTTCACAGATGAGTTGTTGTGAGGACTTTGTGCAGGCCTGTAGCCATCTGAGGTTGAAGAGGTTTCCATCCGCTTCTGGGCCAATATAGACACCTTCCTTACCTCCCCCAAGGTTGTCCAATGCTTGCTGCAGCATCATGGTAGAGAAAATGGTGAACAAGGTAGGGGTGAGTACATAGCCTTGCTTAACTCCACTGGAGATTAGGAATGGACCTGAGAGGCTGTTCTTGTACATGACTTGTCCACGCTGACTGTCATGGAGTTGCCTAACCATGGTGAGCAACTTAGGTGGGCACCCAAGCTTTTCAAGACTCTTCCAGAGGCCGTCTCAGCTTATGATGTCAAACGCCTTAATGAGTTTGATGAAAGTGATGTATGGCCCCTCATTCTGCTTCCGGCAATTTTCCTGTATCTGTCTGAGCACAAGTACCATATCTATCATATGGGGCCTCCAGGTTCTTGACCACCTGGGCACTAGTGATCATCGCTTGCTGGAATTCGCCATCCAGCGTAGGGTGTCAAGGGCCCGCAGCAAGGCGGTAGCCCTAGACTTCAGGAGGGCCAACTTCGTTGAGATGAGGAGATTAGTGGGAGAGGCACTGGGGTCCTTGAGGGCAGAGGAACTCAGTGTCCAGGACGAGTGGTCGTTCCTTAAGGAAACGATACTCACGGCCCAAGGGGTGTCCATCCCGACAAGAAGCAAGGGGGGCAGGAGTGTCCGGAAGCCCCCCTGGCTCACCAAGGGCGTCCGGGACTGCCTGCTTGCCAAAAAGGCGGCGTACGCCCGGTGGAAGGGGGGTGAAATCTCCAAAGAGGAGTATACCTCCTCAGCTCGGGCCTGTAGGCGAGCTGTTAGGAAGGCCAAGGCGGACATGGAGCTCGGACTAGCGTCCAAGATTAAGGATAACAAAAAGTCCTTTTTCAAATATATTGGGAGGATGAAGAAGGTGCCGGGTAATGTGGGACCCCTGCAGGATACGCTGGGCAATTTGGTGGTTGCGTCAGAGGAGAAAGCGGACCTCTTTAACCAATTCTTCACCTCCGTTTTCTTGTGCAGGGACCGGGACTTCCCTGCTGTGATAGAAGCCGGACTCGAGGGGATTGCCTTCAGACCTCAGGTTGGGGAGGACCGGGTTAGAGAGCTTCTGGAGGGGCTGGACGCGTTCAAGTCAGCGGGTCCGGATGCTCTCCACCCCAGGGTGTTGAGGGAGCTAGCTGGGGTTATTGCAGGGCCCCTGGCACGGCTCTATGAGCGATCGTGGTGCTTGGGCCAGGTGCCAGATGATTGGAAGGTAGCAAATGTGGTCCCCATCTTCAAGAAGGGGAAGAGGGAGGACCCGGGTAACTATAGGCCCGTCAGTCTTACCTCAATCCTGGGGAAACTCTTTGAGAAGATCATCAAGGAGCACATTTGTGATGGGCCGGCATCAGAAATGATGCTCAGGGGCAATCAGCATGGATTTATTAGGGGGAGATCATGTCAGACCAACCTGATTGCCTTCTACGATCAGGTCACAAAGGCCATGGATGCAGGTGTCGCGGTGGATGTAGTCTTTCTGGACTTCAGCAAGGCCTTTGACACCGTCTCTCACCCCATCCTAGTTAAAAAACTAGGTGACTGTGGCATCGATGCCTACACAGTCAGATGGATTGCAGATTGGCTGAGGGGTCGCACTCAGAGGGTGGTGGTGGATGGGTCATATTCGACCTGGGGGGAGGTGGGTAGCGGAGTCCCCCAGGGCTCGGTCCTGGGGCCTGCGCTGTTCAATTTCTTCATCAGCGATCTGGATGATGGGGTGGAAAGTAACCTGTTTAAATTCGCTGATGACACCAAAATTTGGGGGGAGGTGAGCACGCTAGCAGGGAGGGAGAGATTGCAGAGGGATCTGGATAGGTTACAGGGGTGGGCTAACAGGAACAGGATGCGTTTTAATACGGACAAGTGCAGGGTGCTGCACTTGGGCAGTAGGAACCAGCAGCACACTTACACAATGGGGAACTCCCTACTCGAGAGCACGGAGGCAGAAAGAGATCTTGGAGTCATTATTGACTCCAAGATGAACATGGGCCGACAATGCGAGGTCATGGTTGGCAGGGCTAACCGGACCTTGTCGTGCATCCACAGGTGCATCTCGAGTAGAGCCAAGGAGGTGATCCTCCCCCTCTACGCGACGCTGGTCAGGCCACAGCTGGAGTATTGTGTCCAGTTCTGTGCGCCCCATTTCAAGAGGGATGTGGACAACATGGAGAGGGTCCAGAGGAGGGCCACCCGCATGATCCGGGGACAACAGGGCAGACCCTACAGTGAGAGACTGCGGGACCTGAACCTATTCAGCCTCCACAAGAGAAGGCTGAGGGGGGACCTGGTGACCGTCTATAAACTCACTAGGGGGGACCAGAAGGGTTTGGGGGAGACGCTGTTTCCCCTAGCGCCCGCTGGCATAACAAGGAGTAATGGGCACAAGTTGATGGAGAGGAGGTATAGATTGGACATCCGCAAAAACTACTTCACAGTTAGGGCGGCTAGGAGCTGGAACCAACTTCCAAGGGAAGTGGTGCTGGCCCCTACCCTGGGGGTCTTTAAGAAGAGGCTGGATGCCTACCTGGCTGGACTCATTTGAGTCCCGTTTTTTGTTTTGGGGTTTTTTGTTGTTCTCCCGCCCTGGCAGGGGGTCAGGCTAGAAGATCTACTAGGTCCCTTCCGACCCTTAATCTATGAATCTATGAATCATGCCTCTGTTCACTCTGAAGCCACATTGCCTCTCTGGGAGGACCCCTTCTGCTTTGGCAGGCACCAGCCTGTTGAGGAGGATTCTAGCTACGATCTTCTCAGGAATGGACAGAAGGGTGATCCCTCAGCAGTCATTTTCATCAAACCAGTCCTGATTTCTCTTAGTACTGAGCCTAAGTCTCCTTGGTGGTCTCTAGGACTACTGACTTGATGTGTTCCCAAAGTCCATCAGGTGAGGTGCCTGCAGCATGGACTTGGCTTTCATGCTTCGACTGAAGTGTTTTTTTGAAATTTTTGTTGGCAAAATTGGTTTTGCAGCTTGGAAACATCAAATTTCTTTGAGGGGTTTCCTCTGTGCTTGGACTGAGGCTTGAAGTGGAAGGACAATTTTGAGCAAATGAGTCTGTAGTCAGTATGGCAGTCAGCAATAAGCATAACTCTGGGGTGCAGGACATCCCCAACTTCTATGCTTTATTATAATTACTAAGGGCAGTGTAGCTCTCAATTGAGAGAAATGTTCCATTGTGCTAAGTGCTGTACAAATGCACAATCAAGAGAATATACATAGACAAGGCCAGCAGTGTGAGTGTGTGAAAGAGAGGAAGATTATCATCTTAGCTCCAGATACTATGGGATGGAAAATAGAGGACACAGGTGATTCAAGTGATGCTTCTCCAAGTAAAAAGTGGGTGGGATACCTGAGGTCAGATTCATGGCTCCAGCATCTCTCAGGTTAAGGTCTAGGCACTACATGAAGGTGGCTAGGCCCCAGCTCTTTAGCTGCAGTTATGATGCAGAATATCAGTTTTCAGTACAAGAAAGATGTATTCAGACTGAAGCAGGGGCAGTAGAGCAGGACACTTGGGACAATCGGGGGAAGAGATAACCTCTCAAGAGTATTACTAAGAGACATTTTCTTGCTGAGCTACACAAAACACATGGGTGGGAAGGGGATAGTAAGTCTGTTCTATAGATACATCTACTCAACTTTACTCTTTTCTAAGGTGTTTAATTTTCCTACTGCTCTTCTCTAGAAAGAATTTTCCACAGAACACTAGCAGTTCAGACTGCACAAAAATTTTCTTCCCTTCACTCTGGTTTAAGTTAGGTCTTCTTGATATACTGGGCCCAGATACCTCCCAGTCTTGGCAGCACCTAAAAACTAGCTGCTTAGGACCAGACATGTAAGGGTCTTTCCAGCATGGGACATTGCACTTTATCACAAACCTCAGCAGGAGAGAGACATGTCAGATCCCTAGTAGCTAGAGATCTTTCTAGGAAATGTGGGTTCAGATCTTTGCTCTAAATCACAGAGAGAGAAATCTGAACACAGGGTATTCACATCCTGAGAGATCATCCAAGTCATTGGGTGCAAGGGCAGAAGCACAGCCAAAACTATTGAGTGAATCCAAGCTCAATTTGCAAGTATTTTTAGATAGGCTGAACCTGTATTTTTGGTGCATAACCTGTTCACGAAAACCAAACAGTGCCTGTAGATGTACGGGAGGCCTACTCCGACACACTATAATTACAGTGCATCAGAGCACACTCAGTCTAATTGGCATGCTCCAGCATCCTCCATGTCTCATGTGTTCAGCATCCCTGTGCTTAAAAAAAAGACAGTGGGGATGCTTTACCTAAAGCTGACCAAATAAGCTTTAGTTAAAGCACTCCTGCTGCCATTTTGATGCTGAATACATGAGACACTGCAGGTTCTTTAATTAGAGAGGCTCCCGAGAGCCCCACCCCACCCTGCACCCCTGAAGCGTGTGTAAAGATGCCCAAAAAACAGTGCTACTTCTAAACCATGGGCCAGTGCAACTGTCTCTCACTTAAACTCAGCAAGGACTAGGCTGTATGTTTTGGCATGGCCAAAACTAGAGAACACTGCATGGATGCATTCACCCAAACAATTAACCTAGGCAGTTTTATCCCAGGGATACTCCCCATGTAGTTGCACCCAGACACACTGCTCTGTACCATGGACTGTGAAAAAATATACTGCCTAGTCCTCACTGAGGTTAATTCTACCTTGCACAGTAAACACAGTTGATTTGCACCTTGGTTTGAACTCCCAGATTAGCCTGGCCCGAGTTTAAACACCCCCAGAGTGAAGCCCTATGCACCCTCACCCTTTTTGTACATGTCCATGTACACCTAAGGACATACCCCCCAGATCTTTGTCAGGGTTGCCAATTTAAGAAACTCTCCCCACCCTCTTTTTTTTCCACTGACAATCTACAAACATTTTATTGGAAACTAAACTTTTTTTTACTGATATATGTTTTACATAACTTAAATGTAACCTTTCTTCCAGGCCCTGGATAATAGTAACAAAGGTCAGATTCAAATGTAAGGGTTTAACACCAGCCATGGTAAAGAAAAAGTATGGTTATCCATAAAGTTATCATCTTCTGAGGTTGGCAACCTTGCTCGACTGCAGCAGTGGTTTTACACCATGCTGTTCCCACCTCAGGGATCCCCTGCTTATCCCTATATCCATGCCCCTGACTCAGGAGAACTTTTCCATCCGGTAACATTAAAAGGACAATTGTCACTTGCATGATTTCTCCTGCATCCTCATAAAGTAGGTGAGTTACCAATTCAAATGAAATCCAAGCCTAGGCTCTAGATATTACCTCCAGTCGGGCAAGATGCCCTGGGCCTATAGCACTTTGAACCCAGCTCAAAGGTTCATCCATGTGGGTGCGAGAGGGCTAAGCCTAACACCCATGTAAGAGACTGCATTAGCTGTGAATTCCAGAAATACTTTTGTATAAATCACAGCGAGTTCAATACTTCTATCCACAACTTCGCTCTTCTGAGGGAAAGCACATTTTGATGAAACCCTGTGGGAACCATCTCTTTTTCAATTATGTGAAAAGATGTGCGAATGTGAAAAAATAAAAAGTGACTCAACTTATTTTGTTCAAACCATTTCCAAAAAAAAGTCACCTTTGGTGCGGAGATAAGCACGAAGAATGTCAATCCAAAAATAATTTGGGGAAGTCAGGAAAAGCTGAAGAAAAAGAAGAAAGTGGGAGATGATGTGGGCAAATGAAAATGAGAACTTGGCCATAATTATAATGAGCTCCATGGTGCCCAGTGAAATATAGAATATTATTTAACCCCATTTTTCACCTATTGCATGTGGCTGCCATCCAACTCTAGTTTTTGATCCTGCATTGCTACAATTAGCTATGCTATGAATATTAAACATTCAAAAATCATGAGATATATGGTTTTAAATTCCATGGCTGCTTATATATTGAATTTGGAGCCCTTTTCTATTTTTTTTCATGCAATGGTGGGAGCTCAAATCACACTTCACTTTTTCTTTTAAACAAAAGCAGAGATCCTAACACAAAAATGTGACATTGGAGTGCAGCCATCTCCTGATAAAAATCATGAAGACTGACCAATACTGCATGTTCCTATTCACATCCCTATCGTGAAAAAAATCCTGTTGAGTTTTGCTTTAAGTTTGTTGGTTCCTGTATGTTACAAATATACACTGATAGAGAACTTCAAAATGAGGTTACAGGTATATAGAGATTTATGGACTGGATACCAAAACTACGCATAATTCAACACAGTCCATTTTATGGAATGTATGACATTGGTCAGAGAAGAAAAGACGGACTGGATTTCAAATATGGCACGCCATTTGGTCCGTAAGGTAGCTCAGTCCCTTCACTGTAGCTATCTCTATGCTAATAGAGCCAACCCTATGGTTATCCAGCCTATAGTCAGCAGCCACCTACACTGTAAATATCTGTGCCCAATCCATAGCAACAATCTAGACTGACCCTAAAGGCTCTGCCGAACTCCTGGCTACAAGGTCAACCCTGCTCCAACTTGTCTCCTTGCCTATGCTGCCCTACAGTGTTTTGAACTCATATGGATATGCAACAGATGAGTACAGGAAGCCACCAGCTGCAATCCTACAAGTCTGTTCCTGACTCCCAGCCAGTCTGCACCCCACTTCCTTTCCATACCGCCTATAGAGACAAACCTGGAAGGAGACACAAGTAGTTGGGAGACTGAGTCCTAGAAGCACTCTGGAAGGCAACATAACATACATCCTGGTGCTGAGCTCAAGAAATAAGCAGCATAAAATAGACATAAGCTACAAAAAAAGGATAAAAGACACGGAAGGATCATTTATATGGCTCAGGCTGGTTAAAGGTGACCTCAGTGTCAACCTAAAATATCAGTGCAGATACCCCCTAAACAGCAGATCCAAAAGTTAGTTGTCCTCAGTGGCCTTTGGGTCAGTCTCTAGGAAACAGCAGAGCAAATACAAAATTCTCCAATTTTTTCCTGTGCAGAGTTAAAAGGTCACCTTGCACACAGCAACATTGAGCAGAAAAGAACAGAACTGTTTGCTGCAGTTAGGTGTACACTCAGAAGTGTCCGATTCTAGAAAAGGGCAAAGTGAAAAATAAAATTAGTTTGTTTAACAAAAGCTCTTCCTGATCATGAGAACATCACATACAGTTCAGTCTCTCTTTGCATAATCAGTTTCCAGTGACTATCATCATTACTCCAGAATATCCTGAAGTTGTTCAATAAAAATAAAGGAGAGCTTTACCTCTGTTAGTAGAATGGTTCAAACAATTTCTGGATAAACATTCTTCCATCAGAAAATGGAGTTATCACTGCAATTTTGGTTGCAAATTTAACTGACAAGAAACATCTCAATAAAGGTGCTCCATTTCAAATTTACTGAATTGGTTCAACCTTCTATTTCAAAGCAACTGCTTCAACATGTTGTGCTAAAAACTTTTCATCATCTGAAAATTTCAAAAGTCACACTCTAAAGCATTTCAGTTTCATCAAAATGGAGCATTGATTGCAGATTTATTTTATTTCATTTCAGGGGAAGATTCTTTGCATTTCATTTAGTTTTCTTCTGATTTAAAACAAAATAAACAGTTCTAAAATGTTGGAAATCCCAACCAAACAGCACTTTGGAGTCTAGCCAGCTCCTGCAGGCATGCTCCAAACCTGAAAGGACGTCAGTAAGTTTGCTCTGGGATCATCACCAATAGCTGGTGTCAGGAACACCCGAAAGTGGCTATCGAGGACAAACCCTAGGGAGCCTCAGGCATGAGCTTCTGGGTCCGAAGCTATAAGTAGTCAAAGGCAGGGTATGCTCCAGTCCCTCACTGGCAGGTCTCACCACTGCTGTGGGACAAACAAGTTCAATGGAGCCAATATACTGAGTACCTACTGTAGCACCAGTGTTTTTGTACGCCTACCTTCATGCTTTTAGCCAAACTGCCTACTAGCCTACATTACCTGAAAGCATGGTAAGATTCCATTTGTTTTTGAGAGCAGCCCCATATTACTGAAGCAGCGTTTTAATGCAGATGCTGATGATGGCTTTGGAGACATATACATAAATCAACATGCTGGAAATACATGTAAGGACCCAAAATCAAAACTGAAAACATCCTTGGAGACAGGGTCACAGAACACGGACTATATTATTCTCTTTCAGGTACACATATGAAACTGTCCCCTCTGTATGCCAAGCTTCCCTATGATGCTCGTAACACCCTTGTAAGAAAACACAATACTGCTTTCCCCATTTTACAGACTGGGTGCTGAGAGAGAGGTCAAGTGACCTGCTCATGGTCATACAGGAAGTCTGTGGCAGAGCTGTGGTAGGCATATTAATCCAAGTCCCAGACTACAACTCTAGTAACTATACCAGCCTTCCAGTCCTTTGGATGGGTCAGAAAACCTACTCTACGCAAGTATTAGGTGCTGTTATTTTGGAGTAGATACACTATTTTTCCTGCTGAATAGCTCAAAACAATTCAGTCCTAAATATGAACCTGCCAGTTACCCCTCTAATGATTGTGGCAGCAGTCAAAGGGCTTAACCAAGCCAACCCCCTGTGGTGCTGGGCATTGTATAAATGTATAGCAAATGACCATTTCTACCCCAGCCTCCTTTCTGTGGTTTACTTCAGCACATATCGAATGGCACTAATTTGCATTCTGCATAATCTATAAACCTAATACTACACACAAAAAAAGTTATTCCTATTAGCATCACCCCCATTTCTCAGTGAAGATTTAATAGTAAAATGCTGTTGGGAGTTCTCCTGTTACTAAGGCTTCTTTATTTTTCTAAAGATATACCACTATATTACATTTACTAGTGGTATGCTATGAAGTACTGCCATAAATTATTTAAACGACAATTGTCAAAACAAATGAGCAAAGTACATTTCCTGATGTAGTTTCCTTGTTTGTGTGTGCGTGCATGCTTGTTCATTCGCTTGCTAATTTGCAATAGCCAGCCACTCACAGAAGGTTTCCTGGCCATTAATGTGAATTAGTAAGGTCCTCCGCTATGTTATATTGTTGTGGTTTACCATATCTCTGACAAACAGAATAAAAGCAGATTTTTTATTTCACACTTCTATGCAAATCCTGGGCAGCCATCCAGGCAAAGTAAGGAACAGCTAACAGAGTTGTTTTAGGCCATCCAAACTAAATTAAGAAACTGTTTTGGTCGGCAGCCCCAGCCATCAGTGGGGTAAAATCAATTTACTGCAGCTGTGAACTGCTATTTAAGTCTGAGGCCTTCAGCAGAATAATCAAGTAAGTGTGTTAAAGGCCATTAGGGTCAGAGTCACTGTAAGTTCATGAAAGTTTGGGTTTTCCCCTAGTGCGTAACATTTCATGGTTCAAAAGGCATCATATTATCATCTTCATTAGACAAAGCTATAGTGATATCTTTATGGCACTACTGTGGCTTTCACTCCATAAAAAAAAAAACTTTTAAAGGTAAAGTGTCAGAAAGGGGCAGCGTGATGTTCTCATGATGGAAGCAACTCCAGAATGCCATCCTGAAGACTTTCACCAACTTAACCCAAGAGGGTTATTACCAGGGATCCTGGTTTTCTCTGGTTTAAAAAAAAAATCTGCAATTTTTGGATTTAAAAAAGTAACCCAAAATGCACATTTTTCTGTGATTTTTAAAATGAAACACCAATAATGTTTTTATATATACTAGTGACATTTCATTAAAAAAAATGTGCATTTTGGGTTACTTTTTTAAATCCAAAAATTGCAGATTTTTTTTAATGAAATGTCACTAGTATATATAAAAACATTATTGGTGTTTCATTTTAAAAATCACAGAAAAATGTGCATTTTGGGTTACTTTTTTAAATCCAAAAATTGCAGATTTTTTTTTAAAAATTGGAGAAAACCAGAATCCCTGGTTATTACCAAAACAATATTCCCTCACATACAATCATTTTAAAATTGTAGTTCAGTTTATTGCAAGAGAAAGTCTTCGCTCATGAAGGGCAGGAAAGCTCCTATTTATAAACTAGATGCATCTGAAAGCCTCTAGGTGCAGGATCCACAAATAAGGTACTCCTCTGCCCCTCACCCGCTGGACCCCCTCCAGTAGAGGCCAGATCCTAATCTGCCTTTCTATTTTACCCTATTTCAATCCTTGGGGGGGAAAAAAGGGACAAACTGTAATACTGAAGGTGTGGGGGGGGTCCTATTTCTCATTGTTTTTTCTGACTCAGTCTTTTAGGGTCAGATAATGGTGTGTTACAACAGTAGATGCATTAACGGATGTTCAGTACTTGAACAGCATGAAATAGGATCATACTTAGCCCCCTAAATCCACTTCAATGCCCAATAGATGGAATAGAGTCTGCCCTGGGGGTTCTCAGAGACCACCAAATGAATCATGCTCCACACAAAAATTGAGCCAGGATTTGTAATATTCCCGCCTTATCCAGTATCTCGGTTATTAAACCACTCACCCCAGATATGGGAGACCATTGTAAACCCAATCTTTTGAACTAAAATTTCCCACCTACCTGAAGAATCCCCTACACCTAATACCAAGCTACAAGATGCCTGATGGGGAAATACATGCATGAGTTGGCAGGGTGGGGAGGAGGGAACACAGATGACGAAGACTCTTATTTCTTCTTAAGGAGGCTATTCCATTTTACAAGGAACAATTAACTATTCATTAGGCCAGAGAGAGCACAGCGAGCATGGCTACTGCCCATCAGCTAAGTCGCTCACCTGAGAGGTAGATTTTGATTGCTGCTGTATTAAGTACTTAGTATAAAGCAGGGCCTGAAAATTCACATCTCCTTTCTTCCAGGTGACTGTCCCAAATACTAAGCTATAGACTTGTGTTCAGACTTTCCCCCTTTGTCTCTGGTTTAGTGAATATCACCCCTTATGAAGGGAAACAGCTTCAGTGAAGGGAACGAGATCAGCTGAAAGGTAAAGGTATTCTCCAGGAAAGTGAGAGACATGGATTCAAAATTCTCTCGGGAAGAAGGGGTGTTGCAGCCCACATGTCCCACATCCTGGGTGAGTTCTTTAACCCCTAACCGACTACATAAAAATAGGTGAGGTGGTGGCACAATACGTGGGGTACTGGTACAACAGAAATTTTGCTGGATCCTCAGCCCATTTATAAAAAAAAAAAAATCAGGCACTCCTACATTCAGCAGTGCAAAATTTTAGCCTTGGAGCCCTGTCTGCAGCTTTGTGTGCCTTCAGGATAAAATTATCAAAAGCACCTAGAAGGCGTAGGCTCCTCAGTCTCATTCTTGAAAGAGTCTTAGGCACTGGAGAGCAAGATTTCTAAAAGTTCTAAGCTTTGTCTACATC
>NW_017729030.1:55973188-55988210 GCF_001723915.1 Gavialis gangeticus
CTTCAGGATAAAATTATCAAAAGCACCTAGAAGGCGTAGGCTCCTCAGTCTCATTCTTGAAAGAGTCTTAGGCACTGGAGAGCAAGATTTCTAAAAGTTCTAAGCTTTGTCTACACCCCTCGAGGTCCCATGCCCCCCCAGCTCAGCAGGCAGTCACAGGGGGACTCTGGTTGCCCCCCCAGACCCAAGAGGCACCAGTCGCCCAGCCAGGGCGGAATGGGGGGGACGCCCAGCACATTCCCCACTGGACCTGGAAGTGGATGAGAAGTGCTTCTGGTCCACTTCTGGGTCTGCTGCTGAGCACACTGGGGACCCCCCCTGCATTCCTGTGGGATGCTCCGTGCACCCCAGCATTCACGAGCCACCAGAGGTATGTAGGAAAAATATATTTAAAGCTGCGTCTATGTCCAAATCACTGAATCAATTCAGAGGGTTCCGATTCGATTTGGAGAGATTAAAGGGTCCTCCAATTTGATTCATATCCAGAGATTTGGCCACCAAACCAAATCAGGGACCAAAGCTTCACACAGCCCTACTGGTCTCTGTAAAAGTTAGCTTTCATCTTTCTGCAGTTCTGTTCCTCATTTGTAAAATGGTGATGATACTTCCTCTCTCCCACCTGTTCCATTTATGTTTAAGCTTTTGAAGGCAGAAATTGTTTGCTATGAGCATGTAAAAGCATCTAGTGCTGATCCTGGTTGATGCCTGTAGATAACACAGAAATATAGACAACAGCAAATCTGTAAATGGAAAAAACCTAAGTTTTCTATAGTATGGACTAGATTTGAATAGGCAGCCATGTATTTTGGGTAGGAAATACACAGTGGAGCAAGACAAACTATCCCTGATCTACACTCACCTAACAGAAAGGGATTGGTTTGACAGGTAACTTCTAATCGAAAAGATAATCTGGACATAGCATTACTGCTAAGGCTAGCAGACAACATTTTATTAAATTCATATACTGGTGAATTGTCAGCACTTATTTTAGTCTGTATGTAGTGCAGCTTTCAGCACTATTGATCATGAAATTTTAATATAATGCTTGGAAACATATGCTGGTATTTCAAGAACAGGAGCAGATTGATTTAGGACTTAGCTATCCCCCCCAACCCTCACCCTCTGGGGAATAGTCCTTATTGTCTAGTCTTTATTCCCCTTCAGCCCAGCAGGCTATTGCATAAGGAAATGCTGCAGATCTGGGTTTGCTCAGAATCTATAGGCCACGGTGTCCTCGTTGCTATATCCATTACTAACTTCAGCATCTTTTACTAGCTTTCTGTTGCTCTACAGATTTATTTTGCTTTTACCTCTTCTGATGCTGCTACACCAACCTCCTTTTACCCCAGTTCTACTTGACATTGCAACTAGATGTAATCAAGTTTCCCACAATTAAATGCACCCAAACCTGAAATTATGATGCTTACCCACCTCACTAGGCTCATAATTAACAGCCATTTCCATTTGCTTTTGACAGAGACAACTTTTTGATCAAATCTTGGCTTCGAGATTAATTTTGGCTGCGATTGGCCTTTTGAATTATATCTGTACCCTGAAGACTGTAAAAAATCTTCTTCCCTCTCTCCCTCCCTCCCCGCCCACAAGCCAACTCCATCTCACATATGCCGCCTGCCTTTGCTTGTGTTTGTCTCATAATAAGATTGAAACTCTGGTTTGCACATCGATTTCTCCCCCCAACAACTTGATTACTGCAATTCCCCGTTAGCCAGCCTCTCTCCAGCTACTATATCAAATTGCAATATCTACCAAGCTGGGGCTGCTAGATGCTTGACCTGTGTCAGGACTCAGGGACACACCAGCCTCACTCTGGTTTCAGTCAGTTGGCTCCTTGTCAAATTGTGTATTTATTTCAAGACTATTACTTAGATGCCTGATCCAAAATCAAGTGAAGTTACAAAAAGAGAGGGGGAGAGAGACTCTGCTGACTTTGGCCCTTACAGTTTCAGATTTTTATCCACCTTCGGGAAAATCTATTTACTCTTTCAGCCCTTCCCTCCTGGTCTTCCCAGACTGTTCAACTGCGAGAAGAGAGACAACAGACCTAGTTTCAAATTAGAGTGAACAATATTGTGACACTGATGCTGTTGGCCTCAAGTCAGAGACAGAGCTACCAAAAAGTTTATGCTGCTGTAAGTGTGGGGCCTCCTGAAATCCCTCTGTAATGTAAATAAATTGGAAACATTTTCAAGAGGGAGGACTATTCAAAGCCATCCAAGGATTTAAGGAGCCCAAATTCTTTTGAATGTTCTTGTGCGCCTGGAAGACATAGAAGCTTCTAAAAAAATAAATAAAAATTACCTTGCCGTGCCCTTTGGTCAGCATCTGCAATTTTTTAAAAACCCATTTAAAGAAAAAGAAAAGCCCCAACCAGCTGCAACTGACCATTTTAGAGAATCAAAGTCAAGTCCCATATCTCAGGCAACCTCCAAGCAACAGGAAACAATTCCTGATTAACATACAGGACTGGTAGGGATCTCCTGCACCACTGAATCCAACTCCAAAAAAGAAGAATGGGATATATTATTCTTTCTTCTCTACTTCCAAACCCACTAAAAGCATAACACAGCAAAAGCGACTGACAGCATTAACTGTAACTACTGGTATGCACCTGGAAACTCATTTACAACATGGACCTTGCAATGTCACTAGGTTTCTCTATGGATCTATTCTGGCATAACTTTTTTAAAAAGCGTAAGTGACTTTATACTGATCGGCACTCAAGTTGTACCAATGTAGCTAACAGCAATTTGGGGTGTGAATATTTGAGTGTATATTAACAACATTTTATAGAAACAGGATCCCCGTGCTGAGGTCCCCTTGAGTTACCATTACCTGTGGCAGGTTAGGGTGTTATTCCAGGGTTGACAGTAGTTTTATGAAGAGTTTAGATTATGGATTTGTATGGGATAGTTTGGATAGGGATGATCATGCCTCAAGCAGGGGTTGGAGAGATGACTTCTGGAGGTCCCTTTCAGTCCTGCTTCTCTATGATTCTATGACTAAAGTTAGGATGTGCTCTGAGCAGTTGCACATGAATAGGAACCTACTTAAACCATGGTTTCACAATTTTTATGCAAAGCGTGAAAAACAGCAGTTTCCAGGATCACAGCAAAAAAGGGTGTTTCCTGTGATTTTGTGCAGAATACCAACCCCCTCCCATAAAAGCTTACTGAAATATAAAGAAAGTGTAGCAATTCCTGCAGCCATAGAGCACATGATTTGAGAGCTACTGAGCGGCTGAGCTAGTGATGTAGATTCAGTGAAGGCACCAGTCAAAAGCAGAAGGGTTTTGGTGACATCTTTTAAGAAGCTAGGTGCAATGCTGAAATCTGAAGATGAGTGATTGGCCTCTTGGCCAATCAGCAGCGAGTGGCAGGGCCACTGGAGCCTTTTATGGCTACTGTGATGAGGGGGACTCTGCATGAAAAGACTGTGGAACTGGCTTCATGAGAGCAACCCACGAAAATCCCTTCATCTCACCACAATTTATGTAGGTCCCTACACATTAACACTACCTCTGTACAGCACATCTCTGACTTGCCACTAAAGGGCTGATGAGCAGGGCCATGGCTAGAAGCCAGGACTTGGCTTGTTTGCACCTGCTGCTCACCCCAGCCATGGGTGAGTCTCCTGCACAACACAGTGGCCAGAAACAGGCATCCAGCAACATGCCTCTGCCCCACAGCTGCATGCTTCTGCCACACCTACTGCCATCCCAGCAGCATTATGATCCAGCTTCCTCACATGCATGGAGCCGGAGCCACAGCCACCAGGAGGAGGGTTAGCACAATGGGAACATAGAACATAGAGCTGCTGGGAGGAGGCGCAAGCTCCATGCTCCAACCACACCAGCCCCTCCCATGAACATGGAGCCACAACCACCAGGAAAGGGACAGCATGCTCCATACCCACAATGTGCTGACTCCTATCCCAGCAGCTGCGGCTCTGCATGCATGGGAGAAGCTGACTTGCATGGAGCAGAGTCACTGAGGGGGAGGCTGGCATGGCAGAACTGTGCTTCTCCCTGTCCTGGTGGCTTCATGCTCCCACTATGCCACATGCTTCTGGCCAGGCATGAGTCTAGTTTGCCCAAATGTGGAGTCCAGTTTTGCTGCAGCTGCCAGGAGGAGGGAGGTACAGCAGGAGCGTGGAATGGCACAGCTGCCACACCACCATCTGCCTACTTAGGTCCGGGCTGCTTTGCTGCACAGGGGGCCCAGCTGTGGCGTCTTCAACACTGGCTGCCCCTGGGCAGTAGCATTCAGGAGGCTGGGTAGAATGGGACTGGGAGGCTAAGAGTGGTGCATTCTGGATCCTGGAATACCACAAATTGCCTTTTTAAAATTTCTGTCTAGCAGACAAACTGCTGTCTAGCAGACTGATGTTACCACAGTATGAACTGGAAATACTCCTTGCCTGAAGTGGTATAATTTTGCAGTGCTTTGAGCACACTTGGCATGTTTTCCTGCTTTAATATGCAGAAGCGTGCATTCTAGCTGCATTTAGCACTAATTCCAAAAGTGAGTAATGTGTAAGGAGACCTTTAGATGCCCAAATGGGGTCAGAGTAGTTTCATAGTTTCTAGGGTCGGAAGGGACCTCAGTAGATCATCTAGCCCGACCTCCTGCCATGGCAGGAAAGAGTACTGGGGCCAAATGACCCCAGCAAGGTGTACATCTAAAGTAAAGTAAATGCACTTAGCTCTAGATGTTAGAAGTGCACAAGTACATTGGAATAATAGCTTTTCTTTATGAGGGATAACAAAACAAAATATTTCTGCCACACTGAAGGATGGGGGTGGTGGGAATGACCTGTTGAAAGTATGAGTTGAATAAAACTGCCTAAATTTGCAGAGGGTCTGAAACATTAGGGCATTTCATTTCTTCTTGGGATATCCATCTTATTTCCAAGCCTACTCCATAACGCATAGATATCATAGACATTAGGGCTGGAAGGGACCTTGTGAGATCATAAGGTCCAGCCCCCTGCCCAAGGGGCAGGAAGTCAGCTGGGGTCAGATCACCCCAGCAAGATAAGCATCCAAGCGTTTATTGAAGGTATCCAGAGTAGGTGCTCACACTATTTCTGGGGGGAATCTTTTCCAGACTCTGGAAAGAAATGTTTCCTTACGCCCAGTCCAAAACAGTCTGCTAGCAGTTTGTGGCCATTAGACTTTGCCTTCCCTTGGGGCGCTCTGGTGAGCAGACGTTCTCCCAGTTCCTAATGCACACCCCTCATATACTTATAGGCTGCCACCAAGTCACCCCTGAGCCTTCGCTTCTCCAAGCTGAAGAGTCCCATGCCTCTCTGCTTCTCATAAGGCCTCTTCTCTTGAACTCTAATCATGCATGTGGCTCTCCCCTGGACTCTCTCAAGCTTCTCCACATCCTTTCTAAAGTCTAGAGCCCAGAATTGGATGCAGTACTCCAGCTGCAGCCTCACCAAAGCCAAGTAAAGTGGGAGGATGACTTCTTAGGTCTTGCCTGATCATCAGTAGATGCACGCCAGAGTTATTTGTTTTGCCAGCTGCAGCATCGCATTAGTGGCTCATGTTCATCTTGTGGCCACGTCTCTTTCGGTTGTGGTGCTAGTGAGTGTAGCATTGCCGAGCCTATAAGTATGATGTGGGTTTTTTCTCCCGAGGTGGAGCACCTTGCATTTCTCCATGTTGTATGTCATCAGCTCTTGATCCAACCACCTTGTGAGCCTGTCCAAGTTGGCCTGAATTGCTAGCCTGTCCTCTAGCATGACCACACTTCCCCATAATTTGGTGTCATCTACAAACTTAGCCAGGCCACTTCTGACACCCAAATCCAGATCATTTATGAATATAGTATATTAAAGAGTACTGGTCTGACTAGTGAGCCATTGAGGATTCCACTGGTCCCCATGCACCATGTTGACTCAGTTCCATTGTCACTCTCTGAGTCGGATCACAGAGCCACCATCAGACCGTAAGGTTGTCAAGGCTGTAGTTCCCTAATTTTACCATGTGGACATCATGGGAAACCAATTTAAAGGATTTTTTGAAATCTATATATATGACATTGACCTCTTGCCCTTTGTCCAGGTTCTTTATCGCTCCACTCCTATTCCAGGGTATGCTTTGTACCCCAGATAGTTTTAAATTTGTCTCTGTCCCTAAATAAGAGCTCTTACATGCTGGACTCTATGAAATACATAGCCCACAAGTCTCAAGTGTGCCTGTCCTATTTTGAATAAGAATGTTACACCCACTCCATATGAGTTGAAAAGCATCCTGCCAAAGAGTGGGTATTGTAGGTCTTCCAGGAGTATGGATTATTGCAACCATTGATCAGTGCATATACAAGTCAGAGATACTGCTATTAGCATGAACTCAAGTAAGCCACAATGAATCTGAAACTGGGCATACCATATACGGTTTGAGCAGAAGTGTTAGGAAAGTAGCCTGTTAGTTTTAGAGGTGCCTCCAAGGCCAACAGATAGTGAATGAATTGGTAAGACCAGTACAGAACACCAAAACAAGGATCAGAGTGACCTGGCAAACAGGTGTCTCTCTCTGGTGGGAAGGTTGCCCTAATAGGCAAGAAGTAGAATGTAGATGATGGCACATGAATGGTGAGAACGACAATGTATATGCTGTAAACATTAAATCGTTTTGATTCGTGTATTAAAAGGGGCCTGGGAATGCTTAATACTTTGTATTGGGTTTAGGGGTTATGTTCATACCTGTGCCGTGCCTGCAAATAACCCAGTTAGCACCATGAACTTGATTGGTCATGGATATTAGTATCTCGGCATGTTTGTAGGCAGTAAACCTAGCCAGGTTCTCTCACCTAGAACTGAAATTGCAGTCTCTCTTTTAAGAGTGAGCATGTTAAGGGTATTACAGACAGTGTCTGAACAGCACGTGCACAGACCATCCAAACCAAGGGAGCCCGACATGACTGGTTACCCCAAAACAATGCTAACAGAGTCAGATAACATTAACACTGTTCACTCTGACAACTCAGGTGACTCCCTAGAGACCTACAGGTCTCCTAACCTCTCTCCTGGCTCAGGGCCACTCTCACTTTTGCAGAAGGTGGAGTGTCCAATTGTTGGAGGAGCCATGATAACCATGTCCTACTGAACTCTACAGGCATCCAGGTCCCCTGGGATGGGGATTATTGTGTATTGCACAGAAGAGTCTCTGTGCTGTTTCCCCACCTAAGCAAACCTTCAGAGGCAGCCATAATATGCACAGTGCCAAGTCATCACATTAATTTCCCCTGAATCTCCTTCACAGATGTGCCATATATTATTCAATAATGATTTCTCAACTGTGATAATTATCAACAATCATGGACCATTAAAGGCTTAACTCAAAACTAGGAGAAGCAATACAAATAAGATTTAAATACAGAATAAACTAGACTAAGGATTAGCTATGATCCCCCTGGCGCCCTCATTACCTCTCTATCACCTCCTCACTGTGCCCTGACTTAGGAATTGCAGTGCCATACAAATGGCCCGCAAAAAATGTTTGCTAGGATCAGTCTAATAACTCAACTGACTGAGACTACAGCTTGAATAAGCCAGGGCCTGCACAGGAATAGACATAGACTTTGTCCCCCTCCAAAGCTGAGCAGAAAGGAGGCACAAATGATATATTGAACCCCCATTAGGAAAAGGGTTTCTGATGCTGACACCAGCTGCAGAACTACCTTCCTCTAAGACAGTCCCTCACCCCTGCACCAAGGCAACAGGGATATCCTCGCTAAGGATGGCGCAGGGATTTAGCCCTTCATCTACCCCAGTGACTTTGGGTGGCCCTGAGCCTATGCAATGTGCAAGGCTTTCAGAATATTCCACTGGAACAATTTGGCTGCAGGCACTTTATGTAGTAATGAAGTTCCCAATTCTGATTTTCCTTATTTTACTTCATATTTTATTTTTCAGATTATTATAAAATGCATTAACCAACATTTCACTAGAAAAAAAACCTAAGGTTGACAGTGAATATTAGCCACCAATAATTATTGGACAGGCTTTAGAGTAATGGAGGTTGCCTTGTGTTGATGCCTGCTATTTGTCCTCTCTCAGCAGAGATGAGAAGGATGGTCCAGTGCTTAGAATGCCAGCCCAAGACTCAGTGCAAACAAGATCAAATCCCCGCTCTTGAGTATGAAGCCCGCAGGCTGTCTGTCCAAGTGACTAGCACTCTGAGCCGAAGACAAGGGAACATTTTCCCAGTTGCTGGAAACTCTGATTTAATTTTCAATTAAGAGAACTGGGGGGGTTGTTTGGGGTGGGAAGGGGAAATGCTTTTGTGGAAATTCAGTAATTTTTAAACGAGAGATCTAAATTTGTTCACACAAACACACTGCCCATCTGGAGCATTTTGAATTAGCTTTTCCAACAAATTAGCTACAAATTTATATTTAAATCAGGCATCTCCAGATCTGGATTTGCGACCAAAAGTTTGTCATGATGAGTTTCACCCACCTCCACAAGTGACATGAAGCATTTCTGTGCTGCATCCACTGAATCTCATGTGAACATACCTAAGCTAGCTTTAAAATATGCTAGCTCTAAAAAAAAAACACCAAACAGCAGCTCAGGTTAATGCTCAAGTATTGCTCAGGCTCATGCCAGTTTCAATGCTGCTGCCATCACACTGCTAACAGTAGCTGATGTAACCAACTCAGATATACCACATTCACTTAAATCGCAGTGTAGACGCACCTTAATTCATTTCAGTGCATCTACTTGCCATCTTCACTGCTCTACCTCCCAGCTGTTTCCTGAGGATCAATACATTTGAGTTGAGGGGATTATATACTATAGTGACAAGGGCTAGATCAGGTGCTTAAGGTAAATTTATAGGGACATAACACACTGAAGGGCTGGAATGGGCTTGTACAAATTTCTCGATAAAAGAGCCATCTGCTGCATCTATTACTTAAAGTTAAGACAAGCCATTTTTCCCCTGTGAATAGAGCTTTAAGAAGATTTATAAAAACCCACAAGCTATAAGTTCTCTCACCAGAAGCAGATAGTTGCCAGTATCAATGCAGTGCTTTGGCAGTGTGGTGGATGAAAACAGATTCAGCATCAAAGAGACGCCTTAGACTACATGTCACAATAGATGCCATCAGGGTCAACAGGGTGGTGCTAAGTCACAGAAGCCAAATCAGGCACATGGAATAGGAAGGCCAAACAACTGTTCCACTGCAGGCTGGAGTGTCCATGCGTGCACACGCACGCATGCACGCACTCCTACCCATCCCTATGCCATGTGCTTACAGTTCATCCCAAAATGACCATTTCACCAACCATCTCCAGAATCTTTGGACTAGCCATAGAAGTGGAATCATAGTAGGAATAGTTGGGATCTATTAGATAGCAGTGCAGGAGGAAGGGAATGCCGACATGCTCCAGAGCCAGAGGCTTGCTAGTGGGATTGCTCCAGGCTTGTCCCAGAAGCCACTGAAGCCCTCTGCCTGCAGCATGCCTGAGACCAGCCATGCTAGCAGATGTCTCAATTGGGAGCTAATAAGTGGACTGGGGTGGAGAGGGCAAGGCACCCTTCACAGGGATGCTGTTGCGAGAGCAACAAGCTCAAAACTACCTCCATGTCTTCTCCAGCCTTTATCTCTGGAACCAATGCGCTTCCACCCCATTCTCTGAAAGTTGTTACGGCACATTGTTTTTGATGCTGCCTCCTGCAGGGTACATGAGGGGTTCCTCCTGAGCTGTGAAGTTGCCAGATATGTTGAGTCACATCCTCAGCTGAGAGAAATCAGCACCACTATTGTCTTCAGTGGAGCTAAGCCAATTAACAGCAGCTGAGAATCTACCCATTATCTCTGCTCCCCACAGGAAAAGCAACAAGAGGTCTCTGGCTCACTGCTTTTAACTTCCCCAGAGGAAGGGAATGACATTTCTGGCAATTCCTGTCCTTGTTTACAATCTTCCTTCCATAAGTCCACAGAAGAAAGGAAATAATCCAGTGACACTTGAAGAGCTTGATATGCTACATTTCCGACTTAGATGTACCAGGAAGACAGGGAGCTTTGACATGCACAGGCGTGTGCACCTTGTGCTAAAATCAAGAGACATTTTAAGCTTTTAGATTTCTTTCTATCCTGTGATCCTAGCACTTGCCCCATGATTACACTACCCAAAGAAGTGCTAAACTACAAAGCAAGCATTCATTCAGTAGCATAACAATCAGTGAGCCACCAGGGCATCAGTCCTGGGCACCCACTTAGAGAGAGTGCAAGACTGGCAGCTGCCACTGCTGCATCTTCTGCCACTACCAACAGGCAGGGAACATTAAGCCAGGTGGCAAAACAGTGTGTGTAGAGGCATAGTACACACTAGAAAAAGTTTGCTTGTCTAAGAATACCGGCAACCTCTCCCAATGGAGATAAAGCTTATGTTTTTGCCAATATACTTTATACTAGCTAATTCCCTCACTGTTTAAAGTGCATTTACACTTGGGCTTTTGCTAAAATTATGATTCACAAGCTTCACTGACACTAGAATAGAGTCCTTTTGCAGCATTTGACGAAGTAAGCCTCTGCTTATGAAAGCTTAGTCTATAAGATGCACATCTACCCTGCTTTCTACATATGGGTCAGCGTTTTCAGTGTTGACCAGACTTTAGGCCTTGCCTACACATGCCTGGCTTTGCCAGCAGAAGTTCAGGCTGTCATCGGACAACGAGAGCACATACACATCCATGCTCAGTCAGTGTCTCCACCGCAGCAGCTGGGCCGGCTGAATGGAAAGTGCAGATGGGGAAGGCACAAGCTGCTGAAGGGACTAGTAAAGCAAACGGAAGGCACTGGAGTGACTACACACACCTTCTGCAGGTGATGGACAGCAAGGAGCTACTTTCACTTGGGAAAGGTGGTGCACACGCCCAGCAGAAGTGGTGGGGGAAGGAAATGCTCTGCCTCCCCAAGTAGCTCCAAGTGTAGCTGCATTCAGAGCTCTGCTGGCAAATCTTAGTCCCATACCTCCCAAAGCCGCCTCTCTCCTGCTGAGAGAAGCACATTTTGTTCTGCCTCCAAGCAAGCATCATCAAAAGTAGAGGATTCAGTCTAAACACCCAGGCCTAATTACCCACAATGTATTTAGCAGAAAAAAAGGAAGTACACACAAAAACCAAACCATTTCTCCTCATATACTTAATATAAATACTGTCTATCCCCATCTCAGTCTGTGTTTCTCTTTTGAACAGTTAGTAAGCTTTAATTTTAAGCAGTCTAGGCAAAACAAAACAAAACAAAACAGCATATTTTGGCTATGGAAATCCTTTCTTGATTAGACTAAAGGGAAGCACTAGGATAATTAAACTTCACCTGTTATTCGTGCTGTAAGCCAATATCCTGCACTTGTGCTACATCAGAACTTTCTATCAAGAAGAGCTAGATTATGATGTTTAACGGCATTTGATGCTTTTCCAGATTGGCTTCCCTCTTTATATAGTTAGATGAGAGAGTTATATGGCCCATGTACTCACAGGAGAACTTTTTTCTAAAGGGTTAAGGCACCCAATTTCCTGTGCTACAGTTTGGCATCTTTAGCTGCTTTTGAAAACTCTCACTTTCGATTATAAAGGGATGACATTAGAGCATTAATCTTATTTTATGGATTAGGAAGCAAACACAGGGTGTTAAACATTCTTTAGTATGGGAGTATCCAGATGAGTGTACAGGTGTGGTTTACGATGCCACACATGCAGGTGTTTTCTGTGCTGCTAGTTAGTAGCATGGCAAGTTTTTTGACACTGGGTGATCCCAGCGTCAGAAAACCCTGCACCAAAACAAAAGCAGTACAGCACATGTGGCAGCAGCATGTGCCATCCAAAACGAGCCTGGCCAGCCAAAGCCATGCTCCTCTAGCTGCTGGCCAGGCTCCACGCACTTAGATAGCCACCACTACAGCCCCCGGAGGCACCCAGGACTTTAAGTAAGGCTGCTGGGCCCAGCCAGGGTGCTGGCCCCAGCCTCCTGTACCCCACCGAGGGCAACTTGCAGCATGCCAGAGTGTGTGCAGGGGCATTCCCCAGGGACAGCTAGCAGCAGTCCCTGGGGAACACATTCCTGCTCATCTGGGCACACACTATGAGTGCAAGTCATTGCCACAATAGAACCCAGTGCTCCTGACAAAACAAATGCCAGTGAAAAGAGTTCAGTTGAATGTTGGTCAAAAAGTACCATTTTGCTGATGCTGCCCCTTTCCATGAAGAAATATATATTCTGCTAACATTTTGTTGAGAAAAAATAATTGAAAGTACTTCAGCAGAGTCAGAATAAAATGCTTCCATCTTACCAGAGTGCAAGATTCTTACTTTTCATCATGGGGTGTCAAACTCAAGTGAGTTGGCCAGACATATCTGGGCTGTGGGCCTTCTCACTGGGACTGCAGAAGTTAATGTGTTCACTCAACCCCTGTTGCAGCTGCTGCACATTTTACTCACCAGAGGCAGCTGAAAATATTGAGTTCTGGTGGCAGCATCCATCCCCTGGGCTTAGTTGCACAGACACAGAGGCTTGGGCCACTGGGCTCACAGTATCAATGCTTTCACTCCATAAGCTGTGGCTGGAAGCCTCACAGGCCAGTCATCCACAAGCCACATCTGGCCCCAGGCGAGAAGTTTGATATCTCTGCCTTGCATTATGACAGTTAGCATACAATAGCTCCAATTCTGATTTTAAGGCAGAAAAAAAAGTTTCAGGTGACCCAAATTATGTTTTAAAAGTTACATTACATAGAAAAATTCGGTTTTGTTGTCATGCTGATTTCAACCAGGTTTACTGTCAAGGCCCAGGTCAGTACTCTTCCCAGGGGATCACATTCTCCTTTGGTTAGTGGTTACTGCTTATTCAGGGCTAGTTGGCTATGGGGATTAAGCCCTACATACATTCCAGAGCAAGCAGTACTCAACTCAAGATGAGATACATGAGTAAACTTACTCCTTTGTCTGTCTTCTAATATGCTTTAATTTAGAAAAGTGAGTTTCATCACTGATTTCCCCCCAAATTATAAATAATCCTATTTACTTTGATTGCATGTAGGGATTTAACACCATTGTGATGAAGTGATTTGGTCACATTTCTGCCTGGAATCATGAACCCCAGGACCATATTTCTGAAGATATTTTAGTAATCATGCCTTTACACTCCAGCTGTCTTTAAACATCTGTTCCTTGTGTCCTTTGAAAAATCCCCAGCTTTAATAGCACTGAACACATATCTTCTTTACAAAGTTGTGTTCGGAAGCAGAAGCAGATCTTTCAGTTGCTGGGAAAGCTCCACCCAAAGTATTAATTCTTTTTTGTCTTTCCACTTACAGAAATCCACACAGTCATTAAAAAAGTGGAATTGAAGTGTCATCCCCAAAGATTCTCAGGTGACTAAGCTAGCATGGCTAATGACTTTTTAATATCTTTTTATGCCTTCAGGATATGTGCTAGGATATAAGTAGTATTATTTTGTTTTCAAGTTCTATAAATCCATTCATTTTTGTCTCATTTCACCAAGTTCCTCCAGAGTAGCTATCCAGCTGGGCTTATTTTTATTTGGTGAGGTTTCTGTGTCTTCTGGCTTGGTTGAAAGGCAAAGAACATAAAATGCCTTCCTGCAAAAATTGGGAGATATTATTCTGGCTAACCTGGTCTCTTTGACCTAGAAGATATCTTATGATCATTGAGTTAGTTTTCCACAAAACTAAAATGAAATAAGCTACAGGGAACTGTGTGGAATAAAAATAAAAGCAGGGTAACAGGTTCATTTTATGTAACTACTTCTTCCGTATAACCAAGTGGAGTAAATTCTTCTTTCAGTTTTTTCAGTTTGTTAAACATTAGAGGTGTTATGATAGCTTTAGCTGCAACGGTCTTCATTCAGCACTTTTTAGTAGTTGTCTTAAGACAGAGAGCTATACCTGTGTTTTCACAGGTAATACTTTGCATTTTTTCTATTGGTTTGTGAGGAGTGAGAGTCAAATAAGTCATTGTCAGAGAAATACCAGATTTGTCCCAGTGATGGGGATATAAGTGTACAGAAAACAGTCTGATGGAACTACAATCCAGTGGATAATTCTCACCTGAAGTAAAATCTCAGACTGCAGATAAAAATCTAAAAGGTCCTAGTTTTGCAGAATGGATTATAAGCAACTTGTAACATCTCTGTCTCAATCAGAGTTATTCAGAGAGATAAGAAAATAACAGAGCACAGTTTGCCCCTATCCTAAGCCAAGGTAAAGTCAAAGCAAATCTGTTAAAAGAATGTGAACAAAAATATTGAGCTAATCCAATTTTGAGTTCAATATATTACCTTAAATTTCAAGCGTCATTTTAAACCAAAATGTTACCTTTTCATTTTGTAAGTCTCAGAACAGACTGTTCTGACAGTTTTCAAGCTATTGGAAAAGGTTTTTTGAAATAAGGAAAAATCATTGACATCGACCCTTTGCTATGAACAAAAAGAAAACCTATTTCTCTGAAAATGTCCTGACTAAAGGGCTGATCAAGTCACTTATTACAATAGCAGCTAAAATAAGAGTAATTACAATGCTGCTGAAGCTCCTGTTCTCAAGAAGGTCAGCAAAGACCAGGGGAGGAAAAATAAAAAAAAATAAAAGGAGAGATGCAATTGAACAGTTTACTCATATATATCACAATGGAGACACCTTAGAGGTAGTCGGTAATTAAAAGGTGAGATTGTGGAGTCAGTGTGGTTTCAGACCATCCTGTGGGGCAATTGACATGATTTTTGATGCCTGACAGATCCAAAATGTTCAGGAACAACATCAGGACCCATATATATGGTCTTCATTGAGCTTGTGGTGGAAGGCCACCTCTGTTTCTTGCCAAAAACTCTGCTCTGTGACAATTTGGTTAGTATGGGCCCTGCAGAGGGTACACACCCTACCCTATATCTTTAGGTAACCTGAGTTGGATACATTCCTGGGGGAGAGGGGAAACCTGCTCCCTCTCCCTACATGACAGGTATCACATACC
>NW_017729030.1:55989049-55993333 GCF_001723915.1 Gavialis gangeticus
GTCAGTGTGGTTTCAGACCATCCTGTGGGGCAATTGACATGATTTTTGATGCCTGACAGATCCAAAATGTTCAGGAACAACATCAGGACCCATATATATGGTCTTCATTGAGCTTGTGGTGGAAGGCCACCTCTGTTTCTTGCCAAAAACTCTGCTCTGTGACAATTTGGTTAGTATGGGCCCTGCAGAGGGTACACACCCTACCCTATATCTTTAGGTAACCTGAGTTGGATACATTCCTGGGGGAGAGGGGAAACCTGCTCCCTCTCCCTACATGACAGGTATCACATACCTGGGTGAGGGGCTTGGGCTCTCTAGTGGGCTAGAGACTGCCAGTCCGCCCAGCAACCAGTGATGCATTTCAAATTGGTTGGCTGATAGCCAACAGGTGCTGGCCTCTATTGGACCAGGTAAATGAGGTCATAAAAGCTATATAAGTTAAGGACTGCCGGGGGGGAGTGGTAGCGGTAGCCATGATGAAAACTCAGAGAGAAGAGCTGGATCATCTGAAACTTGCTCTCTCTGGAAAGTCATGATCAATGAACTGTCTGCCTCCAAAGGGAATCTCTACCTGCCTCTGGATGGTACTTGTAAGTAAGGTACCTGAGATCTAACTAGGTATATAGCTTGCAGTAATTCAGATGCATGATCAAAGGCTACCCCAGCCATCCTGTTTTCTCTATGGGATTTCTCTGATACTACTTGTTAGACCCTGACTCCATGCGCTTCCCAGCAACTAGGGAGATGACAATCCAATTGCTCATGGGTCTTGTTACTCATTAGCTAGAACAAGCAGGAAGCAAACAACCAGCATACACTGCTCCCAACAGCTTTATTCAGAATAGAGACAGCTTTGGGCGAGCTCCCTCACAGACACACAGCCTGTAAAACTAAGGGAGCAGCACTGAACAATAGTTTTCTTTTTCCCCACATTTCTAAATTTTGTTTTATTCTCATTAACACTTACTCCACCCTCACTCCTCCTTTTGTTCCATCTATCTCTCCTCCTGTCTCAAGCTATGCCTCTGTTTACTGTTTGCTTCATTAGCATGGAATTGCCTATGCATTTTACTTGTTTACATGTCTTTTTGCTATGAGCTCATGTCTAAGACCTTGACTTCTTCGGTCAATGGGTGGACTTTGACCAAAACCTGGAGGCTTCTTCACCAATCACCATTCACTTATGATGAGAAGCTGAGACCTATGGGGCTCTTCAGCCTAGAAAAGCGCATCCTCAGGGGAGACTTGGTGGCTGCCTGTAAGTAAATAAGGAGTGTACATCAGGATCTGGGGGAATGCCTGTTCACCAGAGTGCACCAAGGGATGACAAGGTCAAATAGTCACAAACTCCTTCAAGACTGTTTCAGGCTGGACATAAGGAAAAACTTCTTTGTTATCTGAGCCCTCCAAGGCCTGAAATAGACTGCCTCCAGAGGTGGTGCTAGCACGTACTCCAGATTCTCTTAAGAAACATTTGGCCATTTATCTTGCTGGGATCTTTTGACCCCAGCTGACTTCCTGCCCCTGGGGCAGGGGGCTGGACTCGATGATCTTCCAAGGTCCCTTCCAGCCCTAATGTCTATGAAATCTATTCCCCTTTTTGCATATGTTCATCTTGGATTCTGTTACCAATTGTGTGTCCACTTCATTTTGACACTGTTTTGACCCATTTTGAAAGTTGAAACATTTCTACCATAGTGCTGGGGATGGGAAGTCAGTCCAGACTCCTCACTCCCTGCACCAGATTGGGCTGCAGGCAGGGAGTAAGCCCAGCTAGGCTGACTCCTCACCTCACTGTGCCATATCAGACTGGGAGCAGGGAACACAGACCAATAGCCTCAGCTGGGCTTACTCCCCACCCCCAGTCCAATTTGGTGGAATGTTTGAAACAGCATGGAAACAGCAAGGCTGTTTCGACAAAACAAAATGGAAGAGCTGTTTTGAATCAAAATGAAATTTGAAACTGTGACGAGGCACCAAGTCTGCCCCATCACAGAACTTCAGGGGAGTGAAGGAGAGCAGAAAACTTACCTTAGCAACCAGTCCCAGGAGAAAAGGGGCAGGGCTACCTGGATAGGGGAGAGAGAGAGACAGAAGGGGACATAAACAAAGAGCAGCACAACAAGGACATACAGCCTGGGAACCAAAGAAGTACAGACCATACTGTCCCATAACACAAATAACACCAGCAACAAGGCCTCAGAGAGCAGGGAGGTCTAAGTCCCAGTTCTGGGGGAACACACTAAATTAGGAGAAGGCCCTGAAGGTTATGTGGACATGTGATCACAGAGAGACAGCTAGCCAGAAATAGCCACAGATGAAAAGTCATCAGAAGTCCTCAAGGGGGAAGAAAAATACAAAAGCAGAAACTTGAGATTAACAAAAAGTCCTCATCTTTGTCCTATCCCTCCCTTTCTCCCATCCCTCCCTGTCCCTCTCCATTTTTCTCCCTGAGAGGGGTCCCCATCCCCCAGGAAGAGTTCCCAAGGCTGCCATGGACAGAGGGCACACACCAGCAGCCCGTCTCATGAACATGTCTAAGACCTTGACTTCTGTTCCCAAGGCTGCCATGGACAGAGGGCACACACCAGCAGCCCGTCTCATGCACATGTCTAAGACCTTGACTTCTTCGGTCAATGGGTGGACTTTGACCAGCTGTGGGCCTCAGCATCCTACCTCCAGACTGCTAACACCTAAGAGAGAGAGCCTCAGAGTGGGGCCTGCATCCTGACCAGATGTACTTTGACACTGACGGCCCTAGGATTGGGAGATACAGAACTGTTTGATTCTTTGTATTGTTGCTTTTTATTATCACTATATCAAATAAATTCACCTATTATCAACTGGCAGGTGTTGTGGTTGGTCAGAGGGTTGTGCCCACCTGGAACAAAGGTATGAGATGCTGGGTCCAAATCCAGTGTCAACGTTGCCCAGTGTAATGGGAAGAACCCTGAGCTCTGGCCCCCTGCTCTCTTGCCCTGATGTCAGTCTGGAGTGCTACCATGGTAAAAGAAGATATTATTCTGTATTACACCGCATTAAATGATTCCTAGCTCAATGGAATTGCATTAAAGCATGTGTATGGACTCTAGCCATAGGCTTTAGCTCCACATGGAGAAGTTCAAAGGGACAACAGGATCAGGATTGTCTGGTGAATTCTAGGAAAACACACAGCAGCTCTTTCAGATTTTATAGGGTGCTGTGTTTCTGTACAGCCAGATTTAAAAAGTAGTAAAGAACACATGCATTCAAAGCTGAGGAACTGGGAAGTCCACTAGCAGTCTCATAAAGAAGGAGCCAGAGGGAGCCCACACTAATAGACAAGTGCTTTAAATGAAGCAGTTTATTCCAATCATTAAATGGCAGTATATTGCTGACCCAGGAGTGGCTCACCCAGTGGGAAGTATAATGCTGCTTAAGCTTTTTTAAAATGGCTTAGCAGAACCTGAACAGGCTGGCTAGGATGGAACTTTCTGCAAGTTACAATTTTCAGAGAACAGGCCCACATTCCTACCTCAAGGAAAGGATGAGAGAGCCAGTCCTAACCTGTTCCATGTTGGAAAACCCAGATTTATCTGCCATCTCCCCCCCTGAGCCATTCTGAACCTCTGCATGTCAGATACTTTGCCATGGCTCTAGACTTAAAAACACCTCTTGAACTTAGAGCTCCCAAGCACCAAAGAGCATGACATCCTGGAGGAAGGAGTGGGAGGAAGAAAGGAGGAATTCTCTGCTGCTCCAAGGAACATGGAAATCTTTAGTGCCAAGTAGGAGGAAGAATGCAGAAGAAAGTTCTAAAGAACATTTGCAAAGGACATCTTCACAAGAATCTCAAACAGAAGTGCTGCATAATCTGAGTAATGCCAGGTTTGTATCATCCACCAGTTCAGATGGGGCCTTCAGCAAGATCCATCCTGTTATGCAGAACTGAAATAATAGCAAAGTGAGAGTGGCAATAAGTCTACAGTGTTCCTTGACTTCCTCATGTACAAAGCCAAAAGGAAGAGCATGTCTAAAGTAAGTGAGAAAGGCCAAGAGGTTCAAACAAGGAGGCAGCATCTTTACAAGCAACATACTAGAATGGATATTGCTATTCACTCATCCACCTGGAAAAAAAGAAACATTTCTACCCCTCTGCTTCCTTCAATAATCATAGTGCAATAGCTTCCTATCAAGCAGAATGTCACAAGTTATGTGTTGCCTGTATAAGATTTGTAACTAGCTAGAGAATGAGGGGATGCTTTTATAAAAATCCCTTCAAACATACAAAAAAAAAAAAAAAAA
>NW_017729030.1:55993572-56005492 GCF_001723915.1 Gavialis gangeticus
AAAAAAAAAAAAAAAAAAAAAAAAAAAAAACCTTGACCAAACTACTTAGGTGGCCTTTTAGTTCCCTTCAACTCCTAGGTTGCTATCACATACCAGCTGTTGTACAATTCAGATGAACTGCTATAGACATCTCCATTTCCAAGTGGTAGAACCTACTTGGTCCTAGCCAGAATTTGCACTCACTACAAATATTTGGAAACAGAAGACTGACTTGTGCTAACAGAAGTAAGACTACAACTTAATCTAGGACCATATTCAAACCAAGAAATACTATGCCACATACCAAACTGGGGTTGGTTCGAGAGCCCTCTCACAAGCCCTAGAAAGAAAATCAGTTCATCTATCAATATATAATTTCCACCCAAAGACATGCACTCAACCCCCTACAACATGCTACAGCCTTGTTTCTCATCTAGTAGGAATACCAGGCTTCCCATACCTGCCTCCTCACCACTATAGACCAATCATATTCCTTCCCCACGCCCAGCCAAGTCTTACTATTCGTTCAGCACATATCTGAACAGCAAATAAGCAAGAAAACTCACTCTTTTCTGTAGCGGATCACTTCTGTAGGCTTAACAGGGGTGTCTGCACCACCTTGACTGAAAAACTGGCTTTGCTCCTGGAAGGTACCTTGAGACACTTCCACAGTCCACGCTCTGGCTTCAGGGTCATCTGCCCCATTTCTGTTCCTGCCCCATCCGTTCTGTATTGGCCTGTATCCAGTAGCCACTGCCAACAACTGTCTGCTTCTATGCCATGTCTTTCCCAAACTGACTCCTCCTCCTTTTAGAGGATAGTCCCTTAAAAAGTTCCCATTCATCCAACCAAAAGAATAAGTAGAGTTTGGGTTATAGCTTCACTCTTCCAGAGCATCCCGTGTGATGTGACATTGTACTTCAGTGGTTTGGTCATGACTTGGTATTAAAGTGCTATTTCCATTCATTTCAGGACACCAATATCCTAAACAAACAGAAAACATGAATAATTCACAATATCTTCCACCTTTCCTGGGCTCCTTTTCACACTCAGTGTTTCCAGAGTCATGCTCATGGGAATTCTACTCAATAAAACAAACAAAAATCCAGACAAAAATACAGTGAATAATTCATGCCACAGGTCCTCCAGCGTTTCCTAGCAGAACTTAAATTGACACTTATCAGGTTTTCAACCAAGCAGTCCAGAAAGTCCATTCATATCTCTTGTCTAAGACAGAGGGGAAAAGGGTTTTTGCCCAGAGTCTGATGGGACACCTGACAAAGATACCCAATGTCCAGATATTGGACCTTCATAAAATAGCTATCAGTTTCCTCAGATAAACTGGTTACTTCAAAAAGGATCATGTATCAGGGTCTCGCTCTTCTCCTCACATCCCACCCCACACATCTCCCACTTCTTAATTCAACATGTCCCATGTTGACGCAAGCAGTGGAGTGCTTGGGGCTGTCAATGCTTCATCAAAAGGTAGAAACCTGAGACAGAATAATAATTCCCAACCCAGTGCTAGCTTCTTAGAGGTTTGTCTTTGTTACAAGATCCCTCTAAAACCGATACACCCACTCTTTCACGTTTTTTCTTCTTTAATTATAATAATTTTTTTTTTAAAACCTTACCAAAAAAATAAGCCTCTTTAGTTATGCCGAATACCTCCTTTTTACATCTTCCCTGAGCAGGCCAGGTGTAATAAATTAGAGCTAATGGCCCTATTTCACACTTTCCAGGCCACCCTCAATCCTTTTCAGCTGAATCTATTGCCAAAAAGAGCTATCTTTTCTCCAGCTTATCACTATTTTATTTAAGACCGTAAAAAGTTTGGCTCACCTGTAACAGTCTGATTTTCCTACTCCTATTGACCAATCAAGTGGAAGGAGACAAGGGGTTAATATCTGGCTCAGTAGATTCATCTCATTTGTCAGCTTTCAAAAAGTGTTTCACCAAGGGCTAAATCTTGCTGGTTTTATTCATGGAAAAGCTCAGCTCAGACCAAGGACTGTCAATTGTCTTATATGATGCATCATGTTTCTTTTTTATCCTTTATATTCTATTTCAAATATTCCACTGCAGTTGTGCACAGGTGCATTTCTTTCCTGGAGACTCATTTTGTGGTTGGAGAAGTGGGGGAAAAAAAGGATGTCAAAGGATTTGTAAAGCAGACTGGTCTTGTTTCTCCATTGCCCCAAATCTTGTTTAGCAAAATGGGTGTCAAATAACATTAAATCGGAATGGCATTATTTTCCAGACCTATCACACTCATTTGGCTGAAGAGTAAACAATTATACTTGGTGCAAATCAAGGCAGTATTGGGCTAGTCTTCCATTAGGCTCAGGAAACACATACTTTCCCATTTCCAGGCTAGAATGAAACAGCATTCCTGATTATTATGGAGAATAATGTCAAATGTAAGTACAATATTAAATTGTTTTGTATTTAAAATGTTTCATTTTAAGTGCAGTAAAGATGCTATCAGTTTCATTTACTTCAATGGCTTTTTCTGAGTAAATGCACCCATTGTGGTTATACCACCACAATCTTCCATCTGAGTCTAGACCTTATTTTTATGATGTGGTCACTGCCTAAGTACACTGAAATTCAAATGTGCGCTAGGAAGGCAGATCAATTCAAATTAGATCATTCTGTATTAAGATGTAAAATCCCACAAACAATCCCATATCTTGTAATTTGGTGATTCAATATAATTATATAAAGCTTCTGTAGTGATGAAAATGCTGATAGGTTGACATTAAAGAAAAATTACTTTGAGCTATTCTAATCTGTTGTGTAATGATTGCATTACCAATAATAAGATAAATGCTTACTTTTAGACCCACATCCTCTAAGATTCACATGAACATGTCCTTAAATTGTTCCTGCCGATCAAAAAATATTCTCCAAGGCTAGGTGAACGGTGGCATGTACCCTACAAAAGTACTACTTCACTTTCCTAAGCCTTCTAGTATTTCTTTTTTAGAATACTTTCATCTACCCCCTGCAGAGTTTGCTAAAGTATCTCTGTGTAAATAACACTCTCCTTTATAATTAGCTTCCTACTCTGTGACTTAATCAGTGATGTTTTAAGCTAGACACTGTGACAATTTGATCACCTCAGAGGTAGTGAATCGTGGCATTGCTAGAGAGGAGGGATGAGGCAGTACTTGGGTTCATGATGTTCGAGTTAGTGTAAGTCATGCAAACAATCATTAGCAGAAGGAATGGAACTTAAATCTCTGGTCTCCATGATGAGTACTAGGTCTGCGCGAAGCTTCAGTCCCCGATTCAATTCAGCGGAGATCTGGCCTGATTCGGTGACCAAATCTCCAAATCCGAGTCGAATCAGGAGACCCTTTAATCTCTTTGAATCAAATCGGAACCCTCCAAATCAGTTCAGAGAGATTTAGAAAGATTCAGAAATTCAGACATAGACAGCTTTAAATGTTTTTCTTCATACCTCTAGGTAGTAGGCGGGTCCTGAATGCTGCAATGCTGTGGCGGATGGAGCATCCCACAGGAGCACGGAGGGCTTCCTAGTGTACTAGGCAGCAGACTGGAGGTGGACCAGAAGCACTTCCGGTTCACCTCCGGGTCTGCCAGGCAGCGTGGGGGTTGGGGGCCCGCATCCCTCCCTGGCTCAGCCTCCTGGGTCTGGAGAAGGGGCACTTGGGGTCCTCCCCACAGCTTTTTGCCAAGCTGGGGGGCACGATGGCCCCACCACCACACACTCATTGTGGCAGACTCAGAAGTGGATCAGAAGTTCGAACACATGGGGGTGGGGGGAAGCCATGCTCCTGTGGGATGCTCCATCCACCCCAGCATCACAGCATTCATGAGCCACGCCTTGTACCTCAAGGTATGTAGAAAAACATTTAAAACTGTGTTTATGGCCAAATTGGTGATTCTCCCAATCAGCACTGAATCTTCAGGTTTGGATTCGGCTGAATTGAATCAGGGACAGTGATCCAAATCAGTGAATTAATCACTGTCCCCAATTCAGGCCGAATCCGAATTGAATACAGCCCATTTCACACACCTCTGAGTACCCCAACCCCTAGACCAGGGAACTATGCTTGCTCTTTTGCTTTTTCTCTGGCTCATTTAATCTTGAATTATTCCATAAGCAATGGAGAAGTTTCAACAGTAGGAATGGAGATTTTCTCCACTCTATCACCACCCCAGAATAGCTCGTCCCCTGGTAGTTAGGACATTCTCCAGGAGTCAGGCCAAGGCAGGAATTGAAACCATGCCTCCCACATCCTGGGTGAGTTCCAGGGTGGAAAAAAGAGGTAGAGACACCAAGTTCAGCTCCTAGCTCAAGCATATCAAGCAAGGTAGGTGGAAGAACGTCACAGACTTAGATGTGAGGTAGGTGCTGAGCTGCTCATCCCTGCCATGCCTGAGGCTGGCCAGTAACACAGAGGGGATTTTAATGATCACATTTTTATGTTTAGTGCATAATATCCAGCCAAATCCTCTGTTTTTTTAGATCTGGGGCCTTAGTTGCCCACTTGTACAAGAGAGATCCTAATGCTTTCTTACCTCATAGGGTTGCTGAGGTTTAAGTAAGCTAAAAAATGTGATGGGTTTGGAGGCTATGGTAGCAAGTGACAGAAAAGTATTTTAGATCCACTGTTGTCCACCAGAGGCCTCTTATGAGACAGAGAGATAGAGAAGTGGGTCAAATAATTATGAATGCTGTGGTGCTCTGCAGCGATGAACACAAATGTCTTTGGAGGCCTAGACTGACCCGACCCACAAGCTTTTTGTTAACCATGGGTTTTCACAGGTGTAGGACCTGGCCTTTTGCTATGAGGAAGAACTTAGAAGACCCACTTCCATCCAATGCCACTTGAAAGCTGGCTGTCCTTTAAAAAAAGTTGATTTTTCCCCCCTACATATTAGGGCTTAAGCTATGTTTGGTTTGGAAACCTCTTGTGTGGGTCTTTTTTTAATCTGGTGATTTATTTTGCTGAAATTGCACCAGAGGGAAGACATGAATGCAGGGAATCAGAAGAAGACTTAACATTGCCAGGTTGCTGTTTCAGGCCTAGTTCAGATAGTCACCAGGTAGCCTCTGATGCCTGCTTGGTGAACAAAATGCAGTGGGTCCAAGTGTTGCACACTGGGAGCTCTTGCTAGAGAGATGCCATGTCTCACTGGAGGGAGCAGTGGGTAGTTGTTTCTCAAGGGCCGTCAATTCAAGCCTTACAAATATATGTTCCTAACTCACTTGGAATCATTTTAGAGATAGGTGCTTTGGATATGTTTGGTTTAACTATTGTATCTGTTTGGTCTGCAGTCTGTTGCAGATCAGTCTTCACTCCTTTATCTGAGAGCTTTTTAGATGTTTTAACATGTTTCTTTTGTGTCACAAATACCTTCAACATTTTCAGCTTTGGACCCACAAAGTGCAAGATATCACTGTAGCTTAAAGTTGTCTTTCTTTCTGAGGTGTCATTTTTTTTCTAGGCTGCTGGAGTAAATTTTAGCTGTGTCAGTACATGGACAAAAGTAAATTGCATTCTCCAATCTGCTAATGAGTTCTCAAGCTGGATAGTACATTTAAATAGCAGGGAGTTGCACACACAATTTTTCAAACATGTTTGGTCTGAAAAGAAGCACGCAAATTGTGCATGCAATTTAGAGCCATTTGCTCTCTTGCATAAATGAGGTGTCAGTATTTCCACACACACTTAACTATTGATTTCCAGGTGAGTGTTTTTACTGCAGCAAATAGGAGACAGGCAAGGTCACTCATAATTGCTTTTCAGCATTAGCAAGAAAGTATTCTCAGCTGAAGCTTTCTACTAGAAGAATTTTGTTCTCCCCTGTACATCACCTGAGAGGAAGCTTTCATGGATTTTGGGGTGCGGTGTGAGGTGCATTTATTTGCTACTATTGAAGGAAAAGACATGGATCTTATTTTTCATTGAGTCTGAGTGCTGGTAGAAAATCACTGCTGCATACTGTAATGGGGTATTTCTAACTGTGTAATTACTTGTAAGTACAACTCAATTCTGGGAGAAGCAGAGAAGTGGATGGCCAAGGTGGGGGAACATGGCAACAAAATTAGAGATGAAGGGGATGGGGGTCCTACCTGCCTGGACAGCTGCTGCTACTGTTACTTCTGTAGCTGTCCTGGGTACAGTGGCAGCAGGTCCATGGCTGGGGTCTCTGGGAGCCAATCTTTGTTTTCTTTTCACTCCTCCCACCCCAGGTACATGCATATTGAGAGCAGAGCTGTGCCTACTCTGGCAAAGGCTCTCTGGCTTTGGGTGGGAGAGGGAAAAGGAGGAAGAGGAAGCACCATTTGCCCACTCACCCTCCATCTCCCAGATATACTGCTTGATACAGCCTTGTGCTCTCCAGCTCCTATCACTGGGCAGGGGCAATGCAAGGCTGCCCCTGCCATAGCAAAGACTCACAGCGGGGGGGGGAGGAGGGGGATTCTGGCACCTCCTCATAGTGAGCATCATACCTGTTGCCCTGCCCCAGTTATGCTGCTGAACCCAAAATTAATGTGTAGGAAGGGAGAAAGCAGTGAAGGGCTTGGAGGAAAGGTCCAGAAACTTGGCTTTGACCCAGGGGTCAGGGCCTAGTTGATGGGATTAGGCACCTAAATACTCTGGGAACTGTATTTAAAAAAAAAAAAAAAAAAAAATCTGGCCTCTATTAACAATTACAGCAACAAAGCTCCAAACGATCAAAGGGTTCAGCTGGTGATTGTGGTGGAGGTAGGTCACTAAGGCAGAGCAGACGCAACAGCATGCTGTATTCCTGCTGTCCCACCCAGATCCAAAGCAATGAAAGGCCTGGTCCAATGGTCATTACTGTTAATAGAAAGATTCCCATTGACTCCTATGGAGGTGAGTTGGGCCTTAAAGACAAAATAAAGCCTGGCAAATACAAAACGGTCCAGCTGGAACGGTCCTTCATGTTGCCTGTGGAGCCTGCATAGTGGGGAGGATCCTGGAAGCCCACCCCCACAGCATATGGCCTGTGGAGCATGTAGCCCAGAGGTCATACACCAGCAGGGTCAGATCTAGAAGGGGCATAGTAGTATGGTTTTACCCCCCATCCTATTTTTGATCTCACCACAGGAGCAGCAGCCAGGGACTCTTTTTAAGTCCCCAGAGCAGGTAAGACTCCCCTCTTTGGCATACTCTTCTTTGCCCTCAGTGGCACCTCGCCCCTTCTTCCTAACCATTTCTGCCTTCATGTTTCCTACCCGTCAGTTCTGCTGTCCCTGGTGACCCAGTGGCTGAGGGAGAGCCACCCCTGCCCCATTGTAGCTGCTTCCCCCCTTACGTTTTCCCTGTCTGCCTGGGAGCAGGTGCAGGAAGGGGGAATCCACCTGCCACTGTCTCAAGTTGAGCCCAGCTTCCCACGCAGCTGCTCCCTGCAGCCCTAACTGAAGGGCACAAGCGTGGTGGCAGGTGCTGCACCCAAAGATGATAGTGGAGAGAGCGAAGGGGGAGGAGGTGCCACCGAGCATGAAGGGAAGGGAGTGTGCACTGAGAGCTTGGGGGAGGGGGGAATTCTTACCTATTTTGAGGTCTTAAAAATACTTTTTAAAAGTCTCCAGCTGCTCCTCCTGTGGTGCAGTTTGTCTGTCCCAGTCAGGGGGGAGGCTGGGAGCAGGGCTACAGTGCCTTAATTGTAACCAGCACCTCCTTTTTCAAAATCCTAGGTTTGCCAATGTGTCTTGTGTAGCCTCTGGCTGTGCCAAAACTGGACATCCCTGATGGGAAGAGTTGCTGCCATTGAGCGACTAGAGGGGTAATGGGATTCCTAAGCTCAGTAGTCTGGCTGGCAGTGTACTAGATGTGGGCATCTTTGGTCTGTGGTCTCAGTTCCCCTTGGAGGACACTGCAGAGCAGGACGCACTTTAGTCTGGGAACCCATGTACAATTCCATTTTTTTTAACAGCACTTGAAAAAAAAAAAAGGATTTCTTGGGGGCTGGGGGAGGGTGGAGCAAGTCTTACTACCTTTGTCTCATGTTCAAAATTTAGCTAGGGTAAAGGGACCTCTTTCTTTGCAGATCTTGTCTCCTCTGAAACAATGCTGAAGAGATGGATATGAGGTCAAGGAGACATCCTGGAGAAATTAAGTTTCATTCTTGAGCTGAATATCAGCACTTCACTAGGAAACCTGTTCACAAGGTAAACCCTGCTCCAAACAGTTATTTTTATGTATATGATGTAGTTCTTGCAGAGTGTTAAAAAGCAGTAGTTTACCTAGGATGGGGTGACCAGGGAAGCAGTCCTGTGGCTTGACTTGTCGGGAGGAACAAAAACTAACATCTGTTGCCTCATCGCATCATGCTGCTGCCCCCATACCTCCCACTGTCCCGGATGCTCAGCTGCCTTGTAACACCTAAAAAGCTCAGGTTACCTGGGCTGTAAACACAGTGAAAGAGAAGAGGTGTCTTAAAGGAGACAATGGGTGAGGGGTAAATGGATGAATACTGTTCCCATTTTCCAGATATGGGACTGAGGCACGGTGAAACTGCAGTCTGAGCCTTAAAGGCACCTGGCCCCTGAATTGAGTGCTTCTGAATGGGAGAAACAATAAACAGCGCACTGAACAAGGAACTATGTAGTGTTAGCCAAGGGGGCGCTTTGAGGTCCGAGTGTTCCTTAAACACCTTGAATACCTTCCCCGGCACTAGAAGTATGTCTCTCCATTTATAATTCCTGTCTTCAGGCCCTCTCTTGAGGTTAGCACATCTGATCTTTCTTCTAAACAGGGGTTATGTCTGTCTTCTACAAAATGGTGGAATAGGGAGTGCCCCTGCCACTCTACCCTTCATCCAGGTAGCTCATTGGTTAGAATAGGTTGTTGGAGAGCTGAGCTCAGTTCCCTATTCTGCCCTAACAATTGAGGTACTCACCCGAGGAAGGTAAGATGTTAAGGACACCTTGGAGAAATGCCATCTTAAATATAGAGGCCCACATTTTTGGTGCTCTCTCTCTCCAGCTCCTTTGCAAATCCCAGTTTGGATGATTATTTATCCTATTGATTACTGTTGAAACCTCTTGGTTGTACCCAGGGACAAATTTAGCCTACAAGTTGGATTCTATTGATATGCGGCCACTGCTCACGTGCCACACATCGCATGCCAAATGATTTGTAAGTATATTGACACTGCTGGGCTTTCTGGTAATGGTGATTTTTTTTTTTTCCTGAATTGAATAGAAAGAGATTAACCATCCCTGGAGCACCATTAATCATGTCAGCTGTACGTTGTGTCTCTGCTTCTTAACTTCAATATATAATGGCTTAAAATTGTGATGAATAGATTCAAAACAATAACACTAATTCATGTGCTTTTCTGCATCTCTGCAACTATTACACCACATTAGCAATACATCTTATTAAAATAATTTACAAAACATGCCCAAGTTTAATGTGGTGGTATGCGAGTGCTTTAATAACATATTTCTATCACACAACACTCAGCCCAATAGAACATCAGTTTAAGAAAAAAGAGGAGGGGGGGATGAGGGTTGTTCAAGTGTTTTCTCATCTCTAATGTAAACATATTGCACTCAAACAAATAGCAGAATTTCACTAACAATGGTCTTTAAATTATTTTAGTTGAAAATGGGAAGTGAGAATCTGGTAACCAATTGAATTCCATTACTTTTAACATTGTGCAGCAGCAGGAATTCATCTGCATGCGCTTAATGTTAAGCATGTTCTTAAGTGTGTTGTTGAATAAGAAAAGAGTATTGACTTGAGGCCAGAATGAATGTTGGTCCTTAAGGAAGCTGCATCCCATACATACCTCTACCATATTAGTACTATATGCTTATGGAGACAGGTCTCTGTCTACTCAGTAGATTCTGAGAATGTTCAGTTCTTGGACAGCTTTTCTATGGGGTTTGTTTAGGTATCTCAGAGATGCAGATAGTCAGATGCCTAGTGGGATTTTTTCAAAAGAACTTACATCTAGATACCTATTGAAATTAAAAGGAATTTGGCAGCTTAGTCTTTTCAGAATTCTGCCAGGTACCTGTTTGCATCGTTAGGCACCTAAATCCTTTTCAAAGGCTTGGCCTATATCTTTCTCTTTGTCTATCCAAAAAGCTTTAAAAAAGCAAGCTCCTGCTACCTCATTAATGATGATGATGTACACAGATTCTGCCCTGAAAAGAGAGTTGGAGTAATGACTTCCTAATGTCTCTTCCAGACCTGTGTTTCTATGATTTGATATACATGAAATGCCTGGCTATGAATGAAATACATCAGGTGAAGACTGAAAAGCCTGTTTTCCACATTTGCAAACCATTTAAAAATTTTAGCTTTCTTATGAAGAAGTGTGTGTATGTGTTGGAGGGATCAGTCTCCCCCAGAAAAAGTAGCAGCTACAAAGTACAGGTACTCCTCACTTAACGTTGTCCTGGTTAACGTTGTTTCATTATTACGTCGCTGCTCTATAAGAGAACATACTCATTTAAAGTCATGCAATGTTCGCTTATAACATTGTTTGGCTGCCGCCTGCTAGCAGGTAACTACTGTGACGTAATTGGATTTGCTTAACATCGTTTCACTTAACGTCACATTTTTCAAGAATGTAACTACGACGTTAAGCGAGGAGTAGCTGTAACTCTACCCAGTTCAAGGCTTTGGTAGCTAACTAACATGGGTTCAGATCCTATCTCTACCAGTGATTTACCATACATGCTTTATAGAAAAAGTACTTGATTGTGAGCTACAAGATAGGAGTTTTATTCCTGGATCTGTTAGTGACCTGCTTGGGGATTTGGGTATGTTACTTTTCTTCCCACTCTTTGGGTGTGGTATCTACTGCTTACAAGCTCTTTGTGACAGGCTATTTCTTGCTCTATGCATACAGAGTCTAGAACAATGTGGCCCTTGTCTCAATCTAAGTGTGTCGATGCTAACATGTCAACCATAATAGCCTGAGATATGTTACTTAGGATATGATCCAAACCCTCCACATTTTAATGGGGGTCTCTCCAGATGCTAGCATAGGCACTATATCAGGAGTTTAAGCCCTGGGAAATAGCTAAAGAACATACAGGAGGGGCTGGCAAAATATGGCCCATGGGTCACATCTGGCCCACCAGGCAATTTCATCTGGCCCGCAGATGCCCAGCCTGCACGCTTTGCTCCCACCCTCATGGGCAGAAGGGCCCAGCCCAGCCAACATGCAGCTTCTGGGTGGGGCCACTGTTGCCCCTGCTGCACCTGGTCAGTTTCCCCAATGTCCAGTGGTGCCGCCTCCTATCCCTGCTGCAATGCTCACTCTGGGCAGCAGGTAGGGAAGTGGCAGAGATAGGGGTGGTGGGGGTAGGCAGCATGTGGCTGGGGCTAGTGGGAGCGCAGAGCCCATGCCCAGTGGGTGGCAGGAGCGTGGAGCTTGGGTGGGCATGGTGGGGGCTGTGAGGTAGGATGGGGTTGTGGCGACTCCCATAGTGCACAGCCCCCACCACCAGCGGCAGCAGCAGCAGATGGCAGTGGGCCCTCGGGGTGCTCATGGCCCATGCAGACACTGACTCCCAGCCAGTGCTGCACATGGTGGCAAAAAGTGCAGCCAGGCTGGCCAACCTCTATTGTGTGGGGCTCCCGTGGCACGCATACAGTTCCTGGCACTCGTGTGCCATGAGGGAAGCCCCGTGTGATGTACCTGGCTGCCTTCCATACTCCTTGCTGCCATGTGCAGGTCCCAGGACTTTGCCTGAAGTGGTGGGGAGCCCTAGCCCTTGCTTCTGTAGCAGCAGGGAGCAGGGAAGGCAGCTGGCTTCATCATGCAGGGCTTTCCCCATGGCACATGAGTGCCAGGAGCTTCATGTGCACTGTGGGGAGCCCCACAAGATAGAGGCGGGCTGGCCTGGCTCCTCACCATGATTTGCAGTTCTGGACAGAGCTGTGTGCTGCACGAGCCATAAGTGCCCCAA
>NW_017729030.1:56010492-56022669 GCF_001723915.1 Gavialis gangeticus
GGGGGGGGAGCCATAAGTGCCCCAAGGGCCTGCTGCTTGCTGCTGTTGCTGCCAGTGGCAGGGGCTGTGACCCATATGCCCTACCCTCCCTCATACCACATACACCCACACTCTGCCCCTATAACTTCCCATCATATATGCACACCCTACAATATACCCTATGCTCCCCACACACACAGCCACGTCCTCTCAACCCTCCCCCCACACACCACCCCAGCCACACCCCACACACAATATACAGGAGTAAGACTTTATTTTGGAGCTATTATGCAATCACCACTGTATACAGTACACAAACACAAATCCTGACAAAAATATTTTTGTAATAAAATATGTTATAGTACAAGCTAGACTTTTAGTGTATAATTTGGTTTTTTTCTGGTTCAAAGATGGCAACCCCCCCCCCCCACAGAAGTACTTCCTGGGGCAAAGGCAGGAGTTCCAGGGGCAAAGGTCAGGGGTTAGGGACAGGACTTCTGATCCCAAGATCAGGATCAGGAGGCAGGGCACCTGTCAAGTGGTAGGGCTATCCTTGCGGCCCTTGATAGCTCATCACAACTCATTAAGCAGCCCTCCAGGTGAAATAATTGCCCACCCCGATGTACAGGGATACTTTCTGTATCATTAGGCTGAGACAGGACCAATAACAAACAGCTGTGCAAATAATTCCCAACTTAAAGCTGGGGATCCACAGAGGTGACTCAGGCTCATCACCAAAATGCCTTATTTTCAGTCTTGCTGCGTGATGGGATGTTCAGCCCCAAATTAGGTGTCTAAACTTTGGATGCAGTGCACAGAGAGACTTGGACACCTCAAAATGGGATCCATAGAAGACAACCTCCTGAGACAGGGCAGAGACACTGTGGTTGGCCCCATCACCATTGATATCTTGAGAGACAGAAACCTCAACAGCAGCAATGGGAGACTTCCCTAGAAACTCTGTAGCCTGGGTTCCAGATGCTGAACGTATAGAGCAGGAGTGGGTGGTTTGGGCTTATTTTTTTGGTTTCAGCCTCAGGAGTGACACAAGAGTCACTGCAGATCAGGGGTGTCAAACTCATCTGGCCCCATAAGCCAGATGTGGGTTGCTGGACTGGTCTGTGGGATGGATCGGGACCAACCCCCATGAGGCATGCAGTCTGGATTCAGCACTGCACACAGTACAGAGGGACAGTTTGGGGTGCACGCTGCACGTGGTGTCAGGGGCTGGACTGGCTGTGCACACTGCGTGCAGCACAGGGGGTTAGTCCAGGGTATATGCTGCACGTAGCATCCTGCATGACCAGCCCTGTGCACCTGTTCTGGCACGGCCCGATCCAGACTGCCCCCATAGCCAGCAGGCAGAACTCGTCTGGTGTAGTCACTTCATGCAGTCCTGACCCCAGACTGACCCCCCTGTGCTGCACACAGTGTGCATAGTGTCAGGTCCAGCCTGTGTACCTCACACAGCATGCAGGGTTGGGGTTGGTTTGTGCCCTTTGCAGTCCATGGGGACAGTCCAGAGACCCACAGGCCAGACTATGGTTCCACAGACTGGATCCATCCTGCATGGCCATGTTTGACAACCCTGGCATAGATGTACCTTAAGGCTAGGTACAGACATTGAAAAAGCCCAAGGCAGAACCTAAGAATCTAAGTTGCACGGTTTTCTATAAGCAGCATAGTTTAGATAGTAATGAACAGAACATACATTCACCCTTTGGTGGGAGGGGATCAGGTTCTTAGACCAGGTTCTGCCATTTTTTTAAACCAGTTTATGTGTGCTGAACTTCTATTATGGGTATCAACCAGTTTCCAATCACTTATACCAGTAAAAGTGTAATGTCTGTACCTGGCCTAAGTGGGGAGCTGTCTCAGGTAGCCAGTAGAAAATGCTGAGGAGAGGGGGAGACAGAACGTAAACCCTGTCTGTCTCAGATTTAGGTACCTAATCTCTGCCTAAAGGGAGACTGTCTCCCCTGGATTCATAAGCATAAACCCTCATTTGGCTATATTATGGGCTAGCTGCCCAACATGCTAGCTTTTTATAGTCCTATCCTTAGGCAGTTAACTCTTTCCATGACTTTTTAAAAACAAGACTAGGTGTTTCACTTGGGGATGTAAAGTTCTCCTAGGTGGCATGGGGCATGTTCTCATGAGCGTACACATGTGTTTCCCCAGGGACAACCAGCAGCAGCACATATTTGTTACACTGCTAGTTATCCTAGGGCACATCCCTGCACATGCACTCTGGCACGCAGCAAATTGCCCCAGGTGGAATAGGGGAGGCTGGGTCCTGGGGGGCTCCTGGGGCTAAAGTGGTGGTAATCATGGTGCGTGGAGCCTGGCCAGCAATCAGAGCATGGCTCTGGCCAGCCCGGCTCCAATTTCAGGTGGCGCACGCTGCAGCCATGTGTGCCACCCCACTTTTTAAAGATCTTATATATATATAAAAAATCAGGAATTCCTGGTATCTAATTTTGCCTCTGTGCTGCAACTATGCATCATGGAAAACCTATTCATGTGCACCATGCATGTTTTGCATTCCCTCAAAGCCTTTGAGTTGCTGCAAAGTGCACATTCCTGCTCACGGCACCATTACCATGTCCCCTAAAAGCTAAGTGCTCTAAGTGACTTTGCCCAAGGCCTTATAAGAAGTCTGTAGCAGAGACTGAAACTGAACCCAAATCTTCTAAGTGTCATCTCAGTGCCTTAAACTTTAGTTCTTCCTTTGTCCTCTTTTGCAGAATTTCCCCAGTTTTATCAATCAGACAACTTGAGGTTGCCAATAGTCCAATTTCTGTCTCTTTACTCTGAGGCTTTCTATCTCCTAATAGACTAGGTTGCTATCTGAGGCACTTAAATTATTTAAGCATCCTGATTATTTTCTTTTCTTAATTCTTCATCTCTTTTGAGCTTCAGACAGAAAGTTTAAAGTCATTGCTTTGCATTTCTAAATCTGTGCAAAGAATTTCTCTAGAATATATCTTTCTCTTTGAGCCATCTCACGGTGGGATAACTCTAACTGCTTGGAGATTTTAGATATTGTAGTAGATCAAGGTTTTACTGAGAAACCAATGAGAGATGGAGATAACCCTCTTGACTCAATGTGGGGAGCTTTTTGATTCAGAAAGCTTTTCATTACCACAGTTAAAATTCCAAGTATGTCTTTGGAATTCATTTGAAGTCATAATCCAGACTCTGAGCTGCTCTAAATAGGCATAAATCCATTTAAATTAATCAGCTTGATTTTCAACTGATGTATGACATTGGCTCACAAAATCTAGTGAAATCAGCTGGTCAGGTCCTCAATTTGGTGAAAATCTGCATAGCTCCAGATTTAGGGACTACCTTTCCTAATACGAGATTTTAAGGAAGGAGTGTTTTCCAGAAGAAAGCATCTTTGTGACATGCTAATGGTCAGGTTGGCTCTATTCAGTAAGAATGTAGTCATTCATTCCAGAATAGAAGAATTTAAAATCAGAGTAGATGATGGCCTTTAATTTATGGAGAAAAAAAATCCAAGAGACATAAGACTTCACTTATTTAAAGTTTTACAAAAATAAGGAGTTTGGGTTGCTTTTTGTGGGGGCAAGATCTAGATCTATCCTTTTTTTTACTGGATATTCAAGCTATTATATTTTGACTAACTTAATTTTCTACATATTTTTCTACTTATTCCATTAAAGCAGAAGTACAGAGGAGTGGTCCAAAGCACCGTGTTAACATGACAATAATTGTGCTATTGCTTTGGAAAGAATAGCATTTTCCAATGTGCTTGGACTTTCAGCTGAGGAAAAAAGATATGATTCAGTTGCCAATAAGCCTAAAGGGACTACAAAACCAAGTTGCTGTGCTGTTAATATATTTCTGCTAACCATCTGGCGACTCTCAGTTCTTTGGCTATTTTATAAGAATGTCACTTACAATATATTTCAACAAAAAACATATGTATTAGTTTAGGGAACAGTAAAAGATATGATTAAATAGTTAGTATGGTAGAAAAGTGTAAAGCCCACAAGACTTTTGTTGCTATTTAAAGTTTTAGTGGCTGTGTGTAGATGAAACAAGGGACATGTGCGCATGACACTTTAAAGTGGGTTAAATGCTTTTGCACCACTTTAATGGTGTTGGTGTTTGCACAGATCAGTGGCATATTGCACAGTAATTCTAGCTGCTGCAGCAAATTTGGCAGCATAATGCACCTTAGATGACTTGGGGCACAGCAAACTAAAACTCCTCTGAGGAAATTTAGTTTGCTGCCCTGTAGCTGTGGAGTGAAGCACTGGGCTCTCTGCAGCTCAGGGGTTCTGGAGGAAGCCCGTGCAGGCAGCCTCGGAAGGCAGGCCCCACCCAAGATTTTTTTTTGCCTAGAGCCAGCCTGCCTGCTTGAGCTGTGCGAGAACCTGGTGCTTCGCTCTGCAGCTGCAGTGCCCCCTGGGACTGCCTGAGCCAGGTACCTGTGGGCGGGTGCTGCCTGGTGGGGGAGCTGCTGCTGCCCCACCAGGGACCACTCCACCTGCCAGCACCTTGTCCTCCCCTCCCCACCACTGGAGAGGCAGGTAAGTTCAGGTGTATGCATGACACGGGGGGGTTAATCAGCCCTAAATTGAAGTGTTTTTTTTTAAAAACCCACGGCTTCAATTTAGAGCCCCCCATTTCATCTACACATGCCCTATGGTCCAATAGTGAGAGTGACAGCCCAGGACTTGAGACCCAGATTGAAGTACCTACTTTGCCAGACACCCAGAGTTATAATAGGCAAGTTGTTTATTGATAGATCCATGAAGGGACTGAAGCACCTAACTTTTTAGGGGCCTGGCTGCTAGCATAGAATCCACAGTCCTGATTTAGGGTCCGGGGAAAGACTGGCATTTCAGCAGTGAGAAGGGGAATGTGGTTTAAATCCTGCCCTATTCTGTGCTTAACTCCAGGCTGCAGGACCAAGCCTGTCTTTCAACAGTCTAAAGAAATGTACCTGTGGTTGCAGTGGGGAGGTGGCCAGAGCACCAGTCCTGGACACTAACCTGGAGAGCAAAAAAATAGCAGCAAGTGCTCTCCCAACCTAGCTGCCAATGATGCTGCCCCATGTGTGGCTGCTACTAAGGCTGCTCAATCCCTCAGTTGCACCTCTGCTGTCTCTGTTTGTGATTCAAATCCTTCAGTTTTTTGCTTAAACCCTTACTTTCAAAACAGTGCTAATGTTACACCTTTTTTTTCTTAAACAGTTAGGGGAGAAGGCCCCCCTACTCTAAACCCCACGTTGGGGGGGTGTGTGTGTGTGTGTGTGTGTGTGTGTGTGTGTGTGTGTGTGTGTATTTCAATTTTTTTTACACTATTTTTAAAAACTTTCTCCAATACCTAAATGTTACAGGTGGGATTTTCAAAAGCAGGCAACACTGACTTAATTTTTCTCCCACTAAAAGCAACAGGGATTTTGCCAGTTGTTCCACTGGAAACAGATTTAGACTTTTTAAAATGCTTACCCAGCTAGGTTCATAATTACAATCAGCCTTGGCCAACGTTGCAAATGTATTTTAAAAAGAAAAGAAAAAGAAACAGTGATATTTCTGCACTGTTAGCACCAATTATATTCATTCCAGCCTATGATTTCATAATGGGCGTATTAAATAGGAATGTGAACTGCTGTGTGAGCTACTGTGAGATCTTATGAAATTATCTCCTGCCTCCACTGAAGCCCAGCTCAACAGCAAGGCAAATGAAGTAGAAGGAATACCCAGAATGTGCTCTGCAGTACTTTGAAAAGGTCTCTGATTGCCCATTCTTTAGATGCATTATGAAAGCGTGTTCCTTTGTGAAAATATACTATTATTGTTGCAGCTCTACCATCAATATACTGCCACTATGACATTAGATATGCTAGCAGTACTATTCCTACTGTACTTCTAGAACACTTTACACTGAAAAAATGTGCATCTTAGCAACTGAAGAGGTATTTCCTGAGGAGATAGTCAAATTGCTTGTGCAATCAAAAGACCTGGTACAGTAAAAACTAACACAACCTGACTGTCTTTGACATTTATATATAGATAGATAGATATGTATGTGTGTGTATGTGCATATGTATGTGTATATATATATAGGCATGTATACTAATTTGTACTAACTAGTAGCTTGGTTTTCCTCTGCCATTCATGAGCAATGCACTTCCCAAGTTATAAACAAAGCATTGTCCATGGATTTAATTTTTCTTGGTAAGTCATGTCCTAGTCTCCCTATTTACACAGTGTTAACCATTCAAAAGTAAAATGCTGTAGAGTAAGAAAGCGTTTTTATTCCTAATTGTGGTATTGGAGGATGTTACATTACTTTGATAGGTGGAATGCATTTTACAGTTAGCTCAATCTCACACACATTACAGACCAGGAATAGTAATTCATTAAAGACATAAAAAAGAAAGTCTGGGAGGGAGGGTTATGGGTTTATTTAGGGCTGCCTAGAACAACAGTCCCCTTCTGTGAAAAACTCAGTGTTCAGGAGGTATAGGAAGTTCAAAGGTATCTGTTTCAGAGAGAAGGACCCACCCCAGAACTTCTGTCCCAGCTTTGGAAAATCTCCTCTCTGGACACTCACTAGGCTAAAAGTGGAAGGTAGGGCAGTAACCTACTTTATCAGATGCCCACAAAAGCTCATGCCTCTCTGAACCAGTTAGTCTCTCAAGGTGCATATAAATGTTATATTTCCACCAGTAGAAATGCAAGGTGTACAAGTGTTTACAATGCTTCAACAGAGGAAAAGTGGCATGTGCAGTGGAAATCTCCACTGTGTTGCATAAGGTAAAAGTTGCATCTGACAGGGGTTCAACTGGCTAAAACAGTGGTGCTCAGCCTTTTGGCCCCATGGGTGAGACGAATGGGGTGAAGCCTGGCCACAGGCTGGATCAAACCCTGTGTGCCAGGATTCAGCTCTTGGACCCATCACTGACTCCTCCCTGCCTCCCACAAGTGGGGGCTGGGCCCTAGAGCCAGGTGCCACCTTCACTGGCCCTACATGCTGGGATAGGTGTCAGATCCAGCGCAAAATGTGGTGGTAGGGAAGCAGTGCAACCGGCCATGTCATCTCCCAGGGTGGGGGATAGTGGTGTGATTGGCACTGGAGCATCTGGAGCCCCTCAGCATACACATCCCAGACACTGCAATCATCTCCAAGGCAGTCGCATATCCAACAGCGATAGTGGTCTCGCTGGGCCTGCCAGCCTGCGAAGTGGTATGCAGACAACTCTAGTATGGCACAGGACCACCAAACTCCAGCAGCTCACCATACCCCTCTGTTAAAATATTATGGGGACAGAACCCAGAGTTGGACCCTGGGATCCCAATGGCCTCCCCCGGCTATATCCAAAATCCATAGGAGGCCAGCTGTATCCATGGGATCATAGTCCTGCTTGCTGGGACTACTCTAGACCTAGCTGGGAGTGGGACCTGCAAACTCTGATCTTGGGGTGCATGGAACCTGCTGAACATAGTCAAGGGTCCTGTGGGTGGAGTCCCCTGAGTGAGATGGGGGAATCCAGAGGTAAGGGTGTCTGGGTCCTCTGGCAGACCATGAAGTGCCAACAGACCCAGCTGTGGAGACTCCTGTTGCAGCTATGTCTGCATCCTCACAGCCCTCTCAGGAGGACATTGGGTCAGAGACCATCCACCTGACTAGCTCCTACATGGAGAAATCCCTCGTCTTCACTCCAGAACCAGGGCCTTAAGGCACTGGGGCCTGCATCTCTGCATTCCCCAGAAGTTGTCTCCTAGTTGGAGATTGCTGAGAGCAGCCAAGTGCACAGAAGATACCATCTTCAGGCAAGGGACCTGTGCACTAAGCAGCTCTGGGCCCAGTTTCCCCAGCTGCAGGGTTTATGGAAGCAGTATTTTCCTTGGGGTGCTGCAAGGGGTGGAGGAAGCCCTGGCCACCTGGATATCAAGCTTGGGCAGGATAAGCACCTGGACAAGGGGGGCTACAGCCCTAGGAGCCTACAGAGCAGACTGAGTTGCATGCACACAGACAGTCTGCGTGGCTCCTGCCACAAATACTGAACTGAAATACTGTACTGTGTTCTACCAGTAAGGGGTTCCAACCACTTGAACTAAACCATTCAACTTCAACCAGCTGATTTGAACAACTGGCTAACATGGCTAACAACCCCTCTTCTCACCAGGATAATGTGTTGGGATCCTACCACCCTGGACCTGTATGCTTGAGCCCTCAGACTGCCTTACACTTTGGTTGTACAGGCATGTCCATTCTGAATGCTGAGAGTTCACAGTTCAAAATGCTTGGGCCCTATGGCTAGTGCCAGCTCCTTAGACACCAATATACCTTGCATATGCTTTGTCTTGGGACCCTAAGTCTGTGAGCCCTCTCTCACTTTTATCCTGGCAACAATATGCATGTAAAGCACAGATTTTGCTAAGGTTCCAGAATCCCTCTATTTCAGCCAAGACAAGAAATACACAGCTCTACACAAAACAGTAAGATAGTCAAATATATTCATGTGTCCTGGTTCCTTTACCACTCTTGAGCTTTCTCTGGGTGTGTTTCAGAGTCCTCAGAGAAACCTAGGATTCTGCCTCCTGCACATTGTTTCTCATCCACAACAAGGGGGTTGTCTCTTTCTCCTCTGGGACATTTTTCCGTGGTTAAAAAGGCCCCCTTTGCTGCTGTTCTGTTGTTGAAATGTCATTGTTTCTCTGAGCCTTGCTTCATTTTTAAATCCTAACAATAACACCTGGCTTCTATGAGCTATTTCTGGGGAAACTCTATTATTTCAAATCCCAGTCCCCCTGCACAGAAGCTGGGAAAACTGGCTTTATCTACTAAAACTGGCTTGATCCACTGTGTTCTTAACCAACACCTATTCAGGTGCTAATGGTCTTTAACAATTAATCTATTCATGGGTAGACATGCAGGTGCCACAGTGCTTTCTCCTTTGCACAAAGGGCATGCGATGAAGCCCAGAAGGCAGGCATAAGGATTTTGTAAGCAGTGGCTTGTTTCATCATATGAAGATAGCTGCTGCTTACAAAAGCTTATGCTATACATCTCTGGTTTAGCTAGTTCATAAGGTGCAAATCTACTTTTTCTGCCTAACTTCAGACTAACACAGCTAACTACCTAAAAGTGTCGATCTGTCATAGTCAGGACTAGCAACCAGAACAGGGGTGGGCAATTATTTTAGGTGGAGGGCCATTTACTGAGTTTTGGCAAGCCATTGAGGGCTGCATGACAGGCAGCCAGGGGCAGATAAATATTAATTTTCTAAATTTTTTAGGGGCTCTGTGGGCTGGATAGAATGGCCTGGCAGGCCACATCCAGCCCACAGGCCATATTTTGCCTACCCCTGAGCTAGAATCATGGGATTGCTTTCCTTTAACTTTTAGACCCAGATCATCTACTGCTGAGCAGTTGATTTTGTTTTCAACATCTCTACAGATCTGTTTCTCAGCTTGCTGTGGTGAGCCTTTCTTGAGGCTTCTCAAATACATGCGCCCCTGCATCCGAAAGTAAAAAATCTGTCCAAATACACTCCAGTTCAGGGGTAGTATCTGTCTGCAGTCCGTGTGTATGCAAACAGGCAGCTGGCAGTCAGTGGCAAAACTACCAATAGTTGGCACTCAGTTGGATGTACAGTGGACTCCTCTTATTGGAATCACGTTGGGAAATGGTAATCTGATTCTATTAACTGGCTGATTCCATTATATGGAGACCATTTTTTAAGAACACAGATACTCACTCCTCCCCCGCAGCCCCCTGGCCCTGCTTGTGACTCTCACTCCCCCACCCAGGCCCCACAGCCCTACTGGTACCCCTAGCCCCACACCTACAGCTGCCTGGCTCCCCAACCCAGCTGCCAGGGCTATGGGGCCAGAGACCTGGGACTGCAGCCCCCTTCCCCCAGCAGGAGGCTGTGGCTGCTGCAGCGCAGCAGAGCCTGGTTCCCCACCTGCTGCCGCCTGCTGTAGGCTCAGGCAGTGGGCCCAGCTCCCCAGTGCAGCGTGCACTCCTGGAGGGGCAGGGGAGGGACCCACGTCCCCCAGATCTGTGTGTGGGGTAGGAGTGGTGGCAGGTGCAGGCAGTGAGGACAGTGGCATGGGGTTGCACCCCTCAAAGCTACCATGCATGCAGGGGGTGCGTTGCCAGGGAGCCTGACCCCACTCCCTGCCTCCCAGACGAACCTTCCGCAGCCCTGTCCCACTCCCCACTGGGACCCCAGCTCTGCCCAACTCCCTCCCTCCTGCCCTCCCTACGGGGGCTCAATTCCCACCCCCACCCGCCCCCACTTACCTGCTTGAGGCCATGTACATATACATGGACATGGCAACCTCTGCCTGACCACCCTCCTCCTGCTCCCCCCAGGCCCCTGCAGCCGCGGGCTCCTCAGAAAACTGCAAAATTCCCAGGTTTCTCCCGTAAAATAATTCCAAAAATTGTGATTCTAATATGCGCAATTTTTACATGTAATAATATACAAATGGTTTTGGTTTTCCCATATTGATTCAAATAAGCGGCTGATTCTATTAACCAGCAGTTCTATAAAGCAAAATCCACTGTATGACTGATTGTTGGTCTTACCAAATGTATGAACTTTGCTGCTGTTTTCAACTGCAAATGTCTTCCTTCATGGAAGCTTCCTTCTCCAAGGCCCTAAGGAGATTCTTATTGGAGTAGCCTTGTTAAGATTAGCCTTGTTAAGGAGTGCCTTATGAGAAGGTTTTTAAATCAGGATCCAATCTTGCTGTACCAAAATCAGTGGTAAGACATCCAATCAGTGGGTGCAGAATGGAGTCCTGAGCATATTGGGTGGGGGAAGGAAAATGGCAGCAATGTCACATAATGGGATATAGCTTAATCTGTTCTCATTAACTTCTGTGGGAGCTAAATTAAGCCACTAGTGGACACTTCTGGCAAAAGAACACATGCATTCTTTTGCTTCTTGTACCATGAAACGGTGAGAACAAGAAGTGCAGTTTTAACAACGAAAATCTTTTATCAATTGGCTGGTCAAATGCTACAGCATCTAAACCCTTATTTGCTGACCTCAGGAAATAAAATAAGCATTCTTTTAATAGTTCCTTCAACTCTTGGGTGGTTTGAGGTTCTGTTTTTTTGTTGGAAAAAAAACCCAACACAGAGATGAATGTGCTACAGTACAAATTGAATCCTGTACATAGGTGAGGTAGGACTGACTTGGTAGGGAAAACAAATTGTGACCCTTAGTACTAGTCAGCATTTCAATTTCCAAAATATCAAAATAAGATGTGGGCTAACAGGAAAAAAAGGAGAATTAACATTACTACTCTTCTGCTCCAAGTGATGTGAAAACAAATACTGGTGTCTATATGAAGCCATTCTTCTGTTCCTCTGGTTTGTTTAACACCATAGAATTTTTATATTATGGCTTTCAATGAGTTTCAAACTAGCTTTTGTAATTTCTAATTGTCTCAAGGCTCTCCTGTAAACATAAGTTTGGCAACTCTTGCAGTTTTATTGTGATACTTAGGATATATATATTTATAGATCTATGTGTTAAAGGTTGAGGTTCTTGGCATCTATTTATTAGTTGAGAATATTATCTTTTCATTTTTTTTTTTTGACAAAGGAAGTTTCTCACACTTATGATGGAGGAGAAAAGCTTTGGAAAAAATAAGCCTTTAACATTCTATTGTAGGAGGTAAATAAAAAGAAATCCACATAAAAACATAATCATCTCATGATTTTAAAACCAATTGCTTGCAGTATTTTTGTGCTCAGATCCATGATTTTGGAAGGCATGGTGTTAGCAGCACTGTAAAATCCTAACAGGAACCTGAGTACCATCTTCCCTATTATAACAGAAGACAATGGTTGTGTGGAACAGCTGCTCTTGGTATAAAAGGACATAGGCATGGTTGTAATAACTAGGGATCTGGGTTTTCTGTTTCCCATGGAAAAATGGAGAAAATCATGAATTATCTCCTTTACTTGAGGAAAATGCAGCTTTCTCATTTTACCAGAGAAACCCATGGATTTTGCAGTTTTGCAAAGAGCTCTCTGCAGGCTGGAAGAGTTGCAGCCAGCAAGGGGCTGGGGGAGCGGAGGAGGGCGTTCAGGAAACAGGCACCATGTGTATGTACGTGCATATGGATGTCGAGGAGCCTGGAGAGCAGCTCCCACAGGTAAGTGGGGGGGGGGGGGTTTGAGACCCCC
>NW_017729030.1:56022740-56046937 GCF_001723915.1 Gavialis gangeticus
GGGAAGGGGGGGGGGGGGGGGATTGAGACCTCCGCAGAGGGAGGGAGTTGGGCAGGGCTGGGGCTGAGGCTGGTGTTTCTACCCAGCTAGGTGGTATATGGGGCTTGGGGCCCTAGGCCACAGTGTGTGGCTGCACGGCCCCAGGAAGGAGCAGGATGGGGTCACAGGTGGCTTGTCTGGGGGATGGAGTGGGTGGCTCCCTGCCACTCTGCACACTCTGAGGGGGCAGAGGGGACCCATGCCCTCTAGACCAGTGTACTGGGTGGGGCTGAGAGCGGGCTGCCTGCTGTGGGCTTGGGCTCCCTGCGCTGCTGGTTTTCCCAAGGCTTCTGCAGCCCAGCATGTGCAACCTGGTGCTGCAGGGAACAGCAGGGCTGTGTGGGGATGTCTTTGCTGCCACGAGCCCTGCATTGCCCTGGTGATGTGTCCCCTGCATATGCAGCAGCAGCAGGGGTGGTGGCAGGGTGTTGTGCCCCTTACTGCTGCCACACGCATAGGGGACATGTCACCAGGGCAGTGTGGGGCTCACAGCAGCAAAGAGGTCCCCACATGTCCCCACTGTTTCCTACAGTGCCAGGTCTCACCTGCTCAGCTGCAGAGGCCCTGGGGAGGGCAGCAGGATGGGGAGCCTGAGCCCACAATGGACAGCCCGCACCCAGCGCATGCACAGATCTAGGGGGCATGGGTCCCCCCTGCCCCTCTGGGAGTGTGTGCAGTAGCAGGGAGCCACCCTGCCCAAGCCTGCAGCAAGCAGGCGGCAGGCAGCAGGAAAAGGGAGTTGGATTTCGGCTCTCCTCCACTGCAGCAGCCACTGCCTCCTGCTGGGGGCCGGGGACTGTTGACCTGGATCCTTGGTCCCATAGCCCTGGCAGCTAGGGGCTCCCTCCAGCAGGGCTGCGGGTGGCAGGGGGCTATGGTTGCAGGTGCAAGGGGCACCAGCAGAGCTGGTGAGGGGAAGTGAGGGGCACAAGGAGGAACAGGAGGCTGGGGGGAGTGAGGGTCACAAGATGGGGTAGGTGCCAGGGAGGCCATGGCAGGGAGTGAGGGGCCTTTCAATTTAATCATGGATTTGGGGGTTTTTATCAGAGAATTTGTGATTTTTTTCTATCGTGGAAAACCAGGATCCCTGACAATAACTGTTCTCTTCCACCTTTGAAGGTAGAGGTCTGAACTGTGGGAGGCAGTACGAGTTCTGGCTGAGTGTAGCTTATAACAGAGTCTTTCTGTGCTACTTGTTATGTTAAAATAGTATAATCATTAATTACTTGCTCTCTTTAAAAGCACAATGAACAACCTGATTAATAAAAAAAAGTTCCAAAAAGATGTCCAACTTAAAAGTAGTTTGGCTTCCTGAAGACATGGTTCTACAGAGCAGCCATTCTGGGAATAAATTATCAACACCTTCAGGATGTATCCCTCGTGCTAGGGTACTTTAATCAGCAGACTGTGTGTGGTTGACAGGTAGTTGAGGTTGAAAGTATAAAATGGACAAGACAATTTTTTCAAAGTAGTAACTTGTGGGACTCTTTGCTACCAGATGTATTTGGGACTGAGATCTTCAAAGAAGGATTAGGCATTTATATAGATAACAAGTATATCCAGAGTTGCTAATATAGTAGTAGACATACACACACAAATAAGAGTTTTATATACAAACTCTCTTGCTCGGGGTTTAAACCAAACACTGACTATTGAGGCTTAGAAAGAGCCTCAATAATTTACTCCCAAGAACTCCTTAAATTATCCCATAAATGGCTACTTAATGGGAGATCATTGTCTGAGATAGACTATTGGATTAACTGGGCCATGAGTCTGATCCAGTCTGGCAATTCATAAATCCATAAAAATATCTGAAGCTACTGTATTTAGCAAGACTATTAGATTCCTTTAGATGATTTTTATAACAAGCAATCTGACCATCTGTCTTGTAGCATTTCTCAGTTTACAACTAACCCCTTTTTAAGGATATCACCTTCTTTTTGTGCAGTTTAACTGTTCTTTTTCTTGCTTGTCTGCTACACCAGTGAAATGTTTAAGATCAGAGAGCACTTTAGCTCTGTAGAAAAGCAGCAAGGAATAATTAATCTAGTCACAAGATGAAAATATGCTGAGACAACTTTAATTAAAAATCCTTCTTTGTGCAAAATGATGGGAAGTTGTGAAGTCAGTCACCAGACTGCTCTTTCTGGGTCCAGTCCAATCAAGCATTTAAGCATGTGCTGAACTTTAAGCACTTACGTAGACTCATTTAAATCAGTGAAAATATTGACTTGCTTCAATTGCCATTAGTGCCTGAACTGGAAGACTCCAAAACAAAGTCTCCCTGGTGTGAGTTAAATGGTGTCTATACAGGTGCTCTGACACATTCTAGTTAGTTCATTGAATCTGTTTCACTTTCTAATTACAATGCTTTAGCATCACTGCAGCCTCACAAGTATAAGCCCCCTCAGGTTTAAAAATGGCCACTGGCATGCTTTAACTAATGTTCATCAAATGAAATCCATAAGAATCATATGAAATTTAGTTAAAGCATCCTGCGGCCATTTTTAAATGCACAGGGACTTAATAAATGCAACACTGCAGCATTTTAATTGGAGCAGCTCTCAGGGAACCACTCTAATTAAAATGCCTATACCCCCGAGCATGTGTATAGGCACTCAGAGTTATCACAGGGTATATCTACACTGTAATGGGCAATGTATAAGGACCTGAACTAGCTGGGATACTGGAAGCAATCAAACCACAGAAGCATGCAGCTCCATATGCAACTGGATTCACTCTGCTTTTCATCAGCACAATAGCTCTTCTGGATCTCCATGCCACTATAATATACTTCTGTTACCCCAACTGGTTTAGTAAATGTTGCATGGTGTAGTGTGTAAAAAAGATGCATCCTTGTAAACGAGAGCTGAAGAGCTTAAGTGTTTTGTATTCTCTAAGGTTTATGCAAAGAAAGGGATTTTGTAGCACATGCTTGCACCACAGAGAAAATCCTCCTGAAAACACAGCAATGATGCATATGACCATAATGCTATAAATTGTTCTTGATATCAGGTTCTAGTATATGATAGAGTTATTTTCATAGTCCTTGACTCATCAGTAAGATCTGACAACACTGATGAATGGGGTGGTTACACTTATAGATAAAGCAATATTTTGCAATAGAGCCTGTGTGTCCTAAATGCAATGACAACTTTTCTACTGAGAAAAAGGAAAGTATGTTTGCTGCAGTGTTCAAACATACTTTGAAGGCATGTGTTTACCATACTTTGTAAAAGAAGATCTTGTCCTACTCAAGGGCAAAATGCCTTGGAAAAAAACAGGCTCCATTCACTTTTGAGGGGTGCAAGGAAAAGGATTTTTTTCCAAAACTTTAGCTTAGTTTTGCATTTACTAAAAACTATGGTAAGTTTTCTACTGACTTCACTGAGAAGCAGACTTCAACTTGTGTTGAGTGGTAAAAAATCCATCCCTTCCCCTAAGAGGCTCACTAATTCGGGACTTCCTTCCAGCCACTGGATGCATAGGTCCTAGAAATTAATCTCTACTGGAGCTGCCATGGATTGGGCAGAGATCCTTGGTCCCATAAATCTCATACAGGGGCATAAACCTTCTGGCAGGGAGGCACTGGCCTTATGGTAGTACCCCACATCCTAAATGATCTAAGGTTGTTTTTTCGGGGTGAAGAAGGGTTTGGGTAGAAGCTGAATGTATGAAATGGCAAGCCCTACCCTCTCCTGACAGAACTGCTGGGAGACCTCATGGAGACTTCCTTTCTCTCAGCCCCTTCCTGCATGTGTTTCATTGAAAGGAGAGGTCAGGTTCAGGCTCATGAAGCTCCCCAGTTTATGAAGTTCCATGGCTCCATCTTCCTATGAAACCCCTATTCCTCATCCCATCCATTAGCATTCTTCCAATAACCTGCTTACCCTGAAGGAGCATAAGGAGCAAGAATCCATCCTTAGAAGTGCTCTGATTCAAGGAAGACAACTCCTCTTTGTCCCCCTGATTTGTATTCCTTAGGCAGAAAGAGCTTTCTTTTTTTCTTTCAACCTTTCTAAAATGGCGAGTTATCGGATAAGATCTTTTATTTCAGCTGTTGAATAGAGGCTCTAAATACCAAGCTGAATTACAGGCACAAACATTCCCCCTGAAGGAATAGCTAGTGTACTTGTAGTTCTTTATGATATACCTCCTGCACACATATCTAACCTGACTTATCTCCAGGCTTCATCTCTGTTTCTTACTTCCATTCTTTTCTCTGGTTTTTTTTTTCACTTCTCTTAATGTCTCAGGGGAGGGGAGGAAGGAAGGAGAGGGAATCTGAAGAGAGGTCAAAACCAGAAGAAAGATTCACACCCCAATCCATGCATAATTGGCTATTTAGGTACTAATACCATGTCTGAGATTTCCAGCCTTCTTTCTGAGCATCACTTGTCATTCTAGCTGCAGAGAGTTCATTGTTGCAAGGAAGCTCAGAAACCGATTCTTGGGAGGTAACTGGTTGTCTTGTGTAATATGATCTATTCTGATCTCAAAAAATTACCATTGCCATGCAGGGCCAGCCTTACTACTTGAAGGTGCCAGGGAGGGGCAGACACAGAGGGGGTTCAGTGGCATGGATATATGCCCCTTTCGGCAAATGCTGAGGGAGTAAAAGCAGAAAAGCAGGCAACTTTTTTTTTTAAGTCCCCAAATCAAGTAAAAATTCTCCCCATCCCCTCCCTCCATGCTCAGCAACACCTCACCTCCCTTCTCACCCGTCTCCTGTCCTGCCTGCTGCTGCTGCTGTCCCCAGCTTCCTTGGGGCTGGGGCAGCTCTGGAGTCATTCTTGATCCAGAGAGACCCAAGCTTAGCTAGGGACAGTGATAGTGGGCATGTTTCTCCTACCTGCCCAGTCCCCTAGGTGTTCCTTGCCAGCCCAGGAGCAGGCTCAGGGAGGAGGAACCTACCCACTGCCACCACCATCCCTGGCTGAGCCTAGTTTCCTATGCAGTCTGGCTGGAGTGGATCAGGAGTAGCTCTGGAGCTTCCCCTCCAATTCCCTCAAGTCACCCAGGGGATCAGGGGGACAGTAGCAGCAGTGGGTGGGAGAAGAGAGGAGGGGACATGCTGCTGAGCACAGAGGGGAGGGGGGAATAGTCTTACCTGACTGAGGGGACTAAAAGTCCCTGCCTGTTGCTCCCTAGGGGCAGTCTGCCTGCCCCAGCTGAGGGGAGAAGCTGGGAGTGAGAGTACAGCCCCCACTGTAGTGCTGTTTCCACAGCCTTCACGTAACATAATCCTGGATCTGCCCCTGGCACCAAGCCAAGACATGTAGTATTGAAAGGTCCTTTAATTCACGGCAGTCCCAACCCCTCACATGCCTGGTCTATGTTGTCGAACTGCCCCTTTGACCCTGCAGTCAAGGTAGGGAATCTGACTGTGAGCTCGTGTGGGACATCAGCTTCCAAATGTAGCCAGTCTTGAAGAGTCACCTAATTTTGCCTGAGTTTCTGTAGGGGTTTGACCTGTGGTTGAATTGTAAAAGCTGTATTTACAGTGGAGGCATGTATGTAGAGCCTCCATTTCCCTTCCCTCTGAGACTGTCTACGCTGCATGCCCTGTATATAGGTGAGCCCATCCGTGTGCCCTGAGGCAAGCAGATTGTTCCAGAGGGAGTGCAGGGTAAGCAGGCTACAACTCCTAGGGAACAATACAGCCTGCCCAATCCCAAGGCACACTGATCTGCTTGGAGAAAAAGGTGGCTCTTGTTATATTTGGCTTCTTCCCAAGCTCCAGGGTAAGGTGTGGTTTTTACCTACTCCTTCCCTGAGCCACCAGCAGGCCCCGGCTTTTTCATTGCTGTCAGTTATTTAAACATTAGGTAATTTAGCTTCTTTATTCTTTCAGAGGTATGTTTCCTAGACCTCAATGTATTTTTATGGCAATTTTTATGAGCTCTTTCTATATTTTCAATATCCTTTCTTATGAAGAAATTTAATAAATACATTTTTGGAAAAGAGAAGGTTATTTTTGGCCTTGAAAGCAGCAGGAAAAAAGGGCTGGTGGGTATTTGGGGCAAGTTTACTAGTCCTCTTAAACTTTGTACTTCTGGGTTGTAGTCCTGGGCAAGGTCCTCATGTGCAGGTGTGTGCAGCTTGTGGCAGCCACAAACCATACACAGGGAACATGAAAATGTGCACCGCACTCCAGATTTGCAGTGTGGTGGCAAAATTTGCTACTGTGAAATCCCAGTAGCAAAAAAAAAAATGGGGGGTGGGGAATGTGGTACAGAGCATGTGTCAGTAGCAGTGCCAGAACAAATGGAGGGCTGGCTGTCCAAAGCAATGCTACTGGATGCGTGCTGCTGGACGAGCACCCCTGTTGCACTGGGACACCAGGTAATACTGTTGGGGCTAGCACAGGTACTGGCCCCAGCCTCCCCTACCCCAATGCAGGACAATTTGCAGCTTGCCGAAGCGCATATGCAGGGGCATGCAATGGCGCAGAAAGCAGCAGCACAAATTTGTGCTGCTGCTATTTGTGCCTCTACAAGTACACACCCCTGCATGTGGGGGTCCCACCCCTAGAGTGTAAACATACACAGAGCCATGAGCACTGCTGGTCACATACCTGTGCTTTGGAATGGATCCCAAGGGCTCATTTCTCTAAAGTCTGCTGAAAAATTTCCATTGACTTCAGTTATCTTTGGATCAGGCCCTGTGGCTGGGTGACCCTTGAAAACACAGAGTCTGTGGGCTAGAAAATTCCACACATAACTCAGTCCAGCTCCCATAATTAAAGCATTACTGCCTAAACACTATAATTAGTGTTGCAACAGGCCTCATTTAGGTTTAATCCTTTCATTGCTTGTTGGTGATATGTGTTTACTAATGACAAGGCTGAGCTCCTCCTCCATCCCAGAAGTTCTCATCAAAGACCACATTTCTACCTGCAACAGTCTACAGCTCTTCAGTCATCACCCTTCCCATTAAATCTGTTAGAAATTAAGTAGCTTTTGTACTGGTGGAAAGCTCTACTTAACCTAAGGTGAGAAAAGCATGTAAAGCCCCTCCCAGCTTCAACAAGGGCTTTCCCTGCATTAGGGGGAGAGTGCCAAAAGAAGGGCCAAATAAGTTAGGAGGCAAAGGGAAAAGAATGTGGAAATGTGCAAAGTTAGAGGCTAATCAAAGTGTTTCATTTTGTTAATTTAGAAACAGATGGTTTAGATTTTGATTATTTTCATGTTAAGATGTGCTGCCATCTAATTTAAATTTCAAATAAAAAGTCATTTTGAACCAAACAAATTGAACTTCATGTTTTAAAAATGTCAAGAAGATAATTTTACAGTTTCCAAACTTGTTCCCCCCCACCCCCCAAAAAAAAATGTTTTTGGAAACTGTAAATTCATCTAAACAAAAGGTTTCCTACCAAAATTTCCCAATCACTTTTACTTCAGAATGATCTATAGTTATGCTTCTAGGCCAAGATTTTATAAAATAAGATACTACAGTTTGGCTTCTTGGTCCCTATTTAGGTGTCTAAAGGGGTCTGTTTTGACATCAATGGGAGCTATAGGAATCTGAGCACTTAAGAGTCGGCCTTTTCTTTAAGAGACTAAATAATTAAGGACCCAACTTTGATATCCTATTTTATCCTATTTTAGATAGCTTTGGCCTTCTCTCTGGCAGAACCCACAGGTTCAGCTGGGGTATTTTACTCAAAGCTCTTGACTGCTTAAGATGCTAGGACTCTAACTGTCCTCTGAAGTCATACCTATACAGACTGTTATCCCCTTCAAAAGGATAAAGCTCTTATGGCTTTCCTTCAGTTTCTCCTTCTGTTTCATATTTAAAAGCCAGTCTCCTTTTGCCCTCCTTCTTTATTAAGCTGTCACACAATTCAGCTTTCAGTTTCTGTAGTTGTTGGGGGCAATGGGGTGGAATTTTCACGTGTTCTCAGCTCAAGATGTCTTGCAAAGTTCTCATTGTTGAAGGACAGCTCTTTTTAAAAAAATACTGTTTCTAGTCTACACAATGGAAAGGTATCAGCTACCACAATTTGTTAACAAGAAAACAAAAAGAGGGAAGGAATGAACAAAAAAAGGATGCCCATGTAGCATTCATTGGCCTGCCACTGTCATCCTCCCATCCCTTGCAAGCTCACCCTGGCTCAAAATCAAGTTAACCAATCTGCAAATCTAATTTGAATTCTTAAGCACAACTCTAATTTATCATGTTCCTTTCTAAGGTCAAATGTATTCTGTATTCTTTTTTGAAGTTTTCCTGCACAGTAAGTACTGTGGCTGAAGGATAAAAGGAAAGGCAGTTTTTATTTTATGGAAAACATGCTTGAGAATGGAAAATAAGCTGGTGTGGTTGTGGTTGTTATGAATTTTAGTCTTTGTAATGTCCATTGACATTCTCATTTGGTTCCACAAAAGCTTTGCATTTCTGGCAACTGTCAGGCATTGGTTATATAGTCTTTTTTATGGTCAGAAATAATAAAACTATGTTTGTGTTTAGTATATGACAAGGTGTATCAAACAAGAGAATTATGATTTATCAATAATAGCTCTCTGCTAAACCTTAGAGATACCTAAAACATTGTTTGGTGCATTTTGTGGGAGACCTAAGAAAGTCGAGCTATCTTAGTTAGTTCCACCCAGGAATTCTCCTGCAGTATTCTTTGTTGTGTAATATGCTAATACACCCCAAAAGCCATGAAGAATGCTTACAGAATTTGCCCCAAATTCTTCAGTGTGTGGAATAAATGCCAATATATTATAAACAGGGTCTAAATTGCCATTGATTTCTGTTTTCCATTACAGGAATTGTGGCCCTATCTTGGTCAACGGTTAGCTGTTTTGTATGTGGTGGGTTCGCTGCTTTGCCTGGCATGCTGGGCTTGGAGGAGGGCAATTCTGATTGGTGGAGCATTTCCACCAATCAGGTGGTAGCAGGGAAAGGCCTGCCCCACCCCCTCAGTGGGGGCAGATGTGTCTAGGGGCTTGAGAAGAGCAGGGCCCAGAAGAGCTGGGGAGAGCTACCCAGCAGGCAGTTTTCCAGAAGAGCCCCTGAAGATGCCACTCGAGGATTCAAGTGGCGGGAGGTTCCAGCGGTGCACAACCTGGTGCACAGAGTCTTGATCCTGGGAGCAGTTCAAGACTGCTCATGCCACCTTGCGGTGCACAACCCGGTGCATGGAGCCTCAGCCCTTGAGAGCCGCTTACAGGGTTTGTGCTTGTGATCCCAGTGTGAAGCTGGGTAGCCAAAGCTGGTAGCATGGCTCGGCAGAAAAAAAAGAGCACCCCCTCCGCCCTTTGTGCCCTGTGCAGAGCACAGGGTGGCGGGAAAACCCTAGGCGCAAGGCTGGGCAGGCAGACCTGGGAGTACAGCCTATCACAGCTGAAAGAGGCCTTGGTGCCGGGAAGCGGAGGAGGTGGTGTGGCTCAGCCTGGGTGCCCGGGGCAGAGGACCATGCCATGAGAGGAGCCGGAGGGAGGCCATGGCAGAGCCGATGACTAGAGGACGAGACCCAACTGCCCTGGAGAGGGGAACGTGAGTTGCTGGGGAAAGCGGGTCTCACAGAGGAAGTGATTTCTGGGGAAGGGGATCCCACTGAGGAGCCAGTGAGTAAAGGCCACAGTCCCAGCACTGACCCAGAAGGAAGGGCACTGGGGCCCTATTGTTGCTGTCGAGAGTTTTGCTAGGGCCCGTGATTTTTGGGGAAAGGGAACCTCGCTTCCAGTGTGTCTATGCTTCCAGAACAGGGTGGGTGTGCACCTAATATTTTGGAGGTTGCACTGTATATTTTGTATACCATTTCTAACTGTACTGTTTATTGTTATGTCTTACCTGATATATATTCTTGTTTAGTTGTTACCTTTCCTGTGTGTTAACTTACCCTTCCACTGCTATGTTCTGCTTATTGTCCCAGTGGGTTCCTGGTTATTCACCTGCTGTGTTGACTTACCTGTGCTTACCTATTCCAGGATCCATTACTCCTCTTTACCTGGAGTAACTAGAGGACTCACCTTGCTTCTACTTATAGGGTTCCCCTGTTGGGTGTTGGTGCTGGGTGTGACACCCCAGTGGAGGGTCAGTTCCAAGACCATCATTTATTTTGGAGTATTGTTGATTGTCTATCCATTGTAAATATGTATTTTCATATTTCAGGTGTGTTTTTATATTTATATTATGAATCAATAAATTGTGTATAGTTAAGTAACATTTACCTGGCTTGGCTGTATAGAAGATAGAGGGATCTGAACCCAAGTGAATGCCTCCCTCTCACAGCACTATTGCCTTTCCACCTATCCCATCCTGCTGGGGACACGACACACCCTTGGGTGTACCCGGGTTACATTTACATTGCTTAAAAGTTTCAAAAAGGCCTTAGAAGTTTATGGAATCTAAGATGTCTTGGGTTCTATGTACACCTGTAGATGCAGGTCTAGAAAATACATGATGGAATGATTCACTGTTTAAAAATGTTGGGCTAGACTTTTTAAAGAATCTTGACTGGGAGCCCAGCTTCTATTGGACTGGAAGGGGATTTTGCTGTCCACTGCCCCCTTGGAAGTCCCATCATGTGTTTAAATCATAGGCTGTGGAGTCCAAGTGAGGGTTTCTAAGACCTTGATATGACATCATTTGTAAAGTAGCTTTGCCTTGTTTCTCCCAGGGGAAAAAAACAAAACAAAACATTTGAAGAATATTTTTGAGTTGTTGCTTTTGCACATTTTCCTTGTACTGCTTTTTTATTTATCCTTCATCCTGCTTTAAAAGAAAAACTCTTTCAGCACCATGAATCTAGCCCTACAAGCCTCAAAAGGGATGAAAAAATATAATTAAAAGGAGTATAGAAATCTTTAAAAATGACCTTCTCCATGTGTAATAATGCTGTAGTTTTACTGCAGGATCTCCCAGGACTAGCTGTAACTTCTGTGCTCCACTGGAACAAAGGCATCTCCATTTACTGGTAGCTTAATTATCCCAATTTCTGTCTCTGAAAGTCTGCAGAACACAGCATATTCTTGTCACTAGATCAGATTTAAACAGGTTGTGGACAAAGGTGATTTGGAGGGAGAAATTCTGCATTTGGGTTGGTAAAATAGGCAATGGGAAGCGAGGGAGATTCCTCTTGCAGACTATTTTTTTTCCTACTTTTCCTTTTTTTGTGGTGCCTGAAGCTATGTGGAATATTTGAGTAAATCCCAATGAGGATGGTTTAGTGGGCAAAATGTAGTCACAAGTGCATGACCTGTGGTTTTCCAAACTGTTTTTGTAATTTATGACATGGAAATGAACTCATCCATATCAGAGCCAGCATTTTCAGACCTGAGTGCATAAAGCTCAGGTAAGTGGGAACTCAGCACCTCTAGAAATCATAGAGAGAGGTAGGGCTGAAAGGGCCTGAAGTAGGGTCATCCCTATCCAAACCATCCTAATCTAACCTCTTAATAAAACTACTGCCCAACTTGACAAAGCACAAAACATAACACCATAACCTGCCATAGGTAAAGTGGGGGGGGGCATGTAAAAGTTTGTTAATATACTCTTAAAAGATCCCAGGTAGAGGGCCATTTGATCTGACCAGTTCTTTACATGCTTATATAGGGGCCTAAATGTTGGCCTCCAGTGTGAAAATTCTAGATTGTTTGTAGATAAATTTGGAAAGATGTAAATTAAACAGACTCATGTGCTTGTTTTAAAATTTAGAAGACCTGGAGCTTGTGGTCAAGATTTGCAAAATCAAGGGCTGACTTAGTGTCTCTGTTTGTGCATGCCCAAGTTTCACTGCTTTAACGGGCACTGATTTTTCTGAATTCAGGTGCTCAGCTTTTTCCAAAAATCAGATTTTTGTAAAAATCAGGATCTGAGGTTATTTGACCTGTAGACAAAGTTTTGTCCATGACCACATGCCATTCACCCTCTAAGGGTGCATCTACATATTACCCTACGCAACATACAGAGCACTATGGCGATGTAGTGATCACGTGAGCTCACACGTGATTGGCATTTATGGTGTGCCCCTCTCCCCCATATAATGTGCCACTATGATGATGTAATGGCAAAATCTAGCCAAGTGCCACACGCACAGTGCAGTATGGGCAGTTACTGCACTGTGCTTTAGTATTTCCAAAAGGAAGTACTAAAGCATGGTGTCATAGCATTGCATTGTAATGTAGATGCACCCTAATAAGCATAGAAGGGCTTTAGAGCTTACTCAAGGCGAGTGAAGATTTTATACTCTTAGTAGTGGTGTACCCTGGCAAATACAGCCAGAGGTTAATGGATGAAGTGCATTACTTCCTTAAGGGATGCACAAAATCTTGTGCCAGGCTCTCAGGCTTTTAAACTCAATGAGCCTTCCCATTCCATTTAGGTGTTGGGAGTGACTTTAAATCCTCCCACAACTAAACACAGTGCTCAAGAAAACTATACCTAAATCCAGGTCTTGCTCATATACCCCGTAGCAGGATGCACAAGTAAGACTGAAAATCTTAAGACGCATCCCTATCTTTCAGTCCTGCAGCACACCTGTTGAGACTCAGGCTAGCTAGAAATCTTTACTCTTGGCAAACAGGATGCCAAGCAAAGTGGAAATGTTCCCTAGCCAACCATGTTCACTGAGTCAATGTTTGTGTTGAGTATTTCTAATTCTTCTGGGCTATGCCATACCAAGAACCAAATGTTGCATTCTCCATGAGTTTCCTCTGCTCATTTTTAATTCCTAATTATATGGAAACAGCACAGCAGTGGTACCAAACCAATCTATTTATGAATATGAACTAAGAGAGACCCTGATTCTGGAAGGAATTTAAGTAAGGATCTGAGTCAATTCGCTTCTCCAAAAAAAAAAGATTTATGTGTGTGCTTGTGTGCCTTCCTAAACGTGGATCATTTTTCTGGATTGGGGCCAAAAGTAAATATGATGGCCCAAAATGTTTTGTCCTTCCTAAAAACATAGTTGGGGATTTGGAGGGAGGAAATATTAGCAAGAATCCATTGGAAAAGACTCCTCACAGCCCCTTCTCAAGAGTATAGGCTTTGCCTTCTAATAGGACATAATCTCAAGTCTAGAAGATGCCCAGAGATCTGTGCAAGTCTCCAGGGATCCAGAGGTTTCCAAGACAAATCACATGGAGATTCCAGCACCTGTCAAGTCTCCATCCCCTAGCTCTCTAGCAGAGGTGTAACAGGGCACCTCGGTGCCCAGGATGCTGCCCCAGTTGCCCTTCAGCCATTAGTTATGCTGCTTTCTTCTAACGCCCTTGTACCATTGCAGCCACAATCCCTGTAGCTCCCATTAGCCACACTAAAGTAGCAGTGCAGAGGGAACAAAAATTACAGCCTGGACTAATTTGCAAGGCCAGAGCAGATAACATCCATCCACTCCACCCTTTGTCTCCTCTACTTCAAGATGTGAATACACTGCAGTTAGTGAGGGGAGGCTGCAGTTCATGTAGGTAACATTGAGCCAGCTTTGTTGGCTAGCTTGGGTACCAATAACACCATAGCTACAACAGCATGGAGCTCTGTGTGAGTCTGAAAATCAACACATGACCCCAGGTATGGGTCCTCATATCAAATGCAGACCAGAAGTCTAAATGTTGAAAGTTTTTTGTAAACTGAAATTGCCCATGAAAAATACCAGTTTGGGCCATTTGAAAAATTTCAGTTGGGTAGCTTCTAGCAGTTTGGTTTCAGTATTGACCTTTTACATTGTATTTTATTTTTTTACCATAAGTGGCTTGAATTTCAAAAAGTCATTTCTGACTAAAAAAGGAATATTTCATATAAAAAAAAAATCAAGAGATTGTTTTGAAGACTTTTTTTTCCTCCCAAAATGAGAAGACTTTTGGAACAAAACGTTTCCTTGCAACCAGTTTCCACTTCAACCCCCACCAGCATTCTTCTGATTAGAAAGCCTGCCAAAACATTCCTGAGATGCACAAAGAGGCCTCTGCAAACTTTGTAAGAAAGTATGCTGCTGGGGTGACACTTGAATACCACTTTAGCATGTATAGAGGCATCTTCCTGCATCTAGGATGCTTGAATTGGTCCAAGAGGTGGACTGTTCTTAAGCTTTTAGAGAATGTGCCATTCACCTGTGGAAAAAGCCTGGCTTAATTCCTTGAACTGTCAACCCTGGGGATCAAACCCTGTTTCTACTACTAACCTCCAAAGTGACCTTGGGTGAATGACTTCTTTCTCTGCTTCTGGTTAAGTCAGGAGCAATTCTGACTGGAATCTGTCTCTCACTTTATGCAAGTATGGTGCCAAGCACAGCGTGGCCTTGATCTCAGCAGGGGCCTGTAGGCATTAATGCACCATTACTAATAATAAATTGCAAAAAGTGAATAAAGAATTGGCTGCAGAAATAAAAGCTATAACCTCAAATCATTTATGCTTCAACATTTTTAGATAAACCAGAGGTTCCTCTCTATTTTCCTGACACTAATAATTACAATAATAATAAAGTCCTTTTACAGCTAAATTATGAATCACTCATGTCCATTTTGGTTTCGGTGTGTAATTTTTTTTTCAGTCAAAGCAATTCCCTATGTCCATTCTGTAATATTTGGAAGCATTTTGACATTTCCAAAGGTGAGTGGACATCTGGAAAAATTATATCTTGTGGTACTATAATCTACTGCGCTTCGTGAAGAGACAATAAGTAACGCAAATGGGATTAAAGGCTGTTATTCTGGTTTGCTGTCTTTTAACTATGTCTTTAAAGATGTCTTTTAACTACCCTTGTATATTTAAAACTGTAATTGTCTATTTTAAAGATTTGCAGAATGAATAAAATGACTTGTTTTCTGAAAAGAAAATTGCACTGCAGAAAGATGATCATGCAAACAGTCTAGGGTGACAGCTGATAGTTAAATGGAAAATTAATTCTTCACAGTCAGTCAAGGCAGGAACCTCTTCCTCCAAAACAAGTGTGAGATTGCATAGGTGTCAGTACAGCATGGGACCACTGAGAGACTGCTGGACTAAGTGATGTGAAACTGTAAATAATCTATTCTCCCATACAGCCTGTAAATTTCAGCACAAGTGTAGGTGCTTGAATCCCTTGAGCGGTGTTCCTGGTACAGGAGTAACACCTGTGGTATGTGAGAAGGAGAATTCAAAGAGACAGTGGTCTTTCCTATCCAAGAGCAGAGGGGCTGGACCCGATGGTCTGTAAGGTCCCATCCAGCCTCTAACAACTATGCAACTATGAAAGTGTTCTCTAGTGACAAATGGTAAATCCTTGCACCCCTGTCTCAATTCCTTGTCTCAGTAACTTACAGTCTTCATCATCTTACAGTCTCCCCTAGAGAAGGTGAAGCAGGCCAAGAGCAAACCAGGGTATGAAATGGGCTCAGACTAGGTCTATTAGATTTTCTGCTGTAGGTGTGTCAGCAAGGGGCATGAACAGAGAGCACCCTGCCACTACATGGTGTCAAACTGCCAGCTGTGAGTGCAGCTCCGATGACAGAAGAGGGCTTTTTCCATTGTGCCATTCCAAGAGGTAAAGTAGTTACCCTATAGAAAACACTCTTTTGCCAGCATAAACTTTGTCTCCATTACAGGGTACTGTCAACATAGTGATGCCAGCACAGCTCAAACAGCATCAGCTCCAGATATGAACAACGGGTGCCCCCAGTGGCTGGGGGGGCACGGCAGTGGTGGGAGCGTGGCAGGAGCGCGGTGGTGGTAAGTGGGGGAGCTCCCACAGACGCCACCAGAACTGGCGATGGTGGAAAGGGGGGTGGCGAATGCCAACCAGGGGTCAACAACTACCCACAGGCACTGCCAGCAGCATTGGCAGCATGTAGTGGGGATGGCGGACCACCGACAGGTGGTTTCAGTGGTGGAGTGGTGAGCAGCAACCCCCCGCAGGCACCGCCGACAGTGTCGGCAGTGCCTTTTTCTAGGGGGTGCACTGCCACACTCAGTGGGTGCACGTACACCTGCCTGCACCCCCTGCACATTGCACCTGGCTCCAGAATTTAAAGCAAAGTTCCCACTCCTTCCCTGTCACTCTACTTGCCCAGGAGGATGTGGGACAATGCTAAACTGGCTACTCTAGCGAGTGGGGTAGAAGAAGGACTGGGACTTTTTTCACACCCCATCCCCTTCCTGTCTACTTTCCTTCCAGCAAGGAACATGAGGTGGACAGCTCCTGGTCTCTGCCTCACTCTGGCCAGAATCTCAATCTGAGGAGGCAGAGGGTAGGGCATGGTTCTGGTTGACTTCAGACCAGCATAGCTAACAAACTCTTTCATCTAAGGAGGGCAACACAAAGGACTATGCACTCACTGACTTCCCTGGGAGCTGCAGTACTTTGGAAGTCAGGCCATACCAGTGAACACCTAGGTTGAGATGTGGGATCTATCTTAAGGCTGCTATTTTAAAACAAAAACTTGGTCTAAGTTTATTGCTATAACTCTTGAGCCTCCTCTGTCTGGGAGCGTGGGCAGGACTGACTGAAAATAACAGCCAACCCTTAGTAATAAATATGTCAATTTTATAAGTTTTGCTTGTGGACAATTAATTAAAACCAGGTTGCATAAGACTTCTCAACAGACACCCTGTTTAAGAACCAAACACATATAATAGGCTAGATCTTTAACTGGTCCAAATGAGTGTAGCTCCATGAATGTCAAGAAAGTAAACCCCAGTCCGACTAGATGATCTGGCCCAATACCTATAGAAAAATTGTGTTCAAATAATCGGAGATGCAAGGATTTCTTAGGGTGACATCTTTCGTGCATCAGCTATGTAGTTGGGTTTAGTTAGACAAACTTTTGAATGCAAGACAATTTTGTTAGATCTTTCCCTGATGAAGTTCTGCCCTGAGAGACCAGGTAAAGAAAGTCTTGCATTCAAAAGTTTGTCTAACATTATCCCAGCTACATTGTTGGTCCAGCAAAATATATCACACTAAGAAATCCTTCTCTCACCTAATTTCTGAATTATGATGGCTACAATACCACTGTTACACTCCTGTTCAAGTAATGCTCATATCTCTGCTTCATTCTTATATAGACTTTAGTGTAGTACCTGAATAGCCCACATTTAATGTAAATAGCCTCACAGCTCTCCAGTAAGGGAGAGATTAACTCTTTTTTACAGGTAGGGGAATTGAGTGACAGAGAGATGAAGGTCACACAAGAAGCCTGTGGTAGAATAGCAACTTGAACTCAGGTCACACAAGCATCACGCCAGACAAAGATGTAGTAAATTCTTTTGGCACTGTTGAACTTAGAAAGTGGGTTTTAAACCTAGTGCTCTAAGAATTGCCACAACACTTGGTTGATGAATACCAGAAAGGCTTGCTTTCAGAACTACCAACAAGCTACAAAACTAAATGACAGAAAAAAGATTCTTTCTCAGTATAAAATGAGCTATTAGTCCTTGTATTATCTTAGCTGCAAAGAGATCTTTACCCTGTGCAAGCAGGAAGCAGTTCTTGTACAGCCTCACAGCGTGGATCCTTCACTTATCAGCTGGGTGGCAGGATTGCTTCTTGGTCTTCCCTGCACTACACACACCTTGCTGGCACATCTGTGCAGTTCTTATACTGTTTAATTGTATAGCTTCAAAGCATTTTCCCTTGCTAATTAGCTGATAAAAGTCCAAGCAAAACAGGGAGGAAAACGGTGACCCCCATATTACAATTGTTAAATTGCCTGACTCCTGTTTTTGGATTTGTCTAGGTGTGAAGACTTGTGTTTTTCTGCAGGTCCTGCAATTATAGGTCAGTTACAGGTGATGGGTCTTGAGTGGTCAAACCAGGATACTTAGAGGCATTGGTACCAGACCTGTCTTTGGGTTTTTGTTTATCAATAGGGCAAATTTACAATAGCTTGTACCGGTGATAGTCTATTTACAAAACTCCAGACATATATTGAATGATTGAGACATTTGTAACACCTTAGACATTGGATTCCTGTTTTGAGAAATGTGAGCATGTCATGTGCAGGACATCTTTCATGTACCTTTTACAGGTTTCTCTTGAAATGAATATTTAGTCTTTTGTTTTCTTTAGCTTCTAGTTCAATTGAAGTGCATATGTAGTTTCCTTGCCTTCTCTAGTTATACTGGCTTAGCCTTTTCTTTGGCTTTCTTAGCTTGGAAATATACATGTGATGAGTGGTTCAGGTCTCTGCCAAAAATTTTAACCATCATTTTTATTATTTTATGGTATGCGTCTGGCATTGGGTACTGCAAGTACTCCACTGTCTTGACACCTAATGGGTTGCAAGCCATTAGCTGAGTTTGATTTCTTGTGGCTGTCTTGTTACCAGGACCCAGTCTTGCCCCCACCATTGTCTTGCATTTTTGTGTAAGAGACATTGTCCAAGCTTTCACAGATTTTATAAGCAGCAGGTACCCTGGGCAGAATGCATGTTATGGGGGGTGGGGATGTTATGCTAACAGCTGGAGGCAAATTGGGGAAGGGGAGCAGTCTTACTGCCCACAGCCTGTGCTCTTCACCCTCTGCTGTCATCTGCTGCTGTTGCAGTTGCAGTTGCTGCTGTGACAGTGTGGGCTTGGGCTATTGCAGCTGCAGGTTGGTTCAACACACACTTGCTGCAACAGCCCTGCAGTACGAGTTCCTCAGGGCCTTCCAATCTGGCACCCCACTAAATTGATGCCTGCGGACAATGACCCATTTACCCACCCTTAGGCACATTACTGATTCCAAATGCCCTAATCACTAAACCCTCCCTCATCTTAGCTAGCCAGCTTTGCAGTGGAGAGTGGAATCTTCTCTTCGTTTGGAAATAATGGGAGTTAGCCTTACTGTGCAACTGGAAGAAAAAAAGGACCCTTTTGAAATATTACACACACGCACACCAAGAATGTTAAAAATGCCATGATTCATACCACTTTTGGCACCTGGTTTTAACTTGTCAACAAAAGACTGACATAGATGGTGTGTTGCATGCCTGTGCCTAAGCAATGATCTGAATGCAGATCATGGATTTTGACTGCAGATGTTAAAAGCGCACCATTCCTAACAGATGTATAATCTGATTAAATATGCAATGCAATGATATTGTCAAAACCCATTAATCACTCTTTCAGGACACATTAGTGTAGGCTTTACTGACAGCTGTGATGATTATACCGTCTGTGCAGGTACTGTTGCTCATCAAAGATACCCATTGGGTCTCAAAGAGGAGAAGATCTACAGTATGCAAAATGTACTTAAAATGCAGCATGCGGATATTTCTGTCATCAGAGACAGTCTATATATGACTTACACTTTGGCAACCTTCACTGGGTTATCATTCTGATTTTATTTTAACCCTCCACTTCACAGTCCAGTAGGCAGCTGCATTGGGACCAGTGAAAAAGGAACAAATTTTGATATAAACCACAAGTCTGGCTGTGCTATGAATTAGAATATAGTTCCATGAGTGACAGCTCTAGGAATTCCTAAAAGAACTAGGGCAAAGCCCTTTGTTCCTTCCAGTTGCTAACTACTATTGATCACTTAGGGCCTGAGTCCACAGTGTGCCGAGCACCTGCCAGCCACTTGAACCCACAGGATTAGGTTGTAAATCAATGGGCCAAAAGGTTTAAAAATAGATGCCAAAAGTTAGACCGCTGTGCCCAGAGAGTAGGCAATGTAGTTAGCAGAGCCCATGCTACCCCTCTTGTGAAAGCTCTTTTCTGCAACATGAAATAATTTAGCTTCATTGGGCCAGAGAGAGGAAGAGCAAGAGCAAGTGGAGGAGCACAGTTCTCTCAATCAGTGAAAAGAGCACTCACTTCGTACAGGGGAGCCATGGGTTACAACCCTTGCTTTATTGGCCATGCATATAATTTATATTAAACCATCATTGGCTGAAATGGATGAACAGCTGTGGGAGTAGCGCCTGAAATACTGGTGCCTGCACCCCACTACTTCCAATTGCTTCAAGCTCTATGCTAAGAAGCCATCTTCACGCTGTCTGTGTCTCAGTGAATCTTCAGAGGGAGGAAAGCAGAGGATTCTGGCCTGGTGGCTGGGGCACTTTTGGAGCACTTTCTGAGAGGTGCAGGGTGCAGCTAGAATCCACTCAGATGGATGAGAATATTGAACATGCATCTACCAAATCCTGGCAGTGTGAATGAAGAAAGAGCAAGGGCATCTCCTGCTCTATTAGTCACAGTTTGAAAGAAAGATATTTACCTGCAGAAGTGGGTTCTAGGACATGAATCCTGGGTATAGAGAAGCTCCTTTAACACCTAAAAAGATGTGAGATTTAAGATACACTCTGTTCATCAGCACTTATTGTAAAACGTTTAGTATGCTGTTTTTTAGAGATCCTAGTCTGAGGCACTTAGTTGAAGCCAGGCACCATATGGGAAGCCTAGGTGCCAAATTGAGAGCTGTGGATTTTACTGCCTAAGCCAGATGCCTGAAAGTTAGGCACTGGACCTCTGCGTAGATGGAACAGGGGCCCTAAATTGAAGTGGTGGGTTTTAAAAAACATTGCTTCAATTTAGGGCTGATTAAACCCCCGTGTCATGCACACACCCCGCTGACTTACCTGCCTCTCTGGCAGGGAGGGGAGGGTGAGCTGCTCGTGGGCGGAGCGGTCCCTGGGCTGGTGGGGGGGAGGGGAGGCTGGTACTTCCCTCCGTGGCAGCGGTGCCCCTCCCCAGGCAGCCTCCGCCAACAGGCACCCAGCTCAGGCGGTCCCAGGGGGCACCACAGCCACGAAGGGAAGCACCAGGTCCCCGCACAGCTCAGGCAGGCAGGCAGGCTTGGTGGGGGCAAGATCAGGCCCATCACTTTTCTTGAGCGGAGCTGCTTTCCCAGGCTGCTGCCAGGCTGTCTGCATGGGCTTCCTGCAGAGCCATGGACCTGCACATAGCCTGGTGCTTCACTCCACAGCTGTAGGGGCAGCAAACTAAAACTCCTCAAAGGAGTTATAGTTTGCTGCACCCCAAGTCATTTAAGGCGCATTACGCCACCAAATTTTCTATAGCAGCTGTAATGAATTCACAATACACTGCTGAGGCTTGCAACACTGACACCATTAAAGCAGTGCAAAAGCATTTAGCCCACTTTAAAATGTTGCCTCTCATTTCATCTACACACAGCCTGAGATGCTAAGTATTGTAGCATCTTTATGGAGCCGTTTATTGATCTGCAAGTAGACAAGCCTCTCACTTCTTTCCTAGGATCTTTGCTTTAATTTAGAAAAAGAAGAAGAAAAGCAGTTATGATTGTGAAAAAAAGCCCTTCCAAATGTGACCCAAATCTGACTGACACAGCAATGCCTGATACAGCATGCAGAAAGACTGAAACAAAAGGTACGAGATGTGTTGTTCCATTTGTTTAAAAAAGAACTAACTTACATGCCAGCAACAACACTTCAGTGGCAACATTGTGCTCATCAACTAGCAGAAGAAAGTAGAGGAATCTTTGGGTAGGGGGAAGAGGGAAGAGGAATGAAAGACTAACTGGGATTGGCAGAGAGATGTAATATTTAGCAGACCTTTTAATGCCAACCTCAGGGCAGGGCTGCAGGGGGATCGGATTGGCTTCCTTTTCTTCAAGGAGGCATTTACCATTCAGAAGTGAAGGCAATGCTGCTATAGGACCAGGACCCTTCAAAGCATTCACCAGCAGCCCTCACTTTTCCCAAAACATCTGTTGTGAATGTCTGGCCCAATATGAACCAATAAAAGCTTTGCCACGATTTTAGTGGGGCCATGATTTTTGTCCTTCTCTTGTACTATTTCACCCTCTCCAGATGGCAACCTTAATTCTCATTTCTCACCCCAAGAAGGTTTTCATGGCTTTGAAATGTATATGAGAATGTATACTGGCTCAGACCTGCTCCAGACCTGCATATATTCCCTTACATCTGTGTATATTTACCTCTGTTTGCCTACCTACTTCTTACTTTAGCTTCTCTCAGTTTGTCCTACTAAGTCTTTTAACAGTCTAAGACAGTCTTGGGCACTGTGCATCACACACCCAGAGCCTGGAAGACAGGAGAATAGCACAAAAAGGAATGAACAGGACTGGTATGAATGTGTAAATCAAAGTGGCTACTCTCTTACCACTGTTTCTCACTCCTGGCATGTATATTATTCCCTTATAGACTCCCTTATGCTGCATAGGTAGGTCTCAAGGAGACTCTAACATACACCACCTTACAAATCTCCTCTGTTTTTGGCCCCCTGTGCCATTAATGCACCTAGTATTATTAACTAACTGCTGCCAAAGACATCTCCCCTAAGGCGCATTATACACTAGGCTGTATTTCTACATCTGCACTTGGGTTGTGTTTTTTAAGGAGAAGAATTTATTTGGCTCCAACCTTGTTATACAACTGCCTAGACCTTTGAATTATTTATTTTGGCCTGAGTATAAGATGAATAGCTGCTCTCAGGCCCAGCAGGCATTAAAAATATCAACAGGAGGCATCCATTGGTAATGCTTCAACTAGAGGAAGATGGAGAAAGCTCCCATTGATTGACACAAGAAGGGAGAACATACTCTTCGAAGCTGGTATCAGTTTGGTGGTAGCTAGGTACCAAGGCAAGAATGATAAACAGAGCTAATCAGAAAGGAAATGATCCTATTTTTAGAGATGATGGAAGGTGAGGAAAGACTATAGCACAAGATTAATAGCTTTCAGAGTATTTGATCTTGGAGAACACTGGTATTGTAGACACAAGGTACGTGATAGCGAATGGCTAGCTGACACTGTAGGAAGCAGAATCCTATTTCACTTTACAGCCCCAAAAGGGCAGTAAATTGCCAGGGCTATCTTTGTTGCCATTTTTGGCTAATGCATCCACATAGCTATTGAGCAGATGCAGTAGGGTGTCCGCTGGCCAGGCAGGTATGTGACTGTAAACATGTACTTGACCTGCAGAAGGGGAAGAGGCAGCTCTTATTATTTAATTCAGTGGCCAAGTGATTTGGGAACTTGCCCAGGAAATAGGAGGCCTGTGTTCTAGATAACCCTCAGAGGGATTTGAACAACACTGCTCTAATCACTACCCCACAGGTCAAACATTATCCAAACTGAGCCACTGCCCCCTGAATATAATACTCATTGAATAAAAATCTGTAGGGAAGTTTCTGCCTCATTGAGAGCAAGGAACTGAACCAGAACAAAAGACCTGTTCCCATTCAGTGCAGCAGCCCACTAACTGAACCACATACCCTCCAGCTAGTTCTCTTCTTCCTGCCCCCATGTCTCCTTTTCTTGGCTGCCCAGGGGTCCGGCTTCAAAAGGCACATTGGAGAGGGTATTGGATAAAGCCTGGCAGTTACAAGGCTGGGAAAATGACATTTGCGTGTGTAAAGTGAAATAGGATTCTGCTCTGAGAGTCCATATGAGGCTATTTCTGTGGTTTTCAAAAGGTGTTCATGGTAGATTAAAATGCCTATGGGAAAGATAACAGAGTGTAGTTCTTTTTGCCTGTCCTTTGTCTTTCTTGTCTGTTTAGACCCCATTCTTGCAATTTACAGTGTGGGAAGTATTACTGTATTGACAAGGAGTCCCACTGCCTTCAACAGGGGCTGAGACTGGCATAGTAAATCCACCATGCATTGCCAATTTTAGAATTAAGGTTGAGATGGTAAACCTTCCAGAGCAGGGACTTTCCTGCTATATGTTTGTATAGTGTTCAGTACAATGGAGCCCTGGTCTTAGCTGGTGCCTCTGGATAACATTAAAATAGAGATAAGCACAATAGTGTTTACATGAGTATTTATTTGAAGAGAAATTCTGACATAATGATAGCTGCAGAGAGGGAAATCCACATACTAAAACAAGTATGAAAAACACTAGTATGGATCCTGAATGAAGGGAAGAGGTTCAAGTATAGTTTGGAAAGTGTGCAAAAGATATTGGCTTCTATTATTGATGCAGCCATGAGATGATCTCAGAGTTGTACGTACAGAAGAAGCAGTATGTGTCTCTATGCTTCCTTGTGGTCAATATAATGTGCAAATATCACCATACAAATGCATACAAGAATAATTATCTGTTTTAGTTGATAAGATGGACAAAGTTGTAGATGGCTTACTGTGTGCAGCTCTTAGCAAGAATGCTGAGTAGTGGAGGGAAATATTCAGTTGTGTCATAGGGGATGGAAGGTCTGTGATAGCCAGAACCAAAGAAATTAATAAGCAATAAATATGTGCTTCTTGGAGGCATTTGGAACCTTTGTCTAATATGAAGCTT
>NW_017729030.1:56051937-56062395 GCF_001723915.1 Gavialis gangeticus
ATTTTAAACCTGAAGATGTTGTGTTGCAATTTGCTTATTGGAGAAACCAAAGCTTGGGCAGTAACTTATTATAATAATTTCTAACACCTTTTAACCCCATAGGATAACAGCTATAAAGCAATATTATGAATGGCTACATAACAAAAAATTAGCATAATTAGAATATAAAAGAACACACACATCATAGTAACCCTCGGGAAGGACGGAACAGAAGGGTCATTGCTGTCCCATACCCCCACGGATCTCTCTTACTCCCTGTGAGAGCAAGGACCAGATCCTGACTGAGGGGCTTCCACCGGTTCTCCTTTGGGCAACCCAGTTCAGAGATGTCTGACTTCGCTGATTCAACTTGACATGCATCTTCTAACCGAGGGACTATCGATAAGTTACTAACCAAGTGGGAACTCTTGGTTAATTGCTTTATCTGTTTTATTATCACTGTCAATTTTAATCTGTATTGTTATGTTGTCTGTTTATTAGCTTAACCTTTTTGTTAACTCTTATATATGCAAACTATAACTTTTGTTGTCATAAGTAAAATTCATTCCTTTTTGTAAGTGAAACTTGTCATTTCTTTCCTTTCCAACATCACCTCCTCGATCCCGAACCAAAAAGCCCAGTGGCTGATAAAGTTGCAGTGCTCGGTCAGTCTGCAACTAAATTGATATACTCACAGTGCCCAGCTGACCTGTGACAAAGGTCTACAGAGAGGATCTGAGGAAAGCAAAGAGGAGACCTTATTCCACATGGACAGCAGGTTTGTGTGGGGACACTGGTGCACACACTGGCTAATGGTGCAGGTGGTGGGAATTAGAAATGGGAGACTTGTCATTTCCCATGTAAAGCCCCATCAGGCTTGGAGAGTTATATGGGAATCTCATTAATGTGGAAATTGGAGTCTGAAACAATTAATCTGTATTTGTGTAATGCAATCTGAATTCTGTTTATTTGCACAGCTTTCTGCATCTCCAGAGAACAGGTTTGGCGGGGGGGGGTTCCTCCTTTAAAATTTGCCAACTAAAATGATATATATCTCTGATCTCTTCCAAATAGAAACCTTACTACCCCCAAAAGCTCACACTACATAGGGGAAGGAGGGAGAACATTATCCCAATACCTTACCCCTGAACAATAAAGCAAATTCCATTGGGAGTGCTGCAAACAGACTTCACACTGGGCAAAACTTAACAAGACTTATATTGTACTAAACTAATTTAATTTCTAAGTTTTTCTTTCCCTATATTATCTCGAATACTCGTGTGGACTGTAGTTGAAAATCACCATAGAAACTGTTCCACAACATACTATAGCCTGAAGAATTTATAGTGTGCCCTCCCTGGTAAATGCCTCTCCAAAGATGCTTTACAAAATCAGATTGAAAAATAGGTAGCAAAGCAAGCAAAAGCCATAATAAAAATCAATGGATGTTAGGTGAAGAAATTGGGACAACATATTTTCCTGTTAGAAAGTGAATTTTTCTGTGGGAAAAATATGTTTTGGCAAATTTTCCATAGGAGAAAGTAGAAACACAACTTCCATTTCCTGTCAGGTTGACATTAGTTTCTGTCTCTGCCTGGGTCACCTCCATGTCTTATGAAAATCATTCTGAGTGTCCTGGTTCCCTTCCACCCACCATCCCTGTTGCTGGCCCTGTGAGACACAATACCACCCTCCACCACCCTACACGGCATAATAAAAATTCATCCCTTCCTTATAATCTCTTAGATTAGATTAATAGATCTGGAATCCAAATTCTGCAACTAACATTTTTGTTTGAAATGCTGAAGAAGATGCTGCATATGTGATCCCAAGAGAGAGAGTCCCAAGGGTGTAGACCACAAATGGATCCTTTGTCAAAAATGTATAATTTAAACTCCATTTCTGTAAGGCATGCCTTAATTGTGTGACAGTGTAACAGATAAAACATCTTGTGGGGAGGGGGTGGGGAAGAGCCAAAAAACCCAAACAAACCCCAGTATTTGATCAGAATAGAATCTCTAAATCAAGACAAATGCATTCCAAAAGCAGCTAAAATGCTTCAGCCTGGAAATAATGTAAGCGGGGGACTTGGTATTAATTAGTCAAGTAGCAACATTTTGAATTAATTGGAGAATTTAAACAGAGGTCTGCAAAAGACCATCCAAAGGAATGGCAGTAATTTAGCTAGGAGCTGAACATATAAGGTATGTGCAGGTGTCAAAACATCTTATGCCGAAACAGTATAATCAGGTGATATTTCACAGATGGTAAAGAAAAAAATGCAATCATAGAAATCTGGCGTTCATGTGACAGCTAGGAATTCAAAATAACACCAATACTGAGAAGAAGGTCAAGGAAACTGTGCTGTGAAACTTGTGTGAGAAAAGACTGTGATCAGTATGCTGTAGAACCAGTCAATGCTTGCATTTTCAGGGTGCCCTCTTCCCCCCCATATCCTCCATATATGGTAATACCACTGACTTGGACAAAATCAAGAAAAGAAACAGATTTTCAGAAAATGTTCCCAATTCACAACAAGGGACAGATTTTCAAAAGTGTCTGTTCTCATTTAGACAGCTAAATGATATAGTGTGATACACAAAAAAAAGTGCTCAACACCCAGGCAAAATGCCAGGTGCTGAGCCCTTTTGAAATTTGGCTCTTTTTGCTAGTACTCTGAGAGAGAATTTCTCTTTTATATAGAATGTTTCCAATATTCTTCCATTTCAGTAGGGTACGTGGATCCTATTGTAAGACCCCGTATAATGTGGGCTGATGGTTAGTTAATGCTTAGAAAAGTATTTCTCTAGGACTTGACAACAGAGCTGTTTGAAAAATTTCCACTGAATATTTTTTTTAACAGAGAAATGTTTTTCCTACTAAAGAGACATTTTTAGTCAAAAATTTCCTTCTGTTGTGTGAGGAACTGTAGGGGGGAAATGTCTGTGGCTGACATTTGGCACAAACACCCTCCCTGCTCCCCAAAATGTAGTGAGAGTGTTGATGAAAGCAAAAAAGTTTGTTTCCTCTGACATTTTTCATAGGAAATAAAACACATTTTTCAACCAGCTTGGCTTGACAGTCGCTAGAAATTGAATTCCCCCCTGGGTATGGGACTGAGCATGTGTTTGACTTGTATTTTAAATGCATGTGGCAGTATATGAAATACATTTAAATAATCACGTCGATTGACAGCTCTTGATATTTAAATACATAGACCTAATTCTCATTTCCATTTAGACCTCTCTCTATGTCATTGGCAGTGCAAGGGAGCCTTAAAGTGAGCAAAAGGTCTGTATAATCTATCTTTTTTGTCCTTTTTATAGTACACCAGGACTGATTCTTCACTGCCTTTCAACAAGCATTATTTTTTATATCCAGGAAAAGAGAAAGCGCATAGGTGTAAGATGCTGCCTCTGCTTTGAAACCAAAGCACTTTGTACTTACTGGGTCCAGGTGACCAAGGTGAGGGGCACTGGCAAGGGAAACCTGCTGTCTTCAAATACACTTTCATGTCTTTAATTAAAGTGTGTTTCAGACAGATGTTCATTGTGCCTACATGGAAGACACAAGCATACCTACTGAGTGCCATTCATCTGGAGTGACAACTGCAGCTCTGCCCCTGAAGAGCACTTTCTCTCTCATGCCAACTGAAATGTCATTCAGAAGTAGGGCTGCAGAGAGGGAGCGAGGTCCCTCCTGATGGTTACTAGATGATCCTGGCTTGTATAGCTGGCTCTTTCAAACAACTCTAGTGCCTGTTTGGGCAAGCAGCCAGCCTTCTCTTCTACCTCTGCTCCAAAGGCACTGGAAGGAGTTGTTCTCCTCCCCTTACCATAATCCCATTGACTTGCAATAGGCATTGGGTGCTTAACTCCACTAGCTGCTTTAAAAAACAAACAATCTCAAGCTGTCTTAGGCATTACCTCATTACAGTCAATGTGAATAGTAATATATCCATAGTTCCTTGTTACCAGTAACTGGTATTTGGGTGAGCAGTGCATTATCCCCAGATCACGGGACACTTAAGAAATAGAACACACCCTAATAAAATACTGTCACTGCTTGGTGAGTTGCAGAAGTCCAGCATCCTATGGATCAGGTGCAAGTAGCTGAGGGGATTGATCCTGCATGAGCCCCGATGCAGGTGCAAAATTCACTCTGTAGCACAACATGCAACAGTGAAACAAAATGAGGGGCTGGCTTCACTGAGGGTGTTGTTCCAGGTTAACTTCCCCTGGAGGGGAGAGGATAAGAAGCTCTATGCCATGATTTTCTGTGGTACAGCACTATGATTATATATCTATGTTACTGTGTTTCCTAAGAATTCCAATCACAGACCAAAATTCCACTGCAGCAGGTGCTGTCCAAACACAGGCCAAAAAGAGGACCTCTCTCCTAGAGAGTTTAAAATATGCAAATGAGACAAAAGATAGATAGAGATAAACCAATGTGTGAATACAGGAAAACTATGAGACAGTGCTGATAAAGCAGTAAATGCAGCACCTCTGCAGCCTGAGGGTTGAAAGAAATTTTTTTTACACGTTTTGTGTCTATGGGGACTTTGGAGAAGGGAATAGAAGGAAGAACAGTGAGATGGTTTTGGGCAGAGTTATGGGGAGTTTCTTCCAGGTACGAGAGGCAGCATGAGAGAAAGTGCAAAGGTTCATGTTTGAAACCTAGCAAGTAGATGATGAAGACTGGCATCACAGACTGATCAGAGGCAGAAGTCAGTCTCTTGAGACTGAATGTGAGTTAAGAGGTAGGGTGGGATAGGCTATGGAGGGTGTTGAAAGTGAAGACAAGCTTGTGCTTGATACAAAAGAGAAAGGGAGCCAAGGGTGGAATTCTAAGAGAAAGATGATATGGTCAGAGTGCTGCAAAGATCATTTCCCTACCCTGTTAGTTTTCTGGAGAGACACGAGGAGAGCAAGACTGCATTCACCAAGGCCAGAGAAAAGCATGTTGCAGTAATCAAGATATAGGAAAAAGATAGTTTCAGCTGTGTGGGTGGAGAGGAAAGGACACCTCCTAGAGATGTCTAAACACATAGGCTAGAGACAGATAGTCAAAAAGCCCGAGTCTAAATTGATTCAATTTTTGCAGGTTAGTCTAACCTGGCTAGGCTAAATCACTTTGTAACTGAACAGACATCCCAGACAGGCAGACACATGCCTGCAGTGGCTCAGGCTAGAAGCTGGGGGGCATTAGAGCAGCCCTCCCTTCCATTCCAGAGTACTGAGCTGAGGGAGGCATGGCCAGGCTCCCAGCAGGATGCTCTGATTATCCCAGCCAGAAACTGATAACAGTGTTTATCACCCATTTAAGAAAACAACAGAGGGACATTACCAGCCACTTGTTGACTCTGCCTGTTGATTCAGCACAAATCGTAGCCAGAATGTGGTCTGCTGGCTAATACATAGACACCTCCTCAGCAAGGCAGAGGGGAGGGGAGAATTCTTTCTTACCAGGGAGTGGTGAGGAGAAGGAGGGAACAGCCCACAGTCTGTCCTGGAGATACAGCCAGGAAGCATAGGGGAGGGGCCAGCCCTGCTTTGGAGCAAAGAGCCCTGCCCAGTCCAGAGAGCATGCCGGGATGCTGGGGGTGTATGCTTTATCTTAAACCAGCAAGGGGTCTGGGGCAGACATTTAATAAACTGGTTTGCCCCAAATCAGTTAAGTCTGACGCTAAATTCAACCAGGTTTATTTCAAACCAGTTTCCGTCATTTTCAAACTGGTTTATGTGCACTGAATACCTGTTCTGTTACAAGTTTAAACTAGTTTCTGATCACTTAAACCAGTTTATACATAATGTTTGTCCCTAGCCATAAACATGCAAGAAGGATGGTGGTGATGTTCACTGACCAAGAGAGGAAGTAGAAAGAAAGGCTTGGGGGGGGCAGATTAAGAGCTGACTGCCAGGCATCGATGGAAAAGGTCAGAGAGACAGGCCAAGTTTTTGGGTTGGAGAAAAGGGGGCAGGTCTAGAGTAAAGAGCTGGATCTATGAGCCAGCCACAATGAGGATGTAGTTCAGTTTACCTCAGTATCAAGCAGGGGTGAACTCTACCAGTGCAATCACACTCTTTGCCTTTCTACACTCTGGGTTTGTACTGAGGTAGCCAAGTCTGTGATAGATGACCAACAGCCATAGACAGAGCATATCCCCAAGGCAGACAAAGCACAGCAGCTGGAAGCAGCCAGAACCTGGATGAAACTGAGACACAAAAGAAAGTGCAGGCACAATTTTATCAACAGAAGGTTTCCCTGCTAAGCCAAACTGTCATCCCTATTTATCAGCAGCTATTCTATATCACTCCTCTTAAACTGACTCCATTAGAGATTTCCTAAATAAATGCATTTCCCCACTTAAAGCACCCCAAAATTTGGTGGAATTTACTGAATTTCACATAGCGTAAAGTGGGTCAGTTTACAGGATGGGGTGTGATGACGTATGGAAAATTTGAAGTTGACAAGGCCTTATCTGAAGCCTGTATAAGTCAATTGAAGGAACTCTGTTAGTTTCAGCAGGCTTTGAACTGCAGCCATAACAAAGAAGATAAATATTTATACTGAGTTTGCTCACATCATATATTGTCAAAAACAATACCTACTTCCTACTAAAATATTTTGTGATTATTTACAGAAGCAGTAAGTGGGTATGTCTGTAGTGTACACACAGCAGAGGCTCCTGACTTGTGTAGGCATACCAAGTTAACTTTATCGTAACTAGCTCGCTAAAGTAGTGGTAGTCTATCTTCATCCGCATGAGCTAATTTAACCCACCTTCTTAGGCAAGTTTTACAGCCAATGTTGAGGCCCATCAGCTAGACTACTGCTGATATCCAAACTAGCTAACTTAAAGCTAGCTCACATATGTCCATACTGTACCACAGTCCCTACACAAACCCAGAGACCAGACTCTGGATTGTAAATGCGAGATGTACTCTGTTTTCCAGGAGATAAAGTGATTTTATCACTACCTGTTTGTTAAAATGCAGAAGAGATTTTTATGCAACCTGATTTTTGTTCTTATTGTGTTTAAACAGACCTGTTATGATCCTTCTCTGTGGAAGAAGTCAAAGCAGAGACTAGGTCAATTTAGAGAGCGTAAACTCACAGTATAAAGGTATTCTAACATAGAGGTGGCAAAGTGTTAACATTATGCAAAGACTTTCAATCCAAACAGGCAATTTCATTGCAATACATGTGTATTTATGTATATATTCTACTTCAGATTGTGGAATATTTAAATGTGTGAAAAGAAAGAAATGAAATCCTGATGGCATATTGTAATTGGCAATTAGCAGCACTGTCTCCTGTCACCCTAGGGAGATTTGATCATTTTTTTCTTGTGCATATCTATTAAATGGTACATTTGTTCACCTTTTTTTTCCCCTAGGTCTTCCTGGAAAAAATCAAAAAAGAATGTCCTACAGATGACTCCATACGGTCCCAGAAGTACACTATTTACTGTTCCAAGCAGCAGCCAGCTGGTTCATTAACACAACTATACTGGGTAACATTTTGTGGACAGGATGCCATCTCCCTTGACCTCCTGCTGTCAGTTCTATCAAGAATTTTTTCACCAGATAGGCTTGAAGTTATAACTTTTCCTGAAGTAATATTTGCAGAGATGGAATGAGAGCATCTCAAATGGACCCAAATGTGTAAGTGAGGACTATTTCTTGACTTGTTGTGGCAGAGTACTTTTGGGTGCTTGCCACTTTAAGGGATTGAGTAGGCTGTAAGGCAGCCTGCAGGTGACAGACCCAACCAGGTGGTCACATGATAGCCAGGAGGCTGCCTGGTTGGAGCAGGGCTGGGCAGCCTCGGTGTATGAGCCGGGCCTGAGGAGCAGAGCTAGCAGTTGCTGCAGGGATGCTGCCAAGGTTACATTGCCCAGCTGGAGAGCTGCTGCTTCCAGGAACATTCTGAAGGTCAGGGTAGGAACTACAAAAGGTTGCTAGAGAAATGGGAATTTTTTCTATTTATTTATTTTCTTGCTAATTTCTGAACAAATCATCACATGGACAATCATGCAGCATATGTATAGATCCTCAACAGAACAAAACCCACATATTTTTCATGCCGCTCCAAAATAGGCTTCGTGGACTTTAGTAAAAGAAAGAAAATTATCACTATTGTGTTTCTGAGATAAGTTAAAAAGGTTTTATGGGTGATAATGAATCACAAATTGTGCATGAGTTATCAGTGTGTTGCTTTTGCACAAATGGTAAATTGTGGTACAGAAGGCAGAGGAGGTAATGTTCCATTCTGTGTCACACTTGTGAGGCCACAGCTGGAATTCTCCATCCCATGCTGGTGGAGAAACATTGGCAGAGAGGATCCAGAGAAGAGCAGCAAGACTACTAAGAGACTTAGGAAATCTATAAGGAAAGGTTAAAAGCATTGGTTTTGTTTAGTCAGGGAAAAAAGACTAAGGGGAACATAATAGCAGTCTTCCAGTATATAGGTATATGTGATCCTGCCTCAGCACAGGGAGATGGATTAGATTTTCTCTTGAGATGCCTCCTAGTCTTGCTTTTATACAATTCAGTCACAAAGAAAGAACAATGAAAGATTTCAATGAATAAGCTCATTTCACTCATGTGAAGACCATCAATGAAAATGTAGATGACTGTAAGGCAAAATTCTTACTTCTGTAGGTTTAAAATCTGGAAGTTATAAAACGTGTGTCAAGAAAGTTGGCTTTACTGTTAATTTTTATATAGTATTGTGACTACAGCACAAGAGATCTGCAGCAAAAAAAACCCAAACAAATAAAAAAAAAAAAAAAATCAGTCAATCACCTGCAATTGTCTAAAAGATTGGCAACAAGGAATTTGGAATCTATCTCTGATCCTCATCCAAAGCCTGCTAATGTCAAATGAAGGACTCCCATTGACTTAATTAGTTTTTAGATCAACCTCTATCAAGGCAATTTATTTAAATGGCTATTTGCAAAAGCCTTTAATTTATCTCTCAGAATCTAGGAACAAACAGTTTACAACATTTGTTAATTTCCCTGTGTTCATTTGTCTGCAGTTCTGTGGAAAATAGAATGGTTAGGGGTGCACCAATAGAGATTTTTTGGGCCGATACCGATAGCTGATATTTAAGGAGTCAATACCAATCCAATTGCCGATATGCAGCCTGGCAGCTTGGAGAGCAGCGTCCAGCTGGTAAGTCTGTTATGGGGGAAGGCATGTGGGGAGGGAAGGGGCATGGGGGGAGCAGATCAAGACCCCTGAAATGAGGGAAGGAGTGGAGCTAGGCTGGGACTGGAATGGGAGCAGGTGCTGCACAGTAGGGCTGTGCAGAATTTTGGCAGCTGTTAAGTTTCATTTTGGATTCGAATGTTTTGGTGGCCAAAACACTGAATCCGAAATGAAATACAAGGCTCCGAAACAGCTCTAAAATTAAACAGATCCATCCAAAATGTTTTGGAAACGTTGTGGATGTTTCAGAGGGGGGCTTTCACGGAAAGAGAAACTAAGAAGAGGGAAGGGAGGAAGGGGGAAGGACTGCTCTGATATTGATATCTGTAGCTGGCCAGTGACAACAGTCTGTCCCTGAGGTCCATTCCAAACCCAGTGCTCTGGGGGAAGGACAGAGAAGCACAATACAAGACTGTCTGTGAACTGCTCTCTGCCATTTTGCACCTGTGTCTGGGTCTGTGTAGCAGCAGGAGCAGCAGCAGGGAACAGCATCTGTAAGCTTGCAGCTTGGTAGTGTCTTCCTATCAAGTTGTAGCCAATCCTTTCCTATTTACCCTTGCCTACCCTCCTGTGACAGGAGTATCACTATCAGAGCCTTTCTGGAAGTGGCTCCGCCTCCTGTAATGGGCCAACTGCCTGCTTACTTGCCTGCCACACCTTGATCTTATTTGATTAATAGATTGTTGTAATCAGAGGGAGGCTGCCCATTTTATGCGCCCCGGTGACAGGGGGCGCTACCTGCGGCTCCTTTCCTCCTCTACACCACAGCCCAAGCCTCGCAGATGGTGCTGACATGGTTTGACCTGGGTCCTGTTATGTCTTGGCTCTCCCCTTTACTCCGGGGGCTCCTCACTGCCCCCCTCTCACTCAGGGCTCCTCACTGCCCCCCTCTCACTCGGGGGCTGGGGCCAATGCACCCCCAAGATGCTGCGCCCTCTCTGGCACCGAGACCCCCCCATGCTACCGTGGAGTCCCTCTGAGGCCTCCTTCAACCCCTAATAGCCTCACCTGGTCCTCTGGTAAAACAGTAAACACAAAGCCCCTGGGCTATAACGTAAAACTAAGCCGTCCGATCAAACAACATTTGATCCCTACTAGGAAAATACTCCAGCCCATGGCAGCAAACCAGTGGATGCTCATGCAGTCAATCCTTGCCCCTCTCTCCGCACTGGCCGAGCTCCCCCCTCCTTGGCTGCCGGAGGGGAACTGCCACCGTGGCCTCCTGCCTGGGCTTAAGAAGGGCTAAGCCCTGCCCCTT
>NW_017729030.1:56067395-56074755 GCF_001723915.1 Gavialis gangeticus
CTGGCCTCCTGCCTGGGCTTAAGAAAGGCTAAGCCCTGCCCCTTCCTGTCAGCAGGTTTTGCTGGTTGCCCCAGCAACCAGCACCTGTGCTGCCCTGGTGACTGGCAGCTGCGCCTCCCCCTTCTCACTGCTAGGGGTCTCTCTTGAGCCATATCTGTTCTCAGGCGCAGGGCACCTAAGTGCTCTGTGACACCTCCCTATTGTTATCCCTTGCAACTCTTTCTTCCCCCAAAAGTCCAGTCATTTATTCTACTTATTTTTTCCCTCCCAAACAAAAAGAAAGCAGTACTTTTCCTGGCAGTGCCTCATCACTGTGCACTACAGGAAAGCACTACACATACATTACACACATACTCACACAGACACACATTTTTTCCAGCACACAAGATATAAAGTGTGCTGGAAAGGCAGGTGCCAGGTCTTTTGGCAGGGACACCAGAGGGGACAGGGGGAGAGCTGTAAGTTCCTCCTCCACCAAAGTTAGACACCCTCTTTCCTAGCACTGGCAGGCATGAAGCTTCTGGTGCTAGTGGCAGCAAGGAGGTGGGACCAGTGCCTGCATCTGCACCCCCTCCAATAACACCAGCCATAATAATAACACCCAGCATCACCAGCATAACAAGCAGTATGAACATGACAGTCTCCTTCACCCCCATTTCAGTTCCCAGCCTGAGCCTTCCAGTTCTGGATGAGAAGCTGGATCTAGAAGCAAAGGACCTGAGAGCCCTAGCAAAAGAAATTCTGGGAACCAAGGAGGAATCTGAGTTTGTGCTCCACTCCCTCCAAGTTCCCCTAGAGCCAAATCTCCTCCCCCACAAGGCAGTTTGGAGGAGGTTGACATTGATGTTGTGGAGGCAAGTGGCTCAGCTGAGTCAGCTCCTTGTGTTGTCGTGCCTCTACCTGCTGAGAAGGGGGAGCAGGCAGGATCTGCACCCGCACCCCAAAAGCAAGGGGGTAGTGTGGTGTGGGATCATTTTGAGGTGGCATATGATCCCACATATGCTATCTGCCTGCACTCCTGACATAACACCAGCTGGAGCAAGGAGGTGAAGCACTTCAGCACTATGGGGATGCTGATGCATCACAGGAGACACCACTCCCTTGCCCTTGCTCCTCCTCAGCCAGGCACCAGTGGGAACGTGCCCAAAAAGAAGTCTCCCTCTTGCTCCAAAGTCCCAATCCCCAAGAATCAGAGGCAGGTCACCATGGAACAGGGTGGACAGAAGGGGGGACATGTTGCAAAGGCAAGTGGGATCACCCAGAGCATCAGGGAGATGCTTGCCCCCGGTGGCCAGCCCTTCTCCCTATTTGAGTGGCCAGGGGTCAGATGGCTCATGGCACTCATGGCCCCATCCTATCAAGTCCCTGCACATACCACCTTCAGCGGGATGGTGGTGCCCTCCCTCTATGAGGCATGCAGGGAGTACTTGAGCGAGGAGCTGCACAAGGCAGGTCCACAAGTAGCCTTGCACTTCACCTTGGACATCTGGAGCAGCCGGGGTAGAGATCATACAGACCTCTCCCTCACAGGGCACTGGTGCCATCAGTCAGGCTGTTGGTGGGCTCTACTTCAAGCCAAGGTGATGGATGAGTCCCACACAGCAACAGAGATCATGGGGGCCATGAACTGCATGGTGCAGAAGTGTCTTGCTGGGCAAGGCAAACTCACCCATGGGTTCATGGTCACCAACAATGGGGCCAGTATGGTCCGCGATGCCAACTTTGTTGGAATCTGCTGTGTGGTGCACAAGTTTCACCTCATAGTGAGGGATGCCTTGGAGGGGGACAGGGCTGCCGATGATGGCACCATCACAACCAGCCAGCTAATTTTGAAATGAAGGAAGGTGGTGGGCTACTTCTACCGAAACATCAAGGGAGGCAAGATGCTGTGTGACAAACAGGCAAAGCTGAGCATCCCGCAGCACAAAATCATCCAGGATGTGGAGACTCGGTGGAACTCCACATACTTCATGCTAGAAAGCCTGGTGAAGCAACAGAAGGCCATCCATAAGATGGCCTTGCTCGGGGAGATTGGGATCAGCAGCCTGCTTAACAAAACAGAGTGGGATATCATCTCCCAGATCTGGGTGATCCTCAAGCTATTCCTTGAGGCCATGAAGACCATCAGTGCTGGCAATGCCCTCCTTAGCCAGGTGATCCCCATAGTGAGGGAAGTTGAAAATCAAATGGGAAGTTCTGGGGGATCAATGTTTCTGGCTGGGACAAGCCGTTGTCACCAGAGGTGCAGGAACTGGTGAAGTGGTTGAGGGAGGGCATCAAGAAACAGCTGGATCCATTGCGGTCCAGTACAGTCCATGTGGTGTCATGCATGTGAGACTTGAGGGTGAAGGGGAGCATGTGTGGCAGTAAAACCATGGATCACTGGATGGAGGTGCTGGTGAATAGAGTCCAGGAGGCAGAAGAGCACAGGTGGACAGACATGGAAAAGGGAAAAGTGAAAAGTGGTTTGTAAATTCCCTTTGAGGATCAGGACAATGAGACTGGAGACAGAGTGCTATTCTTGTGAGAAATGTGCCCCCACAGGTAGTTAGGTATTCTTGTCTGTAACAGATTCTGGTGCACACTTGTGGGGGTACTGGAGATGTGTTGGCAGGTTTTGAATTTCTTGTCATGACATGGTCTGAATCCATTTGGTGTGTTTTGGGCTGTAGGAAGTTGGTTTCTGGTGGTGAGATTAGCGAGGTTTGGGGCTTGTTTGAATTTACAAACCACTTTTCACAGACGGGACTATGAACTTCACTTCAACCACCTCCTAGATACAGAAATTAATGGACTCAATATAGACATTGGATTTATGATGCACTACAACCTTCCTGTCATCTGATTCCCCAGGTAGCAGGTACTGCTCCACTTTTACCTGCTACATCCCCCTTCCACATCCCTTCCCAGCCTGTCTCTCACTCCCTGACACATCAGTTTACATATTCACTGACTGGCTTTTTTGCCTGCATTGCATGCCAGCCTCTGGCTTCTTTACTATTTCTTCCATCCGGGAAGAGCACACACATACCAACTAGATACTTCCTCAGCCTGACGAAGGGTTTTTAAACCTGAAAGCTTGCAAAGAAGAATTTCTCCAACTATTCAGTTGGTCTAATAAAAGATATCAGATTGACCCTAAGAACCTTTTCTGGGCTATGTCCTTAGATCAACACAGCTACATCCTACACCCCTTAACACACAAGTGACATGAGTTTTGCTTTCAGCAGTTTGAGATGCAGTTTCACACACTGCCTGAAATCTGGCAGTCCTCATGCCCGCATGAGGGGCTATGTGGCAGGACAAGTGCTAATGAGGGTAGCCATTTAATGCCCTGCTCTAAGAGCTGAAGGCAGCAGTTTAGTTTCTCACCAGCCAGCAGGAGAAGAACATCTTCCTGCTGAGCTCCCATGCCAGGAAGAATTTGGAGGTATAGCAGCTGGGGATACATGGGGAGGAGAAGGCCCCACATCATCCTGGGCATTACCTACAACTGAACCCTGCCAGGGTAGGGAGGCCTAGGTGAGATTTCCAGTGATGCAGCAGCCCCAGGAAATACCAGGACTGTGAACCTCTCTGGTGAAAGGAGGATAAGGGGCACCTGATACGAAACACTGTCACTCCAAAATGCCAAATCTGAAACTGAAACTAAACACAGCCATTTTGCACAGCCCTACTGCACAGCCGAGGCATTGGATGGAGCTGTGAGCAGCTCATCCAGGTCTTACAGGAAGGTGGGTGGTTCCTGCTGTTCCATCTGTGCGGGGGGCAAGGGGGGGCTGGGGCTGGGGCCGGGGCTGCGCTGGGCTCTTCCCGGCAAAAGGCTAGTCTGAGCTGCACTCAGGGCAGATGGCAGCAGCACTGGGAGCAGAGCTACAGGGGGGTCTGCAGCCACCCAAAAATTCATTGTAGCCCACCTCCCAGTGCTGCCACCACCCACCCTGAGCACAGCCTGGCCCAACCCACCCGCACCAGGAAGAGCCCTGCATTGCCCCCAGCCCCCAACCGCAGCCTGCCCTTGCCCCCCCCACAGATCCAGGGGCACACACCTCCCAAGCCCTTCCGGGGTGCACACAGCAGTGGGAACCACCCCCCTCCCCATGCCCCCCAGACGAGTTGCTCATGGCTCCATCCCATGCCCTGACCTGGCTGTCCAGTGCCTGCCCCTTCCCCTGCTGTAGCCCCACTCCCTCCTTCACTGCTGGGGCCTCAATCTGACCCCCTGCCGTGGCCCACGCTCCTTCCCTCCCCCAGCCCTTTGCCCACAATAGACTTATCAGTTGCATGCTGTTGGGCTGTGCTCCTGGCCTCCTGCGTGCTGTGCTGCAGCTGCAGCTGTGGCTGCATGCATGCATGGGGGCATTTATCGGTGACATTATCAGCCACATCAGCCAAAACAAAGCCAATTGCTAATACCGTCAATTTTCCTTATATTGGTGCCAATCCAATATGGGACCAACGTATCAATGCACCTCTAATAACGATCCTAGAGAAACCCAGGGAAATAACTTGATATTGAAGGATCAACTATTTTCCCATAAGATCTGTGTAGCCTTGTAAAAGATCTGGAAAATTAATGGTTACGTTCCCTACTACGCTGCCCCCATTCTTAAGATATTTAGTATATTTTTCACAGTCCAATGGTGCTAAGAATATTAAAGTATGACAATGAGAAATGAAAGACTGAGATTAGGTTACTGGCCATTTTTCTTAGCATCCTCAACAGATCAGATATCTGAAGGGAAGGTTTAAAATAAAGGGAATATAAAGAAATAATTTGGGGTTAAAATGTGTTGTCCTTCTAGGCTTCAGTGATCATCCGGTGCTTAAAATGTTTGGTAAACCCCTTCTTTATTCTGTGCCTGGTTCTAATTGGCTGTGCATCAGGGTTGAAATTATACTTTGACTCTTATGGGGGGCTTTGGGGGGGTTAACACTGAATTAAACTGGTTCATTGATTAACGAGTCCACCTAAGTGAAGGAGAAATCTGACTGGAGGTCCCCCCACCCCCGGTTATGATTTTCAAATCTTACAGGGGGGCTTTCATCTCTTATTGGGGGGAGGGGAGAGGGCTCTTCCCCCCCTGAGCTCCACTGTCATTTAGACCCTGCTGTGCATCGCAACAAGAGCTTAACCATGCTTTATCCAGACTTTTTTCCTGGGAAAGTCAGCCACTGAAAGTACAATCCATAATACTATGGCTTTCCTGGACCTCAGCCATCTCATTGTCATGCATTCCCCAATATCAGCTAAACCATGGCAAAAGTCACTATCCAAATCAGAAGAATTAAAAGAATCTAGGCAAGTGTCATCCACTTGAGGAATGGAACCACCAAGAATTAAGAAGAGGTAGGATGGCATGGAACACAATGAAATGCCACAGGGCAGTAGCCTGGAAAAGTGAAATAATTTCCTCTGGGATTTCACCATATGACAGGAACAAAGCCACCTGCCAGCAGCCCCAGCCATCCCCCTCAAGGCTAAGTCATATGTAAGCAGTATCTCAAGATCAACAGCATCCATAGAAGTCGATAATTCCAAGAATACTGTCATTATGTATCCTATAGAGATGTTCAACAAATTGAAATACTGTATCCAGAATGACAAAGGTCAAGGAAATCTAAGGCATCTAAACATGGTACTATATAACAATCCCTGAATGCAAGGACATACATTCATCTCCTATACATCTTGATGCATCACTTTTCAGAGATTTCCTGTGTCTTGGCCTGAGATTGGGAGAGGAAGATGAATTAAGAGTTATGGGCAGTAGATCTGCTAATACATGGACTAGTGGCAAAAAGTCTCCCTCATACCATGAAGGGGCTGTAACTCCAAGGTAACATAAATGTAGAACTACGTGAAAAGTTTCACTTGAAACTTTTTTCACTGAAAAAATGCAGATTCAGGTTAATCAGACCATTTTGCAAATATGTGTCAATTTTAGGACATTATTTTAGTTGGGGGGGAGGGGGAAGCAACCTAAACAGATTTCCAGAAGAAACAACACAGCAACATTTTAAATGAAATATTTCAAATTTTCCATTAAAAATAACATCACATTTCAAACTTTACTTCAATTTAACTTAAAACAATTAGAAACATTAATAATAATCAGAATCATAATCTGACCTAAAACAAATGTTACTGTTAATTTCAGCTCACCATACATTTTATATAGATAGATAGATGGATAGATAGATAGATACACACACACCCCCCCACACCCACACACCTACACACACATACATATATATCCTTCTAGGTCATCCAAAATTAATTTTAGTGGGGATTTTTCAGGGCTGTCAGCAAACTGATAAACCAGCAGCTATGCTACTGGGCAGCAGGCAGGAGTGAGTTTTGACTCCTCTCTTACCCAAACATACACCATTCTGAATGGAGCACCATGCACACAACCTTTTCATTTATATAATGTACAGAGTTCCAGGATTTAGGCCACTTATTTTATAAAAAGTGTATTATTGGCTGGGCTTAAAAATTTCATTTAAATGTTGCATTTTGGGGATTTTGTGTGAACTATGATGATGAGAAATTGAAGAGAAAATATTCCTCTATTATCCACTTCCCATCAACATGAATTATAAACCTCCCTTGCATTAGGCAATAATTCAAATTTCAGTGTTCCACATAGAATTGTCGCTAAGAACCAAATATTCCACACTCCATAATCATTTCCCTTGTGTGATAGTTAAAAATTGCATAAAGCAGGGCAAGAGTTTGAACAAAATGTGTGTCAAGTGGTGGCATTGGCAGAATACTGTTCCTGGAATAACATTGCATAAGTAGTAGAATTACTCAAAAAGGTTAGCATGGTTTGAATTTTCATTAGGCTGCAAGCCACTGAAATCCAATCTGAAGACAAGAAAGCAGACTGCTCATGGGCCTGACAGTAGTCAGGAATGTTGGATGTCCCTCACAGGCAACACACTGACCCTTTTAAACAGCGTCAGCTCTCCACCTTCAAATAGGCAGGGCAGTTTAAAATTAGAACCCACATACCAAACATGTGGACAGAGAATCTTACCACTTCTGCAGCACGCAACAGTCAAAGCTTGGAAAAATGATCAGGTGATCCATAGTGCATGCACTTTGCTAGCTGTCAGAAGGTTAATTGTGTGCCTTGAGCACATGGCTAAATTAGGATGGGAACACCTTAATCTGCAGTTGCACATGCTGTCAGCAATGGCACTTCATCAACTATTTTGTGTGGTCTTATTTGCTACATATTTCCCTTGATTTTCCAAGTCCCTGCCACTAACCCTACCTCATCTCCACATAAATTAGCTAAATGACCCCTCTTAGCCTGCTTGAAATGAAAATTGTCACGTGGAACAGAAA
>NW_017729030.1:56079755-56133560 GCF_001723915.1 Gavialis gangeticus
ACTTCTGCAGCACGCAACAGTCAAAGCTTGGAAAAATGATCAGGTGATCCATAGTGCATGCACTTTGCTAGCTGTCAGAAGGTTAATTGTGTGCCTTGAGCACATGGCTAAATTAGGATGGGAACACCTTAATCTGCAGTTGCACATGCTGTCAGCAATGGCACTTCATCAACTATTTTGTGTGGTCTTATTTGCTACATATTTCCCTTGATTTTCCAAGTCCCTGCCACTAACCCTACCTCATCTCCACATAAATTAGCTAAATGACCCCTCTTAGCCTGCTTGAAATGAAAATTGTCACGTGGAACAGAAAATAACTGGTCTGATTTTTCACAAGGGATGGAGGGGTGGTGTGGTCTGTGTGCTTTCCTGCAAGCATAAAAAATCATAGAAATTCATATATCAGAAATTAGCCTTGTCTGATATTCATCATGGTCAAAAAAAGAATAATCTTCCCCTGAAGAGAAGAGAGCATTAATAGCCCTTAATTTTTTTCATGCGTGCATTTAATTTTTTATGTCTATAATGTAGGAACAAACTCTGGACCTTATTCATAAAAAAAGATACTGCTATCATAGAGTTGAAATCCATTGGCATTTGGTACAGGTATCTACTGGCATGGACTCTAGCACATTCCTGAAGAAAACGTGTGTGTGCATGTGTGTGTGTGTATACCTGCACAGTGATTGTTTCAATATTTTATTGCTCCTATGAGCTCTTATTCCCAGATTATAGTAAGCCTAAGGCAGAAGTCACAGTGCACAGTAGGAATAGTATAGATTCAACCTTGCAACAGTGATGGTGTTTGAGAGGAGAAGGTATATTATTGAAATGAAAAATGGGGAAGTAAAAGAATAGGCCACACGTACAATAAAACAGCTGTTCTCCACCACATAAGGTATGTGAGCCTCCCTGCTCTTCCAAAAGGGTTAATTTAGGAAATGTAATTCAGATTCCAGAAACTGGAAGAAAAAGTCCCATGCCCTCAAGGTAACAATAGAATGGGTCAAAAGTTTCCTGTCAGAATTTTATGGTTAATGAAAAATGACTCTCTTTCTAAACAAAATTTTACCAGACAGGTTCAGTCAAAAAATTCTATCACTTCTATGAAAAACTGAAAACTGATATGGGGGAGGGCACAGCTGGGCAACTCTTCCCAGTTTTTTGGATATTAAACATAATTCTTCTGAGAAACTGGCACTTTATGAGCACCCATAGGGACTGCATAATAGAAGGGTTTTTTCTGATGAGGTAATCATTTTAGCAATAGGTTAGATATGCATTATTTGGTTCTGCTGCTACTTCATATTCCATAACATTTCCGGGTATAGACTATAGCTTCATAGAAAGGCTGCCTTGATGACAGAGCTCAGTTTATTCAGGAAGAGGGCAGGGCAGAGACTAACTTGATCAGAAAGGTATAAGCTTTCATAGACTGATGAAGTAGGCTAACTTTAGACTAACAATGATAACTACCTCTCTTATCTTATTTAGGATTGCCTTCACCACTTCCGATGCCATTCACAATCACACAATACTCCCACAGGAACCAGAGCAATTGAATACACAGATAGATATAATTACAAAGAAAGCACGTGTGTATGTGTGTGTGTGAAGGGGGGAGTGCACACACACATGTACATATGCACACACATCTGAGTTGGGGTGAAAGAGTTAATGTGCTGTGTGTCTGGCTTTTCTTCACTTCTCTTGTTTCAGAGTTAAGATGTCCAGAGACAGTCATACTCTCACATCGTAGCGTGCCTGACCTAATATTCCCATTTTACTCTGAGAAGAAGGGTGATCAGGCAGGAGAGGAAAATGAAACATTTCAACCACTGGAGTCTTGCCATGGAATTCCAGGTACTGAGATTTTGCCCTTTTCTTGAGAAAGTTGCCTGTTCACACAATGAAGAAAAGAGAGGAAAGTAGAAGGATAGGAGACTATGAAAGATACAGTTTATCCATTGAGGACTATTCTCCTGTTTTCCTGTAGCCAGGGGAGCTGCATAGAAATGTTTGAAGGCAGAATGTAATCCTTATAAGTAAAAGTAAAAAACAAAAAGAAAAGAAAACCTGCAAAACCTGCAGGGCAGAAAATAGGAGAGCGCAGTTTTTATTTATTTGTAACAAAGCCTTAGGAGGAAGCAAGAGCAAGTGAATATATAGAGGTATATAAAATTAAAAACCCTCAGGATTTCAGGTGGAAAAGAGCACTTAAAGCAGGGCTATCCAACTTAGAGGCTAGGGGCTGCACACTGGGTGACTGCACCAGTGAGGGCCATGCCCCCCCTCATTTCCTCGCTGTGTGTTCCTCCACTACATTGTGTCATAAGTTCCCCCCAATTCCATGCATGCAAGCAGGTCCCCCACTGCTGCACTGCATGCAGCCTCTCCCATCTCCACCACAGGCTCCCTGGGCACTACAGACTGATTTGTACCACATCATTCCACCTGACAGTGGAGAATGTTGCCCTACTGCGAACCCTCCTGTGATCAGTGAGGAAAATCTTTCTTTCCAAGGCAGGAAGTGAAAACCGGACAAGGGAGGGGGAGCCAGAGACCCCAGATGCACTTGAAGCAATGAGGGAAGTGGCAGCTGGGGGTGTCCAGGGGCCACAAATGAACCCATCACAGGCTATATGCAGCCCGTAGGCCACCAGTTGGACAGCCCTGATTTAAAATGTATTCCTACTGTCTACAAATTGCATTATGGGGGCCTGGCCACAGGCTTTCAGGGACATCCTTCAGACCTGCTTTCATTACAGACAGGAAGATTCCTAGAGCCAGATTATGCACTCCTGTTAGATGCATAAGTAGATTTAAGCTCCAAAATATGATCCTATTCCACCCTGCTTGAGTTCCTGGGGAGAGTGTTAAGTGCCCTGCCTTTGTAATATGCCATCACCTTTGGCTTAAGGCAAAGTTTCAGAAAGCATTAAACCCCATCTACCTTTTGCATTAACTCTTCTTCAGGGATTTGAAGAGGGTGAACTAGGGTATGACCAAACATTTATTTCTAGCAGTGGAAATCTCTGGCTAGAAATCTTTCTGGTACAGGGCACATGCAGACAGCTTCTTCTAAAGTCACCCCCTCTTTTCTGCTCCCCACACCTTCCCCAAACCAAGGTGATCCTGGTCTAGGGCAAGTTTGGGGAGCAATGGCTGCTTCACTCCTTCCAGCCCCTGGGGGGAATGAATTGGCAGGAAAAGGTTCCCTGCTATTCCCCAGACCACATCAACCCAGTGTAGGGAAGTGTGGGGAACATCACCCTACTATGAGCCCTCTCCATTCAATGAGGAAGATTTTTCTCTCAGTTAAGGCCTGTTTCCTGTGGGAAACATTAAACAAACACCTGTGTGCTCTTATGCCAGGTACAGAAGTTCAGTTTCTACTGAGAGAATCACTGTTCTCCCAGTAGAAACCAAAGGTGTACAGATGTTCAGATGTTTTCTCCTGGAGCAAGAATAGCTGCTCTGGGAGAAAAATAACCTGACAACAACCAAGGTTCAATTGCTCACAGAACAGTGTCTCCTAGGAGACCAAACATCTATATACTTTCCTCTGGCTTAACTCCTCCTGGAGACAAGGAGGAGTGGAGCCAGGAAAATGCTCCTGTGCCTTCCCAAGACTGGGGTCATACCAGTCCTGAGAAGCTGTGGGAGGCAGCTGCTCCTCAATTCCCATAGCCTGGCCATTCCCAGTTTTGGGAAGAGACAGGGGCTTTGCAGTCTCCTGCCCACTTTCCCTTGGCATCACTGCCACCCTACTGAGTGGCAGGGCGGTGATTTAACAGCTGGTGGCTGGGAACAAGGCTCAAGGACCTCACTTCCGGCCACCAACTTTGAAATTGCTGCCCTGCTACTCAGCTGGTTAGCAAGTGGAAGTGAAAGGCTGGGAGCCAAGTTGGAGGAAAGCCTCTGGCTTTTAAATAGCCAACCCTGCTGCTCAGCTGAGTGGCACAGGGGCAAGGAGAAGCTAGAGGGTCTGAGACCTAGACATGTGGGGGCTTTCCCCAGCCTAGCTCCTGGCACCTCTGGCTTCCCCTCTCCATCTGCATAGCCCAGCTGACCCACAGCAATTTGGAGTGAGGCAGGCCACTGTACCACACCAAAATGCCCCTAGCTCAACTTTCACTGCTCAAGGTCAGCCTGGGGCAGCGCAGGGTGAGACAGGCTTCTGTGCTCCTCCTGAAAGACCCTCAGAGCCTTGCTGCAGCAGGTGATTGCTTTTTCCCTCACTCTGCCCTCATCCAGGTCAGCCCAGAGGAGTGAAAGGAGTGGGGGGTTATTCTCCAGTAGAGGACAACTGAGAGGGCTCCCACTCCATCCAATTAACTGATTGATGGGATTGGGGGGCATTCAGGTCAGAAACCCTCCTTGGCTGTCAACTGCTACTTGACAGCTTTTCTTTTTCCCAAGCAAGAGAGAGGTCAGACTGTCAATTAATGGGCTCCCCTAAGGATGGGCAACCCAGGGAGTAGCCCTCTAGTGCTCCAGTCATAATCTGTACAGTCTAGTTCCTGGGCTATTTTTGTATGGGAAGACATTTCTTCTCAGAGAAATGAACGTATGTACGCAGCTATAGTTGCTGCCAGGAAAGCGGTGATTCTCCTTGTAGAAACCAAATGCCTGCACATGGCCTTAGGCACTTGACTCTGAGAGTTATTATTTCCATCATCCAACTGAGATCAAAGTCCACCTATGAACACATAGTAAGAGACTAGTTTCTGTTCTGTGTGGTTCATATTCTAAGTAAATACTAAAGACATACAATGAAAAAGGAAAACTGGTGTTAGAGTGACTTGCCACAGGTCAGCATGGCTGAACCAGAGGTACAACGTAAATGTCCTGGATCCTGGGCCTGATTTTCAGTTGCTTTGCAGAGTCTTTTTCAACTGTAGCCACTCACCTCCTGGAGACAGCCCTGAGATCACCAAACTCATTTCATATACACCTCTCAACAGCCCTCAGAAAGCAATGACTTTTATCACAACCAATGTGACCTCGATTTGAACCAACAACCTACATACACTTTAGCTCATTACAAATTCCCAGACAGCAGAGCAGTTTCATATTCAGAATGAGCAAAACAGCAGGCTTTGCAATGCTCTATGAAACAGAGCAGGAGCAAGGATTGATGGTCAGTAAGTAAATTTTCTTCCCTGCAGCGATACATGTTTGTGGGCTGAATCTTTCCATGTGATCAGCAGTGCTCAGAGTCACAAAGGGGAGAGGTGAGAGAGGAGAATGAATTATTGGAGATTCATAGAAGCTCTAAAAAGCATTTGGGAAATTCACGGATTGCAAAAATCTGCCCTTCCCTGTCCAATTACTATCTAGTTTCTGCCTCATTCTGCTTGCAAAGGTTGTTTGTTTCTGTCTGTTTGAGGGGAGGGGAAACCACACAAGAGACTGCTAGACAGAAGCATTTCCCATCCTTCCATTTTCAGTTGAAGTACTTCCCCTAGTAGAGCACACAGAGGGGGGGACATCTACGTTTGTAACATGCTGTCATTTTAGCCTTAAGACTAAGTCACAAAAAAGGCAGCAAGGGAAAAGAGGACTTGCCCACCTTCTGTATTAACAGGTTTTAGGGACTCCAGAAGGGTGGAATCGGATCACACTTAGGCACCTAATAGGTGGAGTAGGCTCCCTTTGGGGTAGGGAGCATCTTCTGGTTATCAGCATGTACAGCATCCAGCACAGCAGTATCTCTAATAATAGTAATATATAATATTTAAATATAGTAATCAAACTTCAAGAATTTAAGGATACCTGTCAGGAGAAGCATCTTGTTACATATGGGTCAAATTGACAACATCATCTAGCATACATATAAGTCCATTCTTGCTCAGAAAAGCTCTTACACATACATTTAATTTTAAACAATGAGCCCATGCATAGAATTAAGCATATGTTTGTGTACCCTTTGAAATAGGGACTTTTTGGGGGTGGGAGGACTGGGCCTGAGAAAGGAAGACAATAACTCTGAAGTCTTAATTCATTTTGGTGTCATTCTCTCCTCCCTGTCTAAATACTTATTACTGCATTTCCACAATGTCTGTGCCTCTAGCTGCTATAACTGGTTGTTCCTATTTGTTTATGGATTCACCCAAGGGGAAGAAGGATGAACAGGAAGGATCGATCAGCTTTCAGAACCTGCCTGGCAAGAAAGAGAGGGAAGACCCCAGATTACCCAAAAACTATGCCAAGAGGCCTTCTCATCTGACTGGAGCAATTAGGTGAGCATAATGGGGAGGCATTAATTCATTAAGTGGGGAGGCTTAATTCAGTTTAACTGGAAAATAGAGATGTAAACCCAGGTGTTTTCAATAATAGTTTAGGGGTTTTTTCAGTATAATTCAGACCATTGGCAAACAGCTCACGGCAGGTCTACAAAGAATTTCAGCTGAAGCAGAATTTCTAATCTCTTTGGTAATATTCCAAACCCAGCAAGTAGAGGATGTAAGCAGATAACTTTCATTATTACAACAGAATGTTGATTTTTTTTTCCCCATCACAGTTGTTACCCCATTTGGAAGATATTGCCTGATACTCTGTAATCCCTCTGCATCTGCCATTTCTGTTCATTAGTTCCCGGAGTGTATTCAAAGCTGTAAATGTAGAAGCTACACTGTCCAGGTTTCAAATTGAAGAGGGGGTCCAACTAAGAGGATACACTGTAGCTGTTTTAGTTTAATAATCCCACACGGACAGATTATGCTCCTACCACCCCATCAGAAGCTGATTTTCCAAACTCAGGTAACATGCAGATGGTAAAATCTCTTCTTCTATGTAGGGTCACGAATAAAACCAATGAAAAGTGCCATGCAATTTACTGAGAAAAACAGGCACTGCCATTATCTGAAAGATAATATATATTTCCAACACAAGAACATTGCACTTGGTGTCAATTCAAGTAAAACCATCACCCACTCAAAATTTTAACTAAGAAAGCCAGTTAAATTATGTCAAACCCTTTATACCAGAAATGTACAAATACAGTTTGGTAAAAGCCCCAACTCAATCCAGGCCTATTTTATCTATCGGGATCATTGGCAAATACTGCAGCAAAATATCTTTAACTCTTCCCCATTCAAAACACTCACTGTCATTTATTTACCCCTTTTTTTATTTATCCCTTTCCTGACTAGATACTTTCTTTAAAAGTACCTTATCCACAATCATGGAACATATACTCACAAGTCTGTCTCTGCTTTCAAAGATTTATTTTAGGAGCTATTAATTTTTCTGAGGAATATAGAAAGAAGAAAGGCAAAGGCTGGGGCTATCTTTAATTTTCCTAAATGTGTAGTCTATTGCTATGGTTAACTTATGAATTCTGTACTATCTTCCCTTAAAGCTGCTCTAAATTACAGGAGAGCCAGGCGCCAAAGGATTCCTACACTAGCTAGGTACTGTTGAAGCACATAGATTTTCACACCGTGCCACCAAACAGGAGGAGTCCAGGAACCTCCAATACTTTATACTGAACAAGGTAGCAAACTGTCATTTTCTCTTTGCTTTTACTACCAGCATCACTAGCAAACCCAAAGTAGGCTTAGTATTTAGTTAGTATATGTAGTCTATTATTCACCAAGTGTTCAGCCACATCTTTTTGGCTTGTACCTGAGCTTCTGTGGTGGTCTCCCATGCAAGTACTAGCCACTCCTAGAACTGCTTAGCTTAAAAGGTCAAACTGCATTTGGTTTGTAAGACCTGCACGATATTAGACAAAATGCAATTCATTATAAAGACAATTAAATATCTAAAAATAACAAATTGTGCACAGATGGAAAAGCATTTTCCTGTAACATGTTAGACATAGAGAGCGTTCCTTTCCAAATTTTTAATTTATAAAATTGGTTCAATTTATTATTTTCTCTTTGAACAAAAGTTCCTTAATTAGCGCTGTTACTCCTGAACTACAATTCTTGTGCATTGTTAAATTTAAAAAAATGAATCTAAGCATGAGACTGATCCTATAAGGCACTAAAGTCATTTTACTGAAGGGAGCAAATGCTTTTAGGGAATTTGGATTTTTAAGAAGAAATAAGCTACAGTGAAAAGTGATTCCGTACCTTAACTGCTTCCCCATTGACTACACATGTATATAATGTGGCTTAGGCCAGAAATAAGCAGGTTTTACTTTTTGGTATTCATCAAATCTCTTTCCCATTCCTGCACAAATGGCTAATACTCTCTTCTACCCTGAGGCATGTGCAAGCTTAAGAAGCAGTCTAGTCAGCTAAAAGGGAAGTATGCTCTGCTCATGCAAGCAAACTATGATTATCAAAGAGAAAACCATGGGGCATTAGTCATTAAAAACTGAATTAACAAGGCATTCTGCTATAGAATTTTTCTTTAACAAAGGATTTAAAGGGTGTATGATGCTTTGGATTCAGTAGCCGGAAAAAAAATGCCATGGCAAGCTCTCTAAGGCACATCCTGTCCTAAGTACCAACCTGATGCAAGCCCACGGCAGTAAGCATCATCATGTAGAGCTGTCAGGGAAAGGCCTAATGAAAGGCCCAGACTTTAGAGTCTGCCCTGCAATTTAGATGTTAGTTTGTTCACTGATGGGCAGCAAACTTCCATTTTTAAGCATCAGGCTCTCAACGTAGCCCTTATGTATGTGAACTGTTCTTACAGATATTGCTCATACCAAGCATATGCTTTGGGTCTTAGATGATCTGCTCTATATAGGGATTCAAGAGATTCAGTCTGGAAAATTATGGGCTACTGGATTGGTAGATAATCTGAAAGAGTTTTTCCATAGGATGAAGAAACCTGAAAGTAGTAGTACTCTGGGACAAAGGGACAACAAAGCCAGACATGTGATTCCAGGGTGATATTGCTGCTAGAAAGGTTAGCATAGTTTTTGAGCTATATAAATAGCAGAGAAGCAGTATGAACAACAAGGCAAGGAAGAATTCATCTCTCTGAATACATTATGTTCATACCTGTAGTAGCATGGTTCTCAGAAATATATATGTGCATGCTACACAACCCCTGTCTGTCCCTGATCCACTGGTGGCTCACATCAGTTACAGCTTTGGCCGGAGAGCTCTGGCGCAAGGGGCCACACCAATTTGTTCTTCTTGCTCTGGGGTCCCCAAAGCAATCTACAGCATTGGCTAAGCTAACTGACAAATCTGCATCATTATTAATATTCCAGTTGTAATGGGAGGCCCCAGCAGAGACTAGCTACCCATTCATAGTTTCATAGTTTCTAGGGTCGGAAGTGACCTGAGCAGATCATCGAGTCTGACCCCCTGCCATGGCAGGAAAGAGTAATTCCTACAATTATACCATGCATTGTAGGAATACATAATATGAGAGTCTCTGCTGCCCAAAATACTTACAGGCTGAACAGTATAACTCTCTCTCTGCAGTGCTAATTCACCCACCTATCATACCACACAGATATGGCTATACTGCTTCTGGTTCAGAAAGGGCTGCATGCAGAGTTGTAAAGCATGTGTGAGAGTACACTTGCTTGGCACAGTCAGTATGCCAGTGTAGACATGCCCATAGGTTCTTATTCTATGATGTTTGTCTGCTTGTCCTTTTTACCTTTTTTGCTTTTAATATTTTTTTAATAAAGGTCTACAAAGTAAAACAAAAAAGTCTGTTCGTCAATCCAACCATCTGTCTGTCTCCTGTCTAAATATAGACACGCGCACCATGATATATGGCAATAGACCGTGAAAAAAGAGGACCAATATCTGCCACCTGTGGTTTCTCCTCCTCCTCTTTCCAGGAGAAGAATTGTGTGCACCATTCAGCTTTGGTAGGGTTTGCTTTATTTCCTCCCCCAGGAGTCCATGCCATGTTTATATGAATGAAGGCAACGCAAAGAAAGATACCTGGGACATGAATCTGAAACTAGGGAGTGTTATGATGGACCTGAGATTTTGTTATATCTACACTGAAGTTGGTTAAAAAAACCTATTTGCTTCCAGTTGCTGATGATTAGGAGAGTTCTGTTAGAATATATGAGCGGCTATAGTATCCCTCAACTAGACTCACCCATTACCTTCTATTATGTCAGAATCAAAAGGTGGGGTCTGGCAGAGGAAAAATAATCCATGAAAAGTTCTGCTCTATATCTCTAGAAGATCAGTATTTCAAAAGGGCCCAGCACCAATATTTTTCATCAGAATTTGCTTCTACAACAAAGTTAACATGTTCAGGGAGATGGCTTAGTTTCAACAATAGCTGTCTCCAAATGTTATATTTGTTGCAGGATAGATACATGTATTGCACCACATATTATAACATTCCAGATGTCTAACCAGTTTATCCCTGGATAAAACTCATGAATCATCCACAAAGACATTACTCATTAAGCAGCTCTAATGGAAGCCACATGGGGTGGGGGGGAGGGGGCTCTGAGGGAAAGCTGCCTGTTTCCTGCCAGCTCACCTGTTCTGCTCCTTGGCACCTGATACGCTTTAGAGGGCACCTCAGCTTTCAGGGACTGTGGCTCCAGGGGTCCCACAATATGGACTGCCTTAGCATTACAGCTCCATCCCCTGTTGTAAAGAAGCTGAGTATTCTTTGGGGTTTTGTTCCTCCACCTAATAGGATTTTCTTCTTCTCCTGTATAACTCTGCAGTAAAATCATGAGAATCAGTAACACTGAGATTTTGCTTCTGTAGGAGCAGAATCTGCTTTTCTATCAGGGAAGAAAAGAGTCTCTCTTTAAATTTCAGTGGAAATTAATGGGCCATCTCAAGCACAATGCATATAGAATACTGCTGTGAAGACAGTACTTTCTGTCATAAATTAATTAATATACCAACAATCTTGGAAGACATTTTTGATTGCCACATGTTGCTTGCTTCAGCAGACTGTAAGTTCTGATCCGAAGGGTATTGAAATCTATGGAAACTGACTTCCATGGAATTTGTATCACACATTATTTTTTAGATATCCTGATCCATCTCATATTTCATACATTCCTATCTGAGTTCTACAGACAAAAATAATACAATTTGGAATAGGTTGGAAGATAATTTGTACTGGACAGGCCTTTTGGCAGGCAGTTGGGAACCTATAAAACAGTTACAGTCTGTAACATTTGATTTATTTTTGCTTCTATTTCCAATACGAGAAGCCCACTCTGACATTGTCGCATATTATTGTCTGTGTGCCAAGACAGAGCTAAATTTGGGGGTCTTGCTGGTAGTTTCTGCTACAGGAGAAGTCAGTGACACGGAGTTTGAATTTGTCTAAGTACAGGCAGTCCTTGGACTTACAACACAATTGGTTCCTGAAAACCACGTCTTAAGTCGAAACATTGCAACTCAGAACCAATTGTCTCATAAAAAACAATGTTATAAATGGGGATTGGTTCCTGAACCAAGGCCCGATACCCTATTTTCACCAAAAATACCCCAGAATTTTGTTCTTGATCAATTATAGATGAGTAATATAGCTACTTTAATGTATTTATATTGTAAATAGCAATCATATTGATTTGGAAGGGCTTCTTTGAGGTGACTTTGCTGGACTTTTTGAAAGGCTCTTGGTTGGACTTTTTGAAGGGTTCTCGGCTGGAGTCTTCTCAGGAGTCTTGGCTCCAGGTTTTTCTGGAGTCTTATCTGCTTTCTTAAAGAAACTGTCCAAGGAAGTTTGGACAGATTTTTTCCAGGGAGATGAGCGAAACAGTGAACTTGTTTGCTGGTGTGGCATCGCATCGGATCAAGCATTGTAAAGTTGAAACTGATGTCATAAAGCTGAAGCAGGGTGTCAATTTATAAATGTTGTAAGTGCGAAACATTGTAACTTGAAACGTTGAAAGTTGAGGACTGCCTGTATAATTTGTTGCTTGTCTTGGAATAAGATGAACAAGCAGCATGGAAGACCATTCTGTCTTTCAAAAATCTCAGCTTGACCCTAGGAGAAAGGCCCCTGTTACACATTACATATATCATACAATTAATGGGTTAACCATGCAATAAATTTAGACCAGCCACATGTGCAAAGTATGACCAACCGCAAATGTAATTATCACACAATTAGCTGGTCAATTGCACGGTAAGTTTAGATCAGCCACATGTGCAAAGTAATTACCACATAATAAAAATGATTATCCAGCTAGAAAAAGACCTAAATAGCAACAAAGTTAGTGCTTGAAAATATATAACAATTCTATAGCTAGATTCTATCCAGGTTTAATTTGAACATGCAGCAGGGCCCAAAAGTACAAGTGCATGTATGTCTCATATAACTAAAATAACCAGGAACACAGGATATCTTTTAAAAAGTCTAAATTTTCTCACACACAATGGAATAACTGCTGGAAGATTATATAAAAACACTACCCTGTGATACCTGCTATAACTCTATAAATTTCTCATACAAAAGATATGAGTTGCACAAAAGATAATAATACATTTAGAATTGCATGGATTTTAATTTTTAAATAACAACAAAAAAAATCAAATGTGGCCTTTTTGATAACTGATTTTCATGGAATATCTCTCAAAAAATAGATTTTCCAATGAGAGAGCCCCCAAAATAAAGAATTAGCTAGTTTCCAATACCCCGGCACCTGGCCAGGTGACCATGAATGCTCATACAGCCTGGCCAAGGGCTCCGCAATGACCCCTGCCAGCTCCCTCAAAACCCTTGGGTGGAGGGCATCTAGACCTGCAGATTTAAAAATGTCCAGCCCTTCCAGAAGATCCGCAACTACCTTTGCACTGCCCCTAGGTCTGTCAGAGCTATTACTGAGATTGTCCCTACCTCTGGCAGGAGGGATGTCCCAGTCTCTGTTCAAGAAAACAGAGGCAAAGAAACTGTTAAAAATATTGGCTTTCTTGTCTGGCATAGCCACAAGGTTACCATTTGAGTCTTGCAGGGGCCCTACATTGCCTGGTGCCCTCTTCTTGCTCCCAATGTTCTTGAAAAAGGACTTAATCCTGGATGCTAGGGTGAGTTCCATCTCTGCCTTGGCCTTCCTAATAGCTCTCCTACACTCATGAGCCAAGAAGGAGTACTCCTCCTTGGTGACAGCCCCTCCCTTCCACTGGTTGTACACCACCCTTTTAGTCCTCAGGCATTCCTGAATGCCCTTGCTGAGCCATGGGGTTTTCTGAGCACTCCTATCCCCCTTGCTTCTCTCAGGGACAGTTACCCTTTGGGCCTGGAGGATTTCCCCCTTAAGGTACGACCATCTCTCACGGACTCCCATCTCCTCTACCTTCTGGGCCCTCGGTGCCTCCCCCACTAATCTCCAAAGCTCATTGAAGTTGGCCCTTTTGAAGTCAAGGGCTTTAGTCTTTAGCCCTTGACACCCTGTGTTGGATAGTGAAATCCAGCAGGTGATGATCGCTATTGCCCAGGTGGTCAAGGACCTGCAGTCCCCTCACCATGTCATCCCCCGTGGCCAGAACCAGGTCCAGCAAGGTGTTACCCCTAGTGGGACTGTGCACCTCCTGGATAAAGTGAAGGTCCTGTAATACAGCCAGGAACCAGGCTGTCTGCTCCTCCAAGCATATGTCTGGATAGTTTCAGTCACCCATGGCAATGACATCCCTTGACCTAACTGCCTCCATAAGCTGACTAGAGAAGTCCTGGTCCAGCTCTTTACCCTGGTTGGGTGGTCTGTAGTAGTCACCCACCGTAAGGTCCCTTTCACCATGCCCCCCTTGTAGTTTGACCCACAGTGTCTCCGCCTGACCCTCCTCTAACCCGAAGCTAATTCTTGATGATATGAGTTGCTCTTTGACATAGAGCACGACCCCCCACCTTTCCTCTCTGTCCTGTCCCTTCTATATAGGGTGTATCCCCGAATGCCCACTGCCCAGTCGTGGGTAGGGTCCCACCAGATTTCTGTAAGCCCTACTAAGTCTGGATTCTTACTAGCAATCAGGAGGCACAGTTCCTCCTGCTTGCTCCCCATACTACGAGCATTGGTGTAGATGCACTTGAGACCTCCTGAGGGTACATGCGCCTCCCCCCTACTCCCAGGACTGTTGTGGCTCCCTACTCCGAGGACGTTGTTACTTACCTGGGCATCCCTTTCTCTTGTCACCCTGCATGCTGCCAAAGCATCCTCTCCACTCAGAGCAGCCCCTTCCCCCGGTGAAGCTAGTTTAAAGCCCACCGTACAAGATCAGCCAACCTGGAAGAAAAAAAACATTTGCCTTTAGGGGAGAGATGAAGCCCATCCTGCCCCAGCATGCCCTCTGTACAGAAACATGGGTCATTGTCAAAAAACCCAAAGCCTGCCTTGTATCACCAGCTCCAAAGCCGCATGCGCGAGTAGGCAGCTATTCAATCCGGCTTCGGATCCAGCTGCTTCGGATGCCAGTGATCTGATCTGGAGCTCCAGACTGGGTTTCTGCTTCGATCCAGCTGAAGTGGCTCCGAAGCTTCAGAGCCGCCTCAGAGATCCGGCCATAGAGTATAATGGGGAATCAATGAAATATCTATAACTTCATTGTTTTTTGTCTGATTTGGATGAAACTTGCAGGGGTGGTAACCTCTGCTGTCAGCATGATGCCCACCAAGCTTCAAGAAGATTGGTGCAGGGTCCGGGGGGAACTGCACCCCAAATTCTTGAAAGCAAAACTCATGTCACATCTATGTGTTACACCACAGCAGGGTGAAAACTGCTGGGGTTGTAGCCCCTGGTGAGGCCACAAAGCCTGCCAAGTTTCAAGGAGATAGGTGTAGGGGTTTGGGAGGAACTGCACCTCAAGCTGCGGAGAAGCAAAACTCATGAGCCCCCAAGGTCTGGAATAGCCTGCCATCGGAGGTGTTTCAAGCACCTACACTGAACACCTTCAAGAGAAATTTGGATGCTTATCTTGCTGGGATCCTATGACCCCAGATGACTTCCTGCCCCTCGGGCAGGGGGCTGGACTAGATGATCTTCCAAGGTCCCTTCCAGCCCTAATGTCTATGAAAACTATGAAACAAGTGGTGAATGCTTGCACCCATGAATCCTGACTCAGGTTTAGGCATCTTCAACTAAACCACCTCAACCTTAGCCAGATCCTGCAAAATGTTATTTTGCACCACAAATGTCACCAGAAGTCAATGGGACTTTGTCTTCTAGGGCACTTAGGTGCTATTTAAAATTTCACTATGAATGCTTTACACTTCCCTTAAAGCCAAAGGGGTTGCATGTTCTCAGCACTATACACATATACTTAAATGAAATCTACTATTAAGTGGTATCCATAGTGTGACAGAAGATAATTGTTTTCTGGAGATTAAAGGATACAATTCATCTTAAAGTAACTATGTGGATAAAACAAATAGTCATTGGTTGGTGGAACAGTTTAAAAAGTTATTTCAAGAAAACAGAGCTAAAACAGTCTCCACAATCGAGTCAGGCAAATGAGCAATGTATTAACATTTGTTTGGCTGAATCCCAACTAAGCTCCTAGGTGTCTAGATGAAAAGTGGGACAATTTGGGGGTTTCACTATCTGTGTGCTTTATTTTCTATTCCCCATTCCCTCTTTTCTTCTAGAACCTGTGAAGACTGAGTTGCAGTCAGGCTGTTGCATGGGAGTTTTTCATATGATTGAGAAGTATTGTTGTTCCCACAATATAATACATTCTGCATGGATCTCTCAGGCTTCAAGGCATTGTATGTTATCAGAATTCTTTGTATGGGGACACATCATGCTATCAATTTTTAAGAGTAACTCCCTCCCCTTTGCAGTCAATGGCGAGTTCTGCTTAAAAATCAATGGTGCTAGCCAGCTTTTCGTTCCCAAGGCTTTGTTTTATATACTGTGTATTGTATCTTTTATATGAATCTCTGCATTGATCCTTGGAAAATTAATGAAAAATTAAATGAGAAGAAAGAAGAAGAAGATGACAGAAAATATTACTTACTTTAATCAAAAGACTGGTACGGGTGAAGAAAATAACATGTGTTACGCTGTTAGAATATTAGATGTAGAGTCCTGATAACTTCATGAAATAGCTTTTCTGTAAGCATAGCAGATTTTTATATTGGATCTTTTAATATCATTTATTATTATTTATTATGGAAGCAGCCAAAACAGCAAATCAGAACCATAGTCCTACAGTGCCCAGTCCCAACACGTCAAGCAGACTTTACTACAGAACAAATATAAAACCTAAACTGTTAGGGGGAGATTTTCAAAGGCACCAAAAGCCTTTAGAAGGCTTTAAAAGTCCATTAAAAGTCCCATTAAAAGTCAAAGGGGCAGGGGCTCCTAAATCCCTTAGCCCTTCTGCAAACTTTCAGACTTGTGACAAAACACTAGGTTGTCCTTGGAACCAGTAGCATAAAGAAGGGGCAGGGGGGCGGGGAGAGAAACGGGGCATCAGCCCCAGGCAGTGACTTAGAGAGCATAGAAAAAGTAGCCACCACTACTGCTCTCTCAGTTGCCACCCCACCGCCAACAGCTCCATGGTGCCCACTGTTCTCTGCATCACTACCACCCAGGGTGCAGAACTGCCCAGTTATGCCTCTGCTTGGAGCTGTGTCAGTTTACGCTGGCTGGAGACCTGCCCCACTGATTTCAGCATTGCTAAGCCCATGTTGACCAACTGAAGGTCTAGCTTGTCAGCTTTCAAGGAGTTGTGCTGATTTACACTAGTGGAGGATCAGGCCCACTGATCTTCATGGAGCTCCATTGTTTTACACCAGTGGAGGATATGGTTCACTGGCTTTTGACACTGAAATATGATCTCCCTTTAACGATGCGCTCTTTCAGTAATTTCTTCCAGCATTCTCTCACCCTCATTCTGGGATTTAGATTTAATTTGGGTGCTGTTAGGTTGCATATACTTTTATTCTGCTCTGTTTACAAAATGATTCTTACAATTAATTACAGTAATGAGCTTATTGCTAAGAGACTTACAGAATGTTGATTAGATAATTAATGATCGGCTGTTGTTTGTAGCATGTTATTGAATATGCACTATCAGTTGGCCTTTTTTGTCTGAGCTCTAATAAATAATTGAATAAGTGATTAGGGAAAAATAGATTACATGACTTATGATTAACCCTTTGACACCTGGGCATGATTCCAGTGCAATGGCAAATGTGAGACATGAAAGTACCAAAGATGGAGAGATTCTTCATGTATCACGTTACTGCAGCATCTAGGCATTGGAAGAGTGGTTTAAGAAAAAGAATACAGGGACTGGATGGGCAGAGATAAAGAGCCAGGGGTGGAGAATGAGACTTGGTAGGAAAGGAGACTGTAGCTGAGATAATCAGGGCATGGGAAGTGAAACTAAATCAGTGAGAAGACTGGGACTGAGATGAGAAGCCACAGGGTAGAAAGTGAGATTCAGTGATCTTTTTCCCTTTTAGTAGTTACGTTGCATAGAGCAGTGTTTCTGAACCCATGGGTTGTGACCCAGAAGTGGGTTGCAAGAATATTTCCAAGGGTCATGAGCAAGTGCCAGAAAAATGCATGAAAGCACAGGTTTCCCCTTGCAGGCTGGCAGCATTCCGGCCTGCAAGGGGCTGCTTGGGGCCAGCACGCAGCCAGGCAGGGTTGTGAGAGCAGCCCCAGCAGCCGGGTGAAGGTAGGTATATGGGGAGTGGGGGTACAAAGGCCAGGTTTTGGGGACTGCCAGGGTAATGGAGGGAGGTGTGTGTGTGTGTGTGTAAGGGATGGGTGTATGCAGAGGGAACAGGTGCCTGCCGTCACTGGGGGAAGGTGGCCGGGCAACGAAGCTGAGGCAGAGGCAGAGCAGGAGTGGCAGGGGACTGTGAGTCGGACACTGGCAGGGCCAGGGGAGTGTGGGTCTGGACAAACCATTAATCTTTGCAAATGGGTCCCTGTACAAAAAAGATTGAGAACCACTGGCATGGAGGATGACAACTTACTAATGCTGTCCATTACTTCATTAATTCATAAAGCACAAGCTTGTGCAGTGGATCTAAAGGGTACAAACCCACTGACATACAATATGGGTGTCAATATTATGCCATATGAAAGAACTCTTCATTTTCAGTTTGCTTTTTGCAATCCTAAGCAATAATGCACATGCACAGACACAAACAAAAACTATGTTAAAAGAATATTTAAGTTCCAAGTCAAAGACTCAGAAAGCTGTGAAATGCCCAAACTCAGGTTGCCACTACAATCTAAATTCAGTCCCTTTGTGCACATGCCTTCCAATGCACTCTTTAATTACATGATCACAGAGGGTATGGACAGGTACATTTGGAGCTGTGTCAAATGTAGCAAATCCACTCCTACTTTAACACTGCTTCATCCAGGGTTCAAGATGGAGTGGTTTGGCTACATTTGTGCTGTTCCCAGCTTGTGTGCCTGTAACAATTAGAGCAGCACTTCCCAAACTGTGGGTTGTGACCCCAAATGGGGCCACAGTGCTGGAGGGCTGTAGGTTGGAAGCGAGGGGCCATGCTGATGAAATGGGGTCATAAATGGGGTCATGCTGAGGAAAAATTTGGGAAGCACTAAACATGAGCCTTACAGCTGCTGCCTCTTTTGTGACAGCTCCAAATGTACCTGTGCCTATTACCATACATAAGACCCATGGATTGCAGAGATAGCCAAGAGTGATCAGCACTTCTACAAGCTAGACCCCAGTGTCTGAAGCTAGGCACCCAGAAAATAAGAAACATATTAATTAGTCACCGTCTGTGACCATTTTGTAATAGACACAAGAATCCAGCAGCCAACAGCATCCTTCATTACACAACTGAGTGCTTAGAGGGCACTTACCCTGGAAGCAGAAAAGTTAAATTCTGAGGCCCCTCATTTGGAGGGACTTGAATCTTGCATCTCTCTAATCTCATAGCACAGTACTCCAACCACTATTAGTCAGTCCTTTTTCAAGCAGTTCTTTTAAAGCTGAGCGACTGTATCCTGCATTTAACAGTCATGGCATGAAATGGATGGCAAATTTCTGTGCCATTGGGATAGAGGTTCCACACCAGAACCAGTGGCCTGCTGTCAGGACACAGCCTCAGACAAAGATCTCAGCTTGGCCAAAACAGCCTCTTATCTCAGCCAGCTACCCTACAGCTGATCACCCTTGACCAGGTGAAGCCTCCAGCAGGGCACAACCTTGCACCTACCCCCTGTCACCAAAGTGGCTGGCCTCCTTATGTGTAGGAACCCTCCACTTCCTACATCTTCCCTGAGCTAGAACCCCTGGCCGGCACCCAGAGCATCTCCCAGGAGGACTAAGGCTCCGTGTCTGCAAGCACGTGCTCCTGTGGTGTGCACCACGCCACTTTTTTCATGATGGTTTTTTTTGCTACTGGGTTTTCCCCATAGTAAAGTTTGCCCCTATGCTGCAAATTTGCAGCATGGGACATGTTTTAATGCGTCAGGCATGTGGTTTGTGGCATCACAAACTGCATGTGCCTGCACATTTGGATCTGACCACTGAGCCACGTATCCCCCTGTTGTGGTATCTTCCTTCTGGAATCTACCTCTTTCAGCTGCAGAGGAAGCCATCCATGGCTATATATAACCCCACAGCTGGTTTGCATACCCTCATCTTTGTAAAGGCCATGAAATCTACTACATTAAGATGCTGGTTATGGCACATATCCTGTGGCTGGTATATTCCTGTGTACATCATGGCACCTTCTAGCCTATACTGTATCAGGTTTTCATTTTTCCCCAAGGCACATGACCAGAATGCTCTGTGAAGATATCTCACCTGGCTATAACCACCTATTTTTGCTCAAACACATATTTTTTTAATTTGTTATTCTGAAAGTAGGAAACATTGATTTGGTAAACAGTACTGTCTGAAAGAAGAAAAAGTCCAGGAAGATGAACAGTTTTCCTGAGAGCGTCTGGTACACTGTTAAATCATGATATAGCTAGCAAGCAGTAGGAAACCTCCATACATTGGTCGCACATTGCCTCTCCACACAGTATGCAAACACACACACACACGTGCATGTGCACGCGCAAAGGCTATTGACATATGGTGTGATTCTGAGCACCAGATGGCAAACCCCTTGAGTAGTACCTCACTATGTGATCCCATTCACACAGTAGGCCCATTCAAATCAGAGCATAATAAGCCATTACTCAAGGTGAGTAAAACATTTACAATCTGCTCCTAATGTGGTGGATGCTGTAGATATGTGGTGGTGTGTTTAATGAGAGGCCTAAAGAAGAACAAAATCATTGTTTAAATGTAGTGTAAGCCTACCTACGTGCTCAAAAGAACCTTAAAATGGGCTACCACTCATTACCAAAGAATCAGAAAGACCTACTGCTGTGCCCTCTGTTTTCACCATATGCCTTCAGGTTGAGAACAAAGTGTGTTTTTGCGAATATAAACTCAACCAAGAAGCAAGTTCTTTGGGACAGTAGTTGTCTTTTCATTTTATTACATATCACCTAATCTTTGCCTGTAGATACTACTACAATAATAATAAATAATTTATATTCTCCAGGGAAGAGACAAAAAAAAACAAATGTTATGCTTGCTTATATTTATTTTGATAAAATTATATATTATATTTTTGCATTTATTTGCCCATTTCTAGTACCCCTAAGGCAACTACTAATTTAACAGCACAATAACAAGTCATTTGTGTTATCTTGCAACATTGTGATCCTCTTTCTAATACATCAGGGTGTAGGTTGGACTCCAGAGCTAAGCTCTCTCCTTTTTACATTGAGATGTATTTAAATCATTCAGCAAATCAGAATTTAGCTTTTTAAAGACAGTTTCAGCATGTGATACTTACCCTGCTTCAATGATAATCTACCACCAGGACAGAGTAAATGAATGTCTCAGTAAAAATGTCTAGTGAACTAAAGTACAGTTAGCCCATAACTTCTCTGGCCCCACATCTGCACCACTTACCTCCATGGGTGGACCACCACTGACCAGCACCATGCCCTATCTCTTGATATTGGGCCATGTGGAGATTTAATTCCTAAACACATCATATAGTTACTGTCCCAAAACACAGAAGAGATCCAGGTTGAGCCTAAGTACCATGTCGCTCTTCTAAGCAGGCCAAAGCTTCTTAGCAGCTTTGGAAAACAAGCACCATCAGTTTGCATTCATTGCCAATTGCATTGCAGGTCAATAATCCACGGTTTACATAACAGTATAATAGTCCAAAGAATATGGATTATGGTCTGTTATGTCAATAATTCACAGATTAAAGGTCCTACTCCTCATACAGGTATTGACACGACGGTTTGAAGGAACCATTAGAGTTTATTGTGTGAATGATGCACAGATAATAGGTTGCTTAAAGGTTTTTAACTCTGACATCTATTCTGTGATAGCATGCTTTGGGATAAAAGAGAAGCAAAAATTCCATCAACGTTTTACCTTGCCATCAGCACTGAATATGGTTTTGAGCCCATCTGTCAGACATGCTTTCCACTGTATTTCTTTGAAAAAAAACAAGAGGAGGGAATTACATACAAACAAACCCACACCAAAACTATCTAATGGCTAATGGCTAGTTCTGACCAGCTTTCAACTTCCAGTTAAATCCCCAGATGGAGGGGTCCGGTTTTCATCTGCACTCATCTCATTGTTTGCAAGTCCCAATTATGTATGCTGAGCATGATACTATGGTACAAACCACTGCTCCCCAATCTATGGTTTGTGGGCAATAGATTGTCTCTGACATTACCCACAGCTGTAAAAAATTACAAAATTAAAACAAGGGTGACAGGGAGAGAAAGGTATGAGGTTGTCTGCAGCACATTATTTGCTCAGCATTGGTACCCAATATTTGATCAGTTAATGCTTCTGATGAAGATGTTGGCACCAGTACACTAGTTCATGGCAGGATCATATGGCATCCACAGCTCCCCTCCATTTAGGTGAGTTAGTTCTGCAATGCTGACAGAAACATAAAACAATGGAAGTCTTTTTGGTCACTAAACTCAACACACAGAGCTCTGCTGAGCAAGAATGAGCCATTTTTACATAATCATTTTTCACTGCAGCACTGCTATACAAAATAGCCAGATCTTATTTTCTATCTCCATTCCAGTAGCATACTTAAGGGAGGGTGACTGGGGGACAAGACCTAGGCATTAATTTAGGAGGGATACAAAAATAGAGGCTGCTGTCACTGCTCTCCTAACCGCAGTACTGCCTTGGGCAGCCTAGGTATAGCCACTATGGCTCAGTTATGCCTCTGCCTCTGCTCCAGTTTGCCAGGCAGCATTACTTAATGTTACCTGGGCTAGCTTGTATACCCTACCTCCAGAACCAGAAACTTAGCAGGGCTAACTAGCCTGGGTGGACATGGATACACTGCTTACAGAGTGAGCTTAGGTGCCTCTAGAGGGTCCTGCCTTGCACCATATAGACTGGCACACCAGATAGTACTTTCACAGCTAACTGAAGATATCTCTGCCCACCACTGCATTGTGCCAGGTAAGCATACTCTTTGAAGTCAATGGCAAAACTCCAGGGGTGCTCTGGCATGCGGCAAAGTAGGGGAGTAGGGGAAGCTGGGGCCAGTACCTGTGCTGGCCCCCACAGCCTTACCTGGGGGCTTAGGGGCCTTCTGGGGTAGCAGCAGCACCAAGCTGTACCAGACAGTGTGGTTCTGGCCAGCCAGGCTTGCTTTCTGAAAGCACAACACTGGGTGCACATGTGCTGCATGCAGTTTGTGGTGCCTCAAGCTGCTTTGAGTTGTCTTAAATGGGGCCAGAATTTCCTTCCATGTTTCATGTCCCTATTCTATGAGAACAGTCCTGTGTTTTTCATATTGTGAACTTGGATTCTGGAGACAGCTTCCAGGACACCCGAGATGTTACTTTTTTAATTTAATCCATTAAAACACACGCTTTACAATGTGTTCATTCAGGATGTATTGCCATATTGTTTAGAATCACCTCCACGGTCACTGGCAAAATCTTTCCAGCGGACAGGTATTCACTGTTACGAACTGTCTAGTATATGAAGTGAGACACTATCAGAACTATTCCCTTTGAGAGGGAAAGCTAATGGCACTTGCAGCGGTCCCTGATTATCTCATTCAGAACACGGATGTCCCTGTTTCACAATGAGTTCCAGGCAATCTGACCCTGATTAACTTCCCAGGAGCCAGCTTCACTTGCATTTCAAAGGTATTTGGGTCTAAAATTTCATACAAGTCTTGGGTCAAGTTTTTAAATGTGTTAAGGTGCCCAAGATTCAGATAGCTAGTGGAGAGAATTAGGATCAATGGGGCTTTTGAAAATCCCTCTAGACACTCACCTGTATCTTTGGATGCCTGAATACTTTCCTAAAAAGTGTTAAGAATGCTTTGCTGGTTTTGGATGGAACAGAATGTTTCATTTAATTGAAAATAAACGTGTTTTCAATTTGTCGAAACATACAAAAAATATTGCTTTCTGGTTAACCCTGGATGATTTTTTTCTTCTATTTGTTGGCACTCATTGAAGAGAACAGAAAAGGAAAAGTTGTTTTGTTTTGTTTTCCTCCATAGGTCTAATACTGGGTGTTCAGTTGGAGGCAGCAGAAAAGGTCCTGATTTTCAAAGGGAGGACACTTGCTGCTTTCTAAAAACCAAGCCCCTTTCCTATGTCTTTAGTTTTCACACAGTCAACAGCATCAAAAAAATCATTGTTGCAGCCCCACTTTCCATCGGAATTCAGTCGGAGCTGGCAATGAGCTCCTGTAAGCTCCTTTGAAAACCCTAGCCCTTACCTCGGCCATGGCCACAGTCTGAAAGCAAAATACCAGCACCAAAGCAGAGATAACAGCAGCATCAGTGCTTAGAATGAGTCTCCTCAGGCAATCTTTTCATGCCAAGACCAACAGTTGCTCTCACACCACTGTACAGCATATCACACAGCTAATTGGGGAACTGACAGCACTAGCTTGGCAGCTTTTTTTTCTTCACTGTGAAAGATGGTGACTTTGGGGAACAAATGCATTTTTTCAGGGCTAGAGCTATTAGCTTTACTTAAAGAGGAGACTGGAGTGCTTGCCGGAAGGGCAGAAAGGGAGTTGACAAGGAGACCATTCTTGGGTGAAGATATCTACAGCTTGACTGATCTCCTGCTGGCCCCAAATCCCAGGAACTGGCCTTTCTGGTATGGCTGCTGCAGTTCCCTGACCAGTAGTAGAACTGAAGTGGGCAAAGGAAGCAGTAGCCCTGAGAGCTGTCTTTGGGGAGAGGTGCAAAAACAGCTGTGGTGGCTGCCCACGCGGCTGCCATCAATACTGTGGTAGCCATCCCTGCCCCATGCACTACTGCTGTACAAGGCGCAGACATGCCTCGCAACAACTCTGGCTCTAACCCTCTTCCTGCAGCTACTCTCATTTTCATGCTAGGGCTACCACAAAGACATTGCATTAGCCTAAATTATTATACATTCACACAGCCTCCACTCCATAGGCTGTACTTGTGCAAAGCTAAATCATAGCATTTGGGTCACTGCCCCTGTGACCTAAGGATGGGTTGTGCGCGTTTACCTTCAGTGGTGCCTCCAGTTCTCTGAGGCACTAGCTAGGCAGGCACTTAGCAGCCTTTACTTTTAATTCTCTCTCTTATCCTGGTGGGATATAAGATAGAAGGAGAAGAATGACGAAGTAATAGCACAGTCCATTTGTGCTTTCACTGTGGGGCCTAGCATTTTCAGTTTGTTATGAAAGATAACCCCCTAGACTTTTTGGTCACCACCATTAACTTGTTACCTGTCTGGCTGCCCCATACTCATGTCCTCTAGGAAGGGAAGGCCTGGCACTGGAGGTGCAAGCAGACAAAATAGGAGAGAGGGAAATGGAGAAATTGGACTGAGGAGAAAAAAATAAAATGGGGATAGCAAAGCTATAATTTCCCCTTGGAGAGGAGGTACCACCCCACCCAATCCTTTAATAAAGCAAAGTCCTTTTACGTTTGTGTTTGGATGAGCCCCTCAGAACTAAGCAGCTGTAGGCAAAGCAACGATTCCTTTTTGTTTCTTGTTGATGTAGGCCCATATTCTCAAATGTATTTAGGTATGGAAAGCAAGATCTGGGCCACAGACCATATGCTCTTTATCTACTACTTATTATTATGGGACTGTTCCATGCCAGCAGCGCCTTGATTATGGCCCTCGGCAAATATTGTGCTAGAACTAACAAACAATCATAATAAAAGGGAAGTATGTGGGGTGACAAGAGTCTGGGATTCAGCCCTCAATTGCATATTAAAGGAATTAAATGGAGTTTATTTTTAAATTATTTTCTGTGTTGAGATGAAGCACAGTCATACTATATTATTTTCTGTGTTGAAATGGAGCACAATTATACTATCAGATAAAATACTAGTAAGGGGGAAAAAAATCAATAGCTCCTAGAACCAATGCAAAATGAGCAAGGTTATAAAATTCCAGTCCCGCTATTGCAGCTGTAGATGTAAAGGAAAATTAATATATTGATTAGTTTTCATTAGAGTAGCATCTATACATTACTGTGTGAAATCAGTCTGTTGTTGAAGGGGTTATGGAAGACATCATTTTTAATCATGCCAACACAGCATAACAGGCAGATTTTCAAAAGTGATTGTCATTGCTTTGGTTTTTGGATTTCTAAATGGAGACCTTCTAAAGGGCTCTGATGTTCTGAGGAGAAGTGTTCAGGACTCCCCCAAAACCAGCACTCATGGTTAATCTCTGAAAACCAGATTAGACTAATTATCTATTTGATTTTCCAGATCCTTTCAAAAGATCCAAAAACATCTGTCTGTACTTAACACATCTATTTATCTATATTAATGATTCCCTTGCAAGGTTCAAAGTATCTCTGCATTTATATGGATACATTTGTCTCTTTGGGACTTTACCTTACAACCCTTGACTTCAGTTCAACCCCTTTGAAAGATACGCCCAGAAGTACCTCTCTTTTAATGGTGTGTTTATGGTAAGCACTATATTAACGTGTTATATTTACACAATTAAGCCGTCAAAATTCATATCTTCACTTCACTGCCACCCCATTATGCTGGGTTAAATGGCTGGAGAGGCATGAAAGGTGTTTGGAAGCAGTATATCCAGCCAGGAAAAGATTTTCCTCATTCAGGGACTGTAGTACAGCTGCCTGCCTTGGAAGTCCTGGAGTGGAAGAGGAATGTCAGAGGCAGAGGCTCCAGAGAACACCACAGTTCATTGACAGCAGAAGAGATGGTCCTGTAACTAAGAAAGCCCCAGGACTCTTTCAGAGCAATTCAAGAGCAGGATAAAGTCTTCATCAGCACTCCTCTTTCTAGGCTACGAGTTCCTAGGACCTCCCTCACAGTAAAGTCCCCAAAGGGGACCTCATCCCCTTCAGTACAGGCACATTGATATACACACACTTTTACCAGTAATGGCATACATATGGTACATTATTTCCTTCAGTTCTAGGTACTAGCATGTAGTAATTTACAATACAAAGCATTACTATTATTTATTATATGTACTGTGAAATCCATCGTGCTAAGTGCTGTACACACAGTGAACATTGACAGTCCCTTCCCAAAGACCACAACAATTTAAATACTGCAGTCAGCATATTCAAGAACTAGAAGCCAAGGCCAATACTTCTCCTTTGAGAGGGGAATTTAGAAATCACCTGGCCCTGCCTCTCCTTTGGGTTTTATCCTAGGGGCTGTGTTAAACAGCAGAGACTGATCCTTCTTGTTTCTCATTGCTCCCTATCCAGCCATCTTTCTTCCACAGCTTCACCAAAACCTCTCCAAGTGGTAGCCCCATTGAACCTAAGCTGCACATTTTTTAACATCTGTTTGTAATTGGCTGCTTGACCACAACTGGGAGAGGTCATGAGGAATTTAATTTGCTCATTCTGGACTCCTGTTCTATTGGCTATATATACACACATCACAGGGGGTTAGCTTACGAGGGAAAGGGTGTAAATCTTTTATTACAGAGCTTACTGTAGGCTAGTGTTAGGGAGACTTCTAAACCTACATGTTTACGGTAAAAATAATGTTTGGGTTGCTCCAATTTCTAGAGAAAAGGTCACCATAGCTTATGCTTAGTGGATCTTTAATACCTTGAGTGATATTCTGATCCTGTTGAAGTCTAAGGAAAATTTGTAGCTGACTTTAACATGACCAAGGTTTCACCCATTTAATTCTGCTTCTCATGTTACTGCAAAGTCAAGAAGGGGCTGGCACACAAGAAACACTTTAGTTTCCTCATAGAGGAATACATTTGTATTCTTCACGAAAGGCTTTCTTACTCCTTACAACATGCTTCTACTTGCAGGTAACAAACAAAGCAAGAGTTAAAAAGCCATTAAGAGTTGCTAACTATCAGAGAGGAAGCTGATGTAGCTTTTAGGTGTAAATGACCTGTAACACCTTCAAGTATTGTCTAATATAATTGGTAACAGTACCTGCTCATGCTCATAAGGCACATCTGTTGATCACTTATTGAATTTCTATAAGTTGTTTATGAATAGAAACTTAATCTAAAGTTTGACTGGGTTACATAAAGGAAATATGTCAAGGACTTGATATTGTTCTCATTGTTGAGTGTCTAAGTGGATTTATGTACCTAAGTGTGATTCTGTTTTATCCTTTTCAAGTCCTGAAGACAGTCGTGCAGCTACTTCTATAACATACCATCACTTGACTCTTAAGACTGTGTTACAAAAGCAAGGGGGAAGAAGACCCACTTACCCTTCTGGTTACTGGTGTTTTGTTTTTGTTTTTTAGGGTCTTAAGGAGGGTGGAACAGAAGCATACCTAAACACCTATGTCCACTTGCATACCTAATAAGTAGGAAAGAGTGTGGCCCTAAATGTTTTTAAATGCCCCTTTATGTGTCATTAAAGCTAGATTTATAGTATTTTTTTTCTAGACCCAAGTTAGTTGAAAGTGGGGAAAATGGAAGAGACTGAGAATAATGTTTAAGGACAGTCTCTCTCTAATTTAAAAACTGAGAATGTGATGGAAACTGTTAACTGAGGTTTTAATGAAGGTTAATATTTTTTATCAAAGGAAAATTGAGACTTGGGAGAATACTTCTGAAAATTCTAATTTAAGAGAACTGGGTTTAGTAGAAACTGTAGAAGGTACTGAACTGTTCTTACTCTAATCTCTTAATTATACTTAAGAATATAATTTCAGTACCCTTTTACAGATTTTTCAGGGCTTTATGGTTTCTTTCATGTTAATGCTAATTCAGGTTCAGCCTGAGCTATATGTTAAGCGACTTTAATGTTTACATTAGTTTCAGTTTGGAAGAGAAATAACCTATTTTTGTGTCATTTTATCCTGATAGAATTTTTTCTGGACATGGTTAGAGAGCATCAGGTTGGGTGTTAAAAATGAATGGCTGTAAAATCACACTCCCTCTTTCATTATATTGCTATGGTTATAATGACTTACAGCAGCTTCAGCAAGGTGAGCCTTAATATGCTAAGCAGTGGACAAACATGGATTAAGAGATGGCCCATGATCCTAAAGAGCTGACAATCTAAGTTAGCAAAATAGAAGGCAGAAGCGGAAACAGAGACTAATTCAGAGTGTTGCAACAAGTCCCTAGCAAAGAGAGTATTTCAGTCCAAAGGACAAAGTCAACTTACACTATGATACTCTACATCACAAGAGCAGGTCTCCCAAGTTCAAGTTTATGCCCTTTGTTCTGAACAACCCTATTTCTTGTAGACTACGTCAACAAAATAAACTTGCTATTCCCAACAACAGCACCCTCAAACATATAATGCTGCCCTGGCTGAGTTGCCTCCTAAATGGGAGGGAGTATATATGTGCAATAATGTGGGTGAACTAATTAGTCTGGCAAATGAGTTAATTGGCACTGTCATTCAGTACTGTTAATTTGCTTGCTAGAAGAACTGCACAGAAGTGGCTACACTGCTTCTGATTTTGGAGGTAGCTAACTAGCAGAGTGATAACAAGCTTGCAGCCAGTGCTACTGGGTAAGGTAAGTTTGCTATACAGAGGAGGTCTCATTTCTTTTGATACTTAAAGTCCTACTCCAGAATTGTTCTATGCAATTTGTAGTCAGTGGACACGTCTACATGAGATGCTACTGCGCAGTGGTTATTGTGTATTGTATAAGCAAACGGACTTACTACACAGTAGCACTAGCAAACATCTTTTAAGTGATGCTACTGCACAGTAACCTAACAATACTTTGCAGTAGTGTATTAGCACTGTCAGTGCTGTGACGTTCTACTATTCAGTATTATTCAGCTACTGCACAGTCAGTGTCTCATGTAGACAAGCCCAGTTAGAACAAAACAGCAGGAGAGGGGACCCTTGCATCAGTGGTCCTTAGGTGTAGTCTGATTTTTCAGGGCTCTTTCTCATCCTCAGTGAGTCATTCTGGGCCTTTGTATCCAGTTTTAATTACTATGTGTTTATATTGCCAGGAAATACAACAGCCTGTTGGAGCAGGGGACAACATGAAGGGAGAGACCATAAAGTAGCTCTGGGCTTGCACCCGAGTTTGTCTTGTGCTTTGAAATTAGGCCCATCACCCACATTAACATAACCTGGAATCCCAATTTTGTGCACTATCCCAGGTCCCTTCCTTTATATAATAGCACAATGAGTTTTCTGATTTGTCAAAAGCTCAGCTTCTTTGGGGTAGTTGTAAATAGCCATGCTTGTATTTTTTTACTAGCTAATTTTACAGCCTGGCATCTGCCTTCAATAGTCCCATGTAAACTCGCCAGGGCGAAGGCATCTGTTCCATCACACAACATCCCTATTTCTCCTTCTCACACATCGAGTGACACAGAAACAGATATGCTCTATTTTAAAGTAAGGTGCCAATGTTTAAACATGGGAGCTGCATAATTAAGAGACTCACAGCTTTTGCACACATGTTTATTTTGGGCTAGGCCTTTGAAATAGGACTACTTTATTCAGGTCCAAGAAAACCTGTTTTCCACAATGTGTTTGTTACACTGTATGCAAAGCAAAGCTCGCCCTGTTTGAAGGAAGATAGGACTGTAATGAAGAAAGAACAGCGTAAAGAGATGAAGGTTATCAACAGAATGGAAGGCCTTGTACATGAGGAATGAAGTGGAAATGCATTCATTTTGTCAACAGAATTTGATGCAAGGATGACAAGACTGAATACTAGCTAAAATATGTTGTAGAATTAAGACAGATAATCTAGATAAGGTGTATTTATAAATTGGAAGACTCTTTCTTTGTACCAGGAAGGAATGCACCATTTGTAGTAGAGAAACACCACAGGCTAGTGTTTGCACATATGCATTGTACGACAGTCCTTCCTTCCTTCCCCTACCAAATAATTTAAAGCGCTTCATTAGACAAGAGGAATAAAGTGGAGGAGAAGGAAGTATTATTTTATGTTTACAGATAGTAACCAAGCCACTTAAAGATTAAGAGACTCAAGGAAGAAAACGGAAAGTGGCTGTGGTAGCACGAGAAAAAACCCGAGTTCTTCTGTGACCCAGGTCAGTGTAAATAAAAGGAAACAAATTAGTTAGTTGCATGTTATTTAATATACAAAGGACAAAACTTTCAAAGGCCTTCCCAGCAGCTCCCATTGTTCTCAGTGGAAATCCAACTGCTTCACTTAGGTGTGTGTTCTATGTTCTTATGCTGTCTTATCAATGTAGTAGCAGAGCATCTTCCAGCAGGGTGAGAAACATCATCACTAAGGTCTGGCACATGCTTATTGTCTTATCCTCTCCCACAAGGGGAAAAATGTGTTTGCTGGAGTGCTTGGCTTGGGACTTTTTATATGCAGTATATGTACAGAGACACATTGATATACATTTATATTAGTGAAGGCAAGGTCAAGAAAAGTGTGCTTTGCACTTAGAGCAGCAGATGGTGAGGCTCATGACAGCCTGCAGTTCCTATGGGAGTTCATCCAGAGTCTTGGGTCTGTCCTCTGCTGAGTCAGCAACGGAGCACTTGAGAGGTAAGAGCCTGTTTCTGCCAAGGAGGAACCAGCAATTCTATGGAGGCCAGGAAGAGTACTTTCATTGCTGGTAGCAGGTTTTTTCCCCCTCTCCAAGTTAGGATTTGTTTTTCTTCCGCATCCTGCTGTATGTCCACACATTTGTCTGCATCTGAGAGAAAATGATCCGTTTCTTCTTTTAACTTTGAATGTAAAACATACATCTAAAAATGATTTGGAAGGTTAAAAACACAGTGACCATCTTAAGCATTAGGTCAAGGACTTGAACGAAGACAAGACATGGCCTGTTTCATGGCCAGTATGTAGACCTTGCTGCTCTGGACAAATGCTATATGACTTTTGGCCTAGGGACAGAAGTTACACACAAACCAATTTAAGTGATCAGAAACTGGTTTAAACTTGTAACAGAACAGAAGTTTGGTGCACATAAACCAGTTTCAAAAAGGCCAAAAACTGATTTAAGATAAACCTGTCTGAATGTACTATCAGACTTAACTGATTGAGGTCAAACCAGTTTGTGGAACTTCTGTCCCAGACCCCTTCCTATTTCAAATTAACTCACAGTTCCCCACCATCCCAGGATGCTTTTGAGCCCTGGGTTGTGCTGTACTGTCTACTCAAGCAGAGCAGGATTGGCCCCACTCCTCTGCTACCTAGCTGGAGCAGCGAGGGCTGGCTGACAAGGAGGTGGGGGTGGGAAACCCAACTGGGGATGCAAACCAGTCTACCTGGTGGGGACAGAGTACCCCTGCCAGACTTTTTCCTGCTGGAGTGGAGAAGGCAGGGACAGAGGCAAGCAGGCTTAGGCAGAGGAGAGGGAGGGCAGTTTATATCCCCTCCATGGCCCACAAGACCCCAGCCTGGGTCTGCTTAGCTTTCTACCCCCAGCTCACCCCTGCTGATTGAGTGGCAAACAGGAGGGAAAAACCAGGCAGACTCTAGCTGGGGTACTGTGCTGGTGGGAGAGGGGAGGCAGTGGGGTTTAATCCTCTCCCTCCACCCCTTCACTTGAGGCGCTGCATGGCTCAGCCATCTGGCCATGCCCCCGCCACTCAAGTGGTAAGGAGGGGGGAAAAGCTGGGCAGACCCTGGCTGGGGTCCTGTGTTAGTGGGAGAGGGGAGGTGTGTGGGGGGTTTATCTGCACCCCCTTTACTTGAGGCACTACCTGGATTGCCATCCTTCTACCCCTCCTGCAGCTTGAGTGGTGAGCAGCAGGGAAATGCTGGGCAGACCCTGGCTGGGGTCCTGTGCCAGTGGGAGAAGGAAGAAAGGAGGGTTTAATCTCCCATCCTCCCCTCTGGCTAGTATCTGGCCATAACCCTGGCCGCTAGGGGACAAACCTGGCAAGGGCTGATTCTTCCTTCCCCCTCCAGGTACACCCTCAGCTGGGTTCCCTGCAGGCCAGGATGCGGGTTTAAACCCCTCCCCAATCATACTCAGCCTGCTGGGGCCTTGCCCCCACCTCCTGGCTCAGCTTCCCTCCAGCATTCCAGCTACTGCCAAAGGGAAGGGAGGGCTCACTCAAGTGCCCTGAGCTTCTAGCCTGAGCCGCTGCCGGCTTGTGCCTGAATTTCTGGAATCAAAAGTGAATGTCTATTCACTTGCTTCTCAGTTCAATCTACACAGGTTAAACTAACCTGCAAAGATTGAATCAATTCAGGCTTAGGCTTTCTGAATGTCTGTACTTAGCCTAAGTGTCAAATGCCATACGTGCAATGGTATTGCTGCTATCTTGCTCCCCTGTTGTCATCTGCAACAGTCTCTCAATATAAGAATGATGGTCTTCCAGTAAATAGGGAAGTCACTGGTGAGTCTTATAGGTGACTGGGGTGGCTGATCCAAGATCTGCATGTTTGACTGTAGATATGGCAAATAGTTTTGGGCTGCAAGAGAGAAATGTACATGGCTTTTTCTGACCTGTATAAGCCAGTCCCACATTTGGGATTGTGCTCTTCCAGGAGGCTTAAATTCCCTAAAAGATAAGGATATCTTCATTTGTAGCACCTGGATGCTAACTCTGAGACCTAATGATTACCATACATGCCATCATTGTTCATAATTTCACTGCTAATCACTTCAGTAGAAATAGCCAACAAATCTACTCATCCAATAATCCCAAACCAATTAACACCTCTTTCCTAGCACCAAAACCCCCAAGTGTCCCCCTACATATCAACTCACTTTTCTAGTTCCCCTGGTAAGTTCTATTCATTATCACCACTATGCAAATTAAAAAAAAACAACTTAAGGACATCAGAAAATAAATTGAATTTGTCATCTAATTAAATAACACAAGTAATACAGTACAGATTTTGCTATTCATTTTCAGATTTAATTTAATAAAGCCTTCCCTTTTTTACTTGTCTGACATTGCCATGGAACTTCTAGGCTGCTGTACTAGAACATTACAAAATTTATGTCAAGTTTGCCTTAGACTGCTAGGTCTTTTCTAGTAATGAACTGAAAAATAGGAGCAGTTTGGTCCTTCCTTTGCTCAGAAAGGTGGTGTGTAGGGAGCAGGAAGGAATGTGAGGGCTGACTAACTGAATCTCAGGTTTCTCTGCTCCTGGATTTCAGCCACTGTCTTTCTGATTTCCACAGTTTATGTGGCTGGAAGCACATGGAGATTGTGCCCTAGTCCTTCCCTTGGTTCTGAGGCTACATCATTTGGTCTTAATCTTAATTATCAAGGCTATTAAGGGATCAGACTCTAGATGCATGAAATACTTCAAATCAATGAACATGCTTCCTAGTTTCTGCAGTGCACATTACAGAGTTTGATGAACAATGCATGATTGCCACAAACAGTTATTGTCAGCCTCAAGTTCTGAAATCATGATTTGGATCAACACCCCCTTCTCCCCCTCCCTGCCCCCACCAAAGAATCTGGCCTGTCAAGCCATGAGATATTGCTAAAAGGTGTATCATATTATGGATTTTGGTATGATATGATTTCTTTTTTTGATCCCCCATTATGCTGTGTGCAAATAGGAGAAACAGGTAATGTTGCCCACTCTTCCATATTGGTCTAAAGCAGGGGTTTCAACCTTTTTTAGTAAGTGTACCCCCAGTGGCCAGATGTGAACTGCGGAGGAGGGGGCAGCGCACAGTCAGACACAGAGTGGTGGAAGCGCAGGGTGGTGGGTAGAAACGCTCCATTCCCGCCTGCCAGCGTGTATCCCCTAGGACCCTCCGAAGTCCCCCAGGGGGTACACATACCCTCGGTTGACAACCCCTGGTTTAAAGAGTTGTTTTTTGTCCTTTGGTGTTGCAAACTCCCATCCTAGGGCTGACAGTACAGTGGAGTCGCATTATACACACATTTAACTTACACAAATTCATCATATGCGGATGCCCCAGGCTGCTGATTGTTTGGATTCGGCCTGCAGCTGCCCCCCGCAGCGCTGTGCACGGGGCCAAGCAGCTACATTGGGAGCAGCCCCCCCGGGAAGCTGTGCACGCCGGCTCGACGGGAGTTTGACGCAGGCTGCCCTTGGAGGGGAAGGAGGGACTGTACCACTGGATGGGGGGAGAGAGCGGACTGTACCAGTGGGCAAGCCAAGGGTAATTTTGACTATATGCGATTTTCGCCTTATGTGCCAACTTTAGAACCTAACCCCTGTGTAAGATGCGACTCCCCTGTACTGCAGGAATGCCCCAACCTGCCCAGCAAAGCCTGCCCCCTTAAGGTCTAAATCATTCCTGTTCTGTATTTACATCTGCACACTGTGCAGTGATCAGTGAACCCCTCACTCCCTCAGTCCCCCTCTCCAGCTCCTACTTTTGCCCAGCCCCTCATCAGTTCTGCCCCCAAATCTTCACCCAGACATGCATCAATTCTGTACCGTGCTGGCTGCATTGTTGCATCTTCATTCTCCTCTCCCAAGCCTGGAGTGAGCTGTTACAAGGGCCCCTTTCTCCCTTCCAAACAGGGGTCATACTTCTTTCTTTCTGGCTGTATGTTGTAGGAACAGAGGAGCCATCCTCTTTGCTCAAAAGAGGGAATAGAGCTGCCCCAGGGGGGTGAAGGGTGGGATAGAAGTAGGGGAAAATTCTGTCTGCATCCAGCAACAGCTGTGAGTAGCTGCACAACCTCAGAGGTGGGGCTGTAGGGCAAGCAGGCAATCAAAGCAGAGCTGAGGTGTGCTAGAAACCTATCACTTTCTGTATTACTGTCAACTGGGATCCAGCCTAGCAAAAATCTCACACTCACACTCTCACTCGCACCACATGTGAGGCCTGGTAAATGCATAGCAACAGAATCAAGCACCACATAAAGTATGATATCAGTTACTGCTTTATTTTAAAACAAAGATGGGGAAGGGGCTCTCCCTTGGATACAAGAGAAGAGTGGTTAGAGCAGTTGCTCTGGAAGGGAGAAACCTGGGTTCTAGGTCTTGCCCTGCACTGAGGACATTCAAATGTACCTTTTCGCACTTCCCAGGAGAATGCCATAACCATCAAGCAATAGACAACTCTGAGGAGGTGTGGAGAGCACTTTCTGTCCCTTCCTTTGAACTGTATCATTGTGCAGAAAACAATGAAAGAGCAAGGCTGAGCCTGATTGTGCATCCCTGTGGATCGAGTTCTCACCTGGAAGAGAGGAGTCCTGGGGTTCTGGTCCCTGCTCAAAGGCTAGTTCATGCATTTTACATGAAACAGGCATTGTATAAAACAGACATGGACCTTGGAGCACAGATCAGAAGCCAGGCCTCCCCTCTCCTACTCTTAACAGGAGTTTGAGTCCTTTATCACAGCTCTCTTCTATAAATCATGTTCAGTAGCTGGTCCTTGACAGGCACAGGCTAGTTACCTTTACCTGTGCCTTAAAGGGATAAAATTAAATCAGTTCCCGTATTTTTTTGAATACATAGATTCATCTGTACAGTATATCACACATTTCCAAAACCAGGCCACCACTTAGTTGAACAGTGGCCATATTTAAAAGCATATTCCTGCTCAGCGTTTAGAACTGGCTGGAGCAGAATGTTGATGCAGATCAATGCTAAGGGCATTTATTCAATAGCTTATGTAAATAGGCTGAGCAGTGTATTATTTGGAAAGCTGAATTGTTATTCATTTCACAGATTTATTTCATTATTGGCTATTTTAAACAAGTTTCACTGTAGAAAGGGGCTGTACAAATCACTGTATGCAAAATGGATTTCTTTAACTGCTCAAATGTTTATACCAGGTTTAGCATTCATTTAAGTAAGTGCCATTGCATTGCTGTCTCACTGTGGGTAGAATGTCTATTATGTGCCCTAGACCAAAGACCCATTACAAGTTCACATTACAAAATATTCTGCTCCAGGCTGTAGCTGTAATTTGGTTGCCACTCCTTCCTCTACTTACTGTGCTCATGCTCCCTGCTTCCCCCCCCAACCCCTTTACCTCTTGATTGAATTAAATTGTAATCACCTACTCTTCTGTTTAGCTGGAGGCAGAATTGTGAAGGGCAGGAGCATGGAAAGCTGTAAAGTATGTGGGTGTTTGCCTGGGAAGAAAAGACATACAAAAGGATGAACTGAAGAAAGTTGATATGAAGGCGCCTGAACCTCAAAGATCTCAGGAGACACACACACAGAGAGAGAGAGAGAGAGAGAGAGAGAGAGAGAGAGAGACTGGGAAATGGTGAGGTTTGGTTAGCAAAGAAACAAAACCAGGAAGAGAGAATCTGTTGTGGGGAGTAGCCAGTATACCCTTATGTTTGGTATATCTCTGAGGGGTGGGCAATATGTCACCATCATCAGCGCGTAAACCCCAACTCTTGATGCTGATGATGAAACTAAAAAGGAATTCTATGCCAACCTTGACCAAGTCCTTTCTGAAGTTTCAGAAGGAGACAGACTTATTTTTTTTTCAGTGATTTCAATAGCAGAGTTGGAAGGGACTCTAACTTCTGGTACAGAACCATCAGCAAAGAAGGACTGGGAAAGGTCAACTTCAATGGCATCCTCCTCTTGACCCAATGTGTGGAACATAGGCTCCCCATCACCAACACCCTGTTCTACCAGAAAAACAGGCACAAGACATCATGGTAACCATGATTTAAGTATTGGCACCTGATTGACTATGTCATCATCCATGCCCAGGATCGCAAAGATGGACTCATCAGCTGAAGTATGCTAGGAGCTGACGATTGCTGGTCTGATAGCCAACTCATCCAATCAGTTATATCACCCAAACTGGTTCCCAAACAATGGCTGCAGCAGAAGCAATGCCGATGGAAGATCAACATTCAAGGACCCAAGCAAGCAAGACCTCTTCCATTAGTGCCTCAACAAAAAACTGGTGAATTCCAATTAACAATGGAAGAATGTCAGCAATGTGTATAGGGTGCTCTCCAGGCCACCATCATCAGTGCCTGTGAAGAGACGCTTGGATTCTCTACCAGGGAACATCAAAACTGATTTGATGAGAGTGACTGGGAGATCCAAGAGTTGATCAATCACAAGTGCAAGGCTTTTTGTACTTGTCAAAATGACACTAACTCCAAACAAAAGAATTAAATCTCCAACAAGCTAAGGCAAAGGTCCAATGGAGGACCTGTGATATGAAGAACAAAGGTGGGAAGACCAGGCTAAGGAGATTTAATATCTTGCTGACATTCACAATATTCAGTTTCTTCAGTGCCATCAAAGCCATCTACAGTCTGAGCACTTGGAGACCAACCCTGTTGAGACCTAAGGATGGAGGAGACCTGATCAAGGAGAGAGAAGCCATCAATGCCCTTTGGAAGGAGCATTTTGAAGACCTTCTCTGTTGAGACTGTTGTTAATGAGAGTGTTCTCAATTCCATCCCACAGCACCCAGTCAGAGATGATCTCAGAATCCTTCCAACCCTTGACAAGGTGAAGAAAGCCACAAGCAGATGAAGAATGACAAGGCATCTGAAGCAGATGGAATCCCCACAGAAATCTTCAAGCGGGGTGGAAAGGAGCTCACATCACAGCTTCATGCCCTCATCTTAAGGATCTGGAATTATGAGAAAATCCAAGACTACCTCAAGGATGCCATGATTGTGACCATCTTCAAGAAAGGAGAGAAGTCCAACTGTGGAAACTTCAGAGGGATCATCTTGCTGTCCACCACAGGAAACAACCCTCCTGAACTGTCTCCTTCCATTTGCTGAAGAGTTCTTCCCAGAATCTCATTGTTGCTTTAGGGAATCAAAAGGTACAACTGACATGATCTTCACAGCTCACCAGCTGCAGGAGAAATGCTGGGAACAACATAAGCCTCTCTACATGGCCTCTTTGACCTCATGAAATCTTTCAACTCTGTCAGATGAGAAGTGTTGTGGAGGATCCCTTTGAAGTCCAGATGCCGCTGAAATTTATCACCATTCTCTGCCTGCTCCATGATGGTATGCAAACAATGGTTCTTAGTAATTGATGTATCACAGATCCCTTTGAGTTTAAAACAGGAGTTAAGCAAGGCTGCATCATCACTCCAACACTCTTCTCAATATTCCTTGCTACAGTGCTACATTTGATCACCAACAAAGTTCCAACTGGAGTGGAGCTAAACTGTTGAATGGATGGTAAGCTGTTTAACCTCAGCCAACTCAAAGCCAAAACCAAGACCACCCCAACCTCACTCATTGAGCTCCAGTATGCTGATGATGGTGTAATGTGTGCTCACTTGGAAGCAGACCTTCAGGCAATTGCAGATGTCTTTAACAAGGCAAACAAGAACATGGGATTTCTTAACATTCAGAAGACTGAGGTCCTCCACCAACAAGCTCTTAATTAACAGTCCCCAGCTCCGGTAATCCAGATCCATGGTGAGACTCTGAAGAACATTGAGTATTTTCTGTATCTTGGAAACCATCTGTCACAGAAGGCTGATATCAACAAAGAAATCCAACATCACTTCAAATGTGCAAATGCAGCTGTTGGATGCCTGAAGAAATGGGTGTTCGAAGATCACAACATCAGATCTGAAACCAAGCTCAGGGTTTATCAAGAAGTTGTGACCCCCCCTTGCTGTAGGGAGCTGAGACATGGACACTGTACAGGAGACATCTAAAGTTGTTGGAGAAGTACCATCAATGTTGCCTGTGGAAGATCCTCCAAATCCAGCGAAAAGACAGACACACCAATGTTAGTGTCCTCTTGCAAGAGAACACCACGAGTATTGAGGCAGTGATCATCCAACAGCAACTTCATTGGCCCGGCCATATCATCCAGACATCCAGCTCCAGACTCCTGAAGCAAGTTTTATTCTTCCAGCTCAACCAATGCATATGCTCAAGAGGAATGCAGAGAAAGTGCTTCAGGGGTGTCCTCAAGGCCAACTTAAAAAAATGCAACGCTGATGTCAAATTTTGGGGCAATCATGGATGACAGTATCCCACATGGAGGAAGACCCTGCTGCAGGGATCTCAGTACTTTGAAACCTCACAACACCAACAGGAAATAAAAAAGGGGAAGTAGCAGAAACAGCATGTCACGGACCAAATCAAGAATCCAGTGCCATCTACCCCACATGGAAACATATGCCTGAGCTGCAGTAGAGCCTGTTGATCCTAGATGGGCCTCATCAGCCATTTTCAGACACGCAGCTAAGACCATCAAGAAAGACAATCATCCTCCATTGTGAGGCATTGCCGAAGAAGAAGAAGGTGTCCAGTGCAATAGAAGCATGTCATTTCAGTCACTTCGACTGTATGTGTACCGCAGTTGTGACTAGAGTCCCCAGCTGCAATCCAGGTCCCATTGTGCTAGCTAAACCCTATCAAAACCCACGTTAAGCGACAGTCTCTGTCCTGGACAGATTACAGGCATACCTCGGAGATATTGCAGGTTCGGTTCCAGACCACCACAATAAAGCAAGTCACACGAATTTTTTGGTTTCCCAGTGCATATAAAAGTTATGTTTACACTATACTGTAGTCTATTAAGTGTGCAATAGCATTATGTCTAAAAAAAACAATGTACATACCTTAATTAAAAAATATTTTATTGCTAAAAAATGCTAACCATCATCTGAGCCTTCAGCGAGTCGTAATCTTTTTGCTGGTGGAGGGTCTTGCCTCAATTTGTAAAAAATGCAATATCTGCGAAGCGCAATAAAGCGAAGCGCAATAAAACGAGGTATGCCTGTACTCTCTTGATAGGTAATTCACCAAGGGTGGAAGGGGATGCAGAAGCCTAGATAGGTTGTATGAGTTCCCCAGGGTCCCTCAGCATGCCATTAATAGTCAGGCATTGGCAATGCATAGGGGGTAAATGTGGGTGCACATGCACCCCCTGAGTGTGGCAATGCACCCCCTACAAAAAGGCACCGCTGACGCTGTTGGTGGTGCTGGCAGGCAGTCACCACCCACCAACCTCCCCCCCACCAACTGCCTACACTACCAGCAGCATCTGCAGGTGGTCAGCGATCATTGCTGGCCACCGCTGAATCTGCCAGTGGCATCTGTAGGTGATCGTGAACCCTTGGTCAGTGCTCACCAGCCCCCATCCCCTCACCACTGACAGTGCTGGTGGTGTCTGTGGGAGCTCCCTGCTTACCGCCACCATGCTCCTGCTGCCACCAGCACCGGAGTGCCCCCCCCCCAGCCTCCAGGGACACACATCGTTTGTGGAGTCAGGTATAACGCACTCAGGTTACCTGACTCTTGGAGTAGTGCTTTGGCTGCTAAACCATCCTGCCACTGAAGCACCTGTTCATATCACGTCAAACCACATTTGATATGTAAGCACATGTATATATGTATATACCTAGGCATTTTTATTGTTTCATTCATTCAAATGACTGTACCTGTCTTTCAAGGGAGGGCGAGGCTCTTCCACAATCTCACCCTGATTTGATAATTGTTTCTCTATGCCTAGGATACCTTTTCTTTCTTTGTTTGCTAAATTAGAGAGTTCTCATGTAATCTATTATGACTTGTCTTTTAATAGTGCCTATAAATATGCTTTATAACTGTCCCTGGGAATGGACACTGAAAATGCTAAGACAGAGTTCTCACTCCAAAGTGCTTAAAATCTACACATTTGAAACAGTGTCATTTTGATGTTACAGAGAGGAAGAATGATGACTTGTAGGACTGTGTGAAGCTTTGGGTGCTGATTCAATTTAGAAGAGATTCAACCCAATTCAGTGGCCAAATCTTTGAATCCGAATTGAATCAGGGGACCAATTAAAAGGTTCAAATCGATTCGAAGCTCCCTGAATTGATTCGGAGAGCTTTGGTGATTTGGGCAGTCCCTGCCCACTGCAGCAGGGAGATACACCTGGAATTTGAGCTGGTAAGTAGGGGCCGAGGGAAGGGGGGCTGCCAGAGGGGTGAGGGGACCATGGGGGGCCCCCCACCAAGCCTCATCCCCTGCCTGCTCCCCCAGCCCCCCTGCCATGGCTGCCTGGCATGCACCAGCTCAAGCCTTTTAAAAAAAACAAAACAACCCCCCCCAGATTTGCTGGCTCCTACAGTGGCCTCAGGGCTTCTGGCATAGGGCAGTGGGGATTGCCTTCCTGCTGGGCAGGAGGCAGTGAATCTGGGGTTTGGGGATTTTTTTTAGAGGGCTTGGAGCTGGGGAAGTGGGGCAGCCATGGAGGGGCTGGGACAGTGGGCAGAGGTTGGGAGGCTCATGACAGACCCCCCCCCATACAGTGTGGGGCTGTGGGGGGCAGCAGGGACTGCCCTCCACTGGGCAGCACCTGGTGAGTGCAGGCTTTTTTTCCCAAAGAACTGAGAGTTGGGGCAGGAGGGGTAGCCATTGAGAGTGGGTTGGGGATGGGGTCTGTGTGATTCAGCTGATTCGGCAGCAGCCAAATCTCCAAATCGGATTTGGCCAAATCGAGTGAGGACAGTGATCTGAATCACCAAGTCGAATCACTGCCCCTCAAATCAGCCAAATCCAAAGGGAATACTAGCCACTTTGCACAGGCCTAATAACTTGCCCATGGCATCTGTGACAGAGGTAGGGCTCAAATCCAGATCTCCCAAGTCCTAGTCTACTGCCTTAGTTGCACAACTCTCTAATCTTTCCGTTGTCCTTATTGTTACCCAGGTGAAGGGCCAGATCTTGTACTAGAGACAGGAAGGCTTTCTTAGGGGACCACCTTTCCCTAGCAGCTAGACAATCAGATAGGAGAGTCCCACTCAGAATCTGTGATGTAAAGGCAGGAACTTGCTACAACATCAAATATCTCATTTCCATCATTTGAAACCTCTGATAGATAAGCTATTCTGAGGGTGGTGCATTATTTATTATAACTTTGGGACTGGATAGGGGAGCTATATAACAAAATCTACTGGAGTACTTATGGAGAAACATGCAGATCACATTTCACCTGTGCTGGGGAAGTTTTTCCCAAGACATTTGTTCCTGATAATAGTTTGTCTTTCTTAGTTATTTTAAATTATGTAACAATATGTAAGGGGGAAAAATACTTTACAATTTTCCAAAGTACTTTTTCATGAGCAGACCCTGTAATTACACAGTGTAACGGTTTCTTTCTGCATCTGAAGCACTAGACCGAATTAACTGCATAACTTGAATGCTTGTGTGGCAGTGGGATCCACCCCACTGAGCCCCAAGGTGCGAACAAAGCCCCTGAAGACACCCCTGCTCACGCTGGACCCTGGGGAGGGAAGGAATGGAGCTTCCCTCAACACAAGCACTCACTGGGTGAGACACCAGAGGTGTGGCCTGGGAAAACCCCAGTGCCATGGCTGACACACTTTATTAGCTTATGCTGGATCCAGAAGGCTGGTGTGTGGCTGTGTATGTCATAAAGACATGACCCATCCCAGCTGGGGTCAGGGAATCCTGGAGAAGTGAGCATGGCTGTCGAGAAGCTGGCTCCCACCTAAACCTGCCCCAGTGCCAAGGAAACCAGCAGCTTTTCCTCCACCTTGAGGCTTTCCTCTCTACTTATCAGTCTGGCGAATGGGAGACAAAGGCTTGCTGGCTGACAGGCAGGACGTCAGGAGGTCTTCACCACCCTGCTGAAGAGAAGAAGAGGGCAAAATCATGAGTCAGTTGTGACAGGAGGGGAATATTCCCTGGGACCCCTTAGATAAGGGTGTCCTTTTGGACTTCCTTATTTTCACTATTAAAGGCGCTTATAGAGCCTGAGGGTACAGTGAACTGAGTTATAACCAGGTTAGTAGGCCGTGGTAAAGGCACACTAATTTATGAGGACAGGAATACTTAGTCTGCCTAGGACTAATGACCTGAAAGGACTGATAATATCAGGTTGGTGCAAGGATGGGATGCATGGGGAGGTGGAGCCCCAAGGAACTTCACTAAGGTAAGAGTTAATGGTGCCTTAGACCAAGGAGCCTCCATCATTCTTTATATTTACATTAAGGCATGGCAGGAAAAAAGAGGGGTGCACACCATTATTAAGTGGTCACTGAGTCAACCTGTCAGCTCCCAGAAGTTGGCCCTCAAAGTGTAAGTGGTCAACCTTGATTACGTACAATCACTTACAGCTAGAAAGGAGGAAAATAAACATGTTCCTTTTTACAAAAAAGTTGCAAATAACTGATGGAACTGATTCAAAGGCTTTTGCAGCAGTCTACATGCCATCTCAGAAGAATGTAGATGAATATAGTTAGCAGCTAAAATTGCTAAGCATTTGCAAATATATGATATGTGAACTGACAGCCAATGACATGATTTAGTTAAGAAGTTACTACAGGTTGAAAAAGACAAGTCAGTATCTAGCATAGGTACCTCATTGCTGCCTGAAGGTGCTAGGAAAGATCAAAACTGAACTGCTTTTTCTCAAAAGATGAGGAATAGAAACTGTTAGCCCCAGTGTGAAACACAAGCTGGTGATTCCAATTAACAAGACTTCCCTCTATTCCATGCTTAAGATCAGAGAACAACAAGGTATCCAGACAGAGATAACTGTTAGCCTTCAAAACAGTAACCTTGACCTCAGTTGGAAAGGTTCAAAAGCGACCATGGCTCTGGACACCAACAGCATTGACATTGATAATGAATGACATGATTTTATCTGCACTTTATGAGAAAATAGATATAATGAGAAGAGGACCGACCCCTGGGTCCTGAATTACAACTTCTGGAATTTAAAACCATGGAAAGCTTGAGCTGATTGCAATACAGAATGGAAAGAAAAAAAGAAAAGAACGCCCCCCCTAAGATTTCAGCAGATTTTACTGGCTTCTGTGTTGTGCTGGACAAATGTGGCTTTACAGCTTTTGATTCAGGAACTAAGATGTGTGGAGCAGGCATGGCAACATAGCACTGCCTTGTGTAGTATAGGCATGCTCTTCAGCACACAGGAGCCTTGTCCAAAATCATACAAGAAGTCTGTGAAAAAGCCTCCTTCTTCTGAGGAACTAAGTCAATGCTTTAACTTCAGAGCCATTCTTTCACCTAACATCTATATGTCATTAGAAAGCCTTTACCTAAATATTCTTTAGTAGGGCTTTAGCCACTTTAAGTGTATATATATTGCTTCCTTGCTGTTCTCTAGTAAGTCCCATGAACACCAGACCTGGAGCTGAGGTAGTAAAGTCACGATGAGGGCACCTCTCTGTTTCCACTCTCAAACATGTTGGTGACTGGGCTCCCTTGAGCAGCAACAGGAATGTCCAAGGAGTGGCATCACTGCTTCACTTCTGAGTTTTCTATTTGTGGAGTGGGAGCAGGTGGGCAGGGTGTACTGGCGAATAGTGCCCTGGGGAGTGGGAACACAGAGGGTATATTTGCATATCCTTTTAGCAGGCTCACTAGCACTGTCCTGTTTTAGAAAGTCCTTGTGAAGATTAATAGATTAAAGACTGAGGTGCTAAGAGACTACGATGAGAGGACTCAATAGGTACCTTGTGGTGAGATGAACCAAAGGAATCCCACTGTTAAAGTAATATTGTGGGGTTGGAGTGTTGCTATAGCCATCATAGTCAAGCTTTCAGGCATCAGATGCTCTTCCTTAGATCCAAAAGTGAAGCAGACCCAAACTAAGCTAAGTATCAGAGAGAAGACTCCATGCAAATGAAAACAGTGTTTTTGGACAGATAGAGGAGGGCTGTGAACTAGGAGTAAAAAGGTATGAACCAGAACTAAGACCTAAAATGCGGTAGAACAAGCAATCTAGTTAGTAGCAGGGCAGAACTATTCAAGATGGAGGTAGTTATTATCTGTGAAGTATAGGGAGATAACTGGCAGTACTTGTAAAGTTAGGAGTCATAAAGTCAGTGCCTGTATTAAGACCCAATTTGTTACTGTCCAGCATAGTTATGAATTTCTGTTTCCCAGATCCATCTTCTGGAGATGTTTTGTAAATTGACTTTGAGAATAAGGATTGTGACATCAGAGAGGGAGTGGTTATTCTATGAAAAAAATGTGCTCATGCTGGCATTTGCAAGTTTCTGTCCTTTATATTTTTGCTGTAAGTTCATTCTCGTGCATAGGTCCTGTCTAGCCACACATGTCTGGTTTCCCTGGGGGCATTTGGTACTGGATGAGAGAGACCACATTCTGTGATGTGTGTGTAGGATCTGTGGGTGATTTCTGGTGGTTTTGTTGTGAGGGATGTTCAGTGCTGTGGCACTAGAGCTATATTGACAGATTTTGCATTTATTGTTGGGGCAGGGTTGTGTTCCACTTGGAGTCTGTTGATTGGAGGGGAGTTTGCTTCTGATGATGACTTGGCTAGGCTTGGGGGTTGCTTGAAGGCCAGGAATGGGGGAGTTGGGAATACTTCCCTCAAAAAGATATGTATTTATCTCCCATCAAAGAAATGATGAAAATCCTTCTACAAGGGGATCTCTCCAGCAACATCTGCACAACCATCTCTTTGTACTCCATTAAAGCTTGCTTCTGCTGCAATGCCTAGAAAAATCTTGATGCTGGTTAGGTATTTGGCATGCTGTTAATGATATTGACCAAACATTTCTTATTTTTAATTTTGTGCTCCCAATACCTGCTTGTTCTGTACACCTCTTGTGCATCCTTTGACCAAGGGCATTGTTACACATTAATTTTAGTTGGCTTCTGGAGCTCTTAACCCTTGGATTGTCCACACATTAACACCTGAAACTAGTTTTAAGCACACTCGAGGCAGCTTAGAGTTACGCTGCTCCAAGCCAGGTTTATGTCTGATCTGTGTTATCCAGCTCTATTTAGAGGGGCAGGGGCAGAACAAGGTAGGGGGCCAGATCTGGTCTCCATGAGCTGGGGCTTCTTTCCTAGGGCAGGGACAGTAGCTCCTTCAAGAGCACCTTCCCTCACTGCTCCCACTTCCTAGCCACCCTGAGATGCATGACCAACATCCCCTACACCCTAATCCCAATTTATTAAACCATCAGACCTTCTTTAATTTACTTCTTTATTTCTTTTTAAATGTTTTTGTACTTTATTTTATCCTTCAATGGTGGAATTCCTTCATTTCACTACCCTTCCTCAACCCCCATTTCCTTTCCACCTCCCATTTTATTACCCACCCCCATCCCATTAGCTCTCCACTTCCCAAATTTAAGAGCAGGGATAAAAATCTGTCCTGTCTCACCAGCCCCGTAGTGTCAACTCACAGGTGTAGCTCCTAGTCAGGCCCCTGCTTTGCAAACTTTTAGTGGCAAGTCACAGCTGTGCAGGTGGGGAACAGTCAAGAGAGAGGACATCTTTAGCTTTAGGGTGTGACTACTCCAAACTTGAGCTAGCACTAACATCGATCAACATTTGAACAGCTCAATGTGCAACATGTAGCAAGGGGCCAAGCTAGACTGAAGCAAAGAAACCACTCTATGGCAAGTTCTTTGGGCCAATGGCTATCTCTTTATTATAAGTTACATACCATGCTTAGCACAATAGACTCTAGGAGCTATTGCAATATAATAATAACAAAAATAATGATACTGAATAACACAACCATTGCATATATGAGAGAATACTGCTAGCCCCAAATTGCCTCAGGAGAAACTGTCACCAGCAACAAGTGTGGGTGACTAAATGGTGCATGATAAAATATGCCCGGCTGAAATGTCACACTTTTTTTTGTTACTGCAACAAATGCTTCTATGTGTTCCACACAATGGGGCAGGCCTTCAGAAGAAGACCTAAATGAAGTGCCCTGATTTTCAAAACGTCTCTGCACTCAGATGCCATATTTGGAAACAATGGAAGCTGCTGCGTATTGAGTGTATTAGAAAATCTAGTCCCACAACAGTGTCTAGAAACATGTACCGTAGAGCATCTGTTTCCCACCTACCTATTCCTCCTACCTTCCCCCATATCCTAATCTCTCCTTGTATGTATGCTGCTTTAGTTGTGGCTTCCTATTTGCTATTTGTTAATGTGAATGTAGAATATGAAAATGATTGTAGTGATTGACAGGGCTACTCTTTCTCTGTCCAGAAGGGGGCACACCTGCCTTTGACACTTAACTTTCCTTGATACATTGGTGCAAATTAATGCTGACAGGGCTATGATTATGTCGACATCCACTAGCCTATGTGTATTGTTTCTGAATCTACCCCAAAGAGAGAGTTCGTGTCAAAACAACAGGTTGCATTTTTAAAAACTGACTAAAAAAGCATATTCTTACAGAAATTTGTCTTTAAATTCTGAATATGTATTGTGAGAATCTAGATGGGTAGATCTTACCTAATGTACAAAGAACAGGTAGAAACTAGAAGCAGTTGACTGCCCTCCTTAGATTTTAAATATGCATTTAATTTCTTCACAGATGGTGATGTGAGGGTTCAAGAGGCTATGAGAAAAACTAAGGTCATTGCTAAGCTATAGAAATATGGTTCTTGGAGGGATCTTTTCTACCTGCTATGTTATTGTGACTGCCTTTTAAAAAACACAGAGCTGGGGCAAATGCAGAACTATGTATGTTTAAAGTTAAGCATAAGCATATCTGCTATTCTAAAGCAGAGCCTCTGTCTCATAAATGAAATCAAAACATGACTTCTGTGGGGCTGCTCACATCCTTAAACATAAGTATGTGCCTAAGTGTTTCCTGAATTCAAGCCTTAATGGATAATGGAGATGATGTAGGTACATATTTATATTTTAGAAAAGGATATGATACAAGGAGTATCTAGCAGGGGAGTTATTAAAAGAATCTACTACAGTTATTTTTGTTCAATGTCCTAATACATAATTTGGATGGTGGAATATACAGTACAGTAATGAAATTAATAAATGAAACAAAATTAGGAGGAGCTGCTAACATCCATTGGGACAGAAAACTAAGACAAAGAGAACTTGAGTGAGGATGGAAGTATAGATGGAGAAATATCCAAGCTGAATTTAATTTTGATTTTAAAAAGCACGTTAGTATATCTAAGGAAAATAATCTCAACTCAAGCATATGATGATGTCTGGTAAACTATAATTCTGAAAAAAAGATCTGTCAGTGATAGCTGACAGCAAATTAGATGCGAGTTGGCAATGTCATTTGAAACAAAAATGCCAATTCAGTTTCAAGTCTTATATACAAAGGGACTGTGCCACAGAGCTGGGAGCTTAGAATGGCTTTGGTGTGACCATATTTGGACTGCTGTGTTCAGTTTGGGCCAAAACAATTACCAGAAAAATGTTAGAAAAGGGAGCGATTTGAAGTGCAGGAATAAAGATCGCAAGAGGTCAGGAGGTCTGACGCAGGAGGAAAGATGACAAGAACTAAATATACTGAACTTTGCTAAGCAGTGACTAAGTGGGGACAGTGTAGCTGCCCACAAATATCTAAAGAGTGTAAACACCAAGGAAGGGGTGAAATTATTTAGTGTCGTAGGCAGGATGTAAGGAGGAATAACAGAAATAAATTAACAAAATGAGATGTAGGCTGTAAATGAGATTTAGCACAATGTGCTAAATAATTTCAGGGCACAGGCCCATGCTAACCTGAGCAAAACTTTTCAGAACATACTGTCTGGCTTGGCAGGGAAATAGCTGGTGGAGAGGCAAGATTTGATTTCTATCTGACTTCTATGAATTCTTGTTCACTTCTCTGTAGTGCTATGTGATTTTAACTTTGAGGGATATTTATGAAGTGAGGAATAAATAGCATTTCAGACTCCTAATTAGTGACGCCACTCTATTTCAGGCACAGGAACTGGGAGCCTATTAAGTCGTACTCAGCCTCTATTGTTTCTAGCTGTGTTACAGTAGCATCTAGAGGGCAACTGGAACTGGAGCTTCGTGGTACTAGACCTTGAACATGCATATCATGAGAGAGGGTCCCTTGCCCCAAAAAGCTTATGGTCAAAAGAGCAGGGGGAAAGGGAAAACTGGTAAAAAGAGGGGTAATGCCTTGATATAAGTCACTGAATAGATTGGTAGCAGCTTCTAAAATAAAACTGTAGATGTCTCGACTACTACAGTCAGGAGTGGCCACAGTCCAGTTCCCTATCTACTGAATGATGCTGCCTCTCAACACAACATCCTACTGTACCAAGGGGGAAGATGCCTCTTCTAGCAGCAAAGGAGACTGACAGACAATTTTTTTTTCTCAAGGGTATCCAAAAAGGGGTTAGTGCCAACATAGGAGATGCAGGAGAAGTTAGGCAGGCCAAAGCAGAGGGTGTCTAACAAGGAGTTAAGAAAAAAATCATCAGATGATGATAAAACCTGGAACTTTGTCGATCTTCATAAATAGCTTATGAATCATATACAATCCATCTCAGTGTTTCCTAGAAAATTAAGATGTCACTAATGCATCATCTGAAATTTCTCCAAAATACAAACATGCCAGTCCAAACAGTAGATAATATGACTGTCAAATCGCAGATGAAAACAGGGAACAAACAACTGATGGTGACATCGAAGACTCATCTGTCTAACCACATCAGTTTTTTGTTTTTCAACAAGTGGAGGCTTCTGACCAGCTGGGATTTTATTCAAGGTTTTGTGTCACTTAATTCTTTTTCTGTGATAGTTTTGTTAGCAAGGGACTGGTTGGGAGGTTTGTCCTCTTTCACCTCTGCCTATTCTGGAGCTCTCTGAGATCTGTGAGTTAGTGGTATTCCTTTAGAAATGGAAAATCCCTGGAAGCAAATACTCTGCATCATACTCTTCTCACTCTAAGGGTCACACTGTGGAGTCGTTCACCCCAGATTTTACTTTCAGCCACCACCATCTCTTAAGCTAGCTGGCTGCAACAGGTGCTATTGCAGTTCTTGGCCACTAGGTGTTGGGAAAGTTGGGTAACGCTGAGCAAAGTGTGCAGTGGGATGAAATCGGTAGGGTAGCAGACATGGCTGGTGCATCAGTTTAAATTAAAGTACTGTTATAGTTACTCTTCACCTTCCATAAGGTAACTTTATCCTTAAGTAGAGCAACCTACACCAGTGCAAGGCTGTGCTTTAGGTGTCTACTTAGCTTTTATCCTGCAGTAAAATTAAATTATTCCAGAGTAAGCCTGTGACACCACCTGTGTCACCATCTTTGTTATCCAAAGCCTGAGGCCAGATTCTCAGCTAGCATCAGTTATAGTTCCCCTGAAGATGTGGTCTAGGAGCTTTCTTTAGAGAAAATTTCAGACATCTTTTTTATCACTGTGCCTTAAATTAATAGTAGCACTGGATAGCGTAACCTTGATGTTACAGCTGGAAATAGATGGGTCATGTGCCTTTCACTTGGGTGAGCATAACAAAGGAGCATGCTGCAAAGTACTGTGATTCCTTTCTTGATCCTTTAACAGTAGTAGATATGGCACAGGAAGACATGCCTATGAGTTGCATCATTTTTCTCCCTTGTGATGTGTGACCACTTTAGAAGATGTTTTATTGTAGGATAATGCATAGTGAGGCACTATTTAGGTTTTGGCAGGTGCTTTGATTATTGTATGGTGCTAATGCTATTGAAAATCATACAATACCAAGGGTGTTGTACTTGAAGAATGCTGTGTAAAGAATGTCCAGTACTCATCTACTACTCAAAATCCCTAAATCCAAGTCTACATTTATCTAAGAATTGTTCTCTTCACTGATCTAGCCCCGTCCCAATGTTTCCAGATGACTCTCATTGGAGGTTCAAAAGGAGAGGATTGTGCTTTTACTGAAAGTTCACCAACTATACATATGGTAGTACTGAGTACAATACCAATTGTCCCAAATTTGTGCTGAGCTATTTTAATGTTGCTACTCTTTATGGGTTTAATGATATTTACATTATAATTGTCTGACCCTGATCCTGAAAACTGGTCTGTGCAACCACATCCCTACAAGAACATCTTGCAGGAGTAGGAGGTTCTATTATAGCATCTGGGGTATAAATATATAGGGTGAAATCCCAGGGCCAGTAAAGTCAACAGCAAACCTCCTATTGACTTCAATAGGATGAGGGTGGAATTTTGAAGCATGTATTTGTCTAACTCTGTTCTTACTGAAATCTATGGGACTTTGGTCGTGGACTTAGTTGGGAGTAAAGTAGGGCCAGTGCTTGAGAGCTTTTAAAAATCCCACCCACAGTATACAGAGGACATGAAAATAGAGGAGGAGACTGATTATTCACAACAATTTTTTTTAAAAATTGCCTTCATGCTAACATGCCAAAATGATGGAAGCTTGTTTTTATTTATTCATTCATTTTGCTGATCTCTTACTGGGGATATAAAGTCAAATCTTTGATCTCCTTAATGGGCTTTTTGCCAAAGCAAGGAACTGTCATGGTTGAGTAAACCTCTAGGGATCAATTTCTGATGCTCTGTATTTCTTGCAGAAATGTGAAATATCACAAATGGGAAGGGGCTGGGGCTGTGTCATTCAGAGAACTAAGAAAAAAAGTAAATGAAAAGTTGAGCAGAGCAAACAGTTGGAGCTGAATTCAAAGCCATCTTCCTGGGGCCAGTATCTTGGAGTGAATGCACAAGACTGAATGCACAAGCAAGTATGCATCCTCAGCATGTCTGTCAAACTCTTATTCATACCTCTTTTATTCCATATTATTAAAATGAAAAGTGCATGTAAATATATTTTAGGCAGTCAGATGAGATGGCCACAATCATCCTTTCTTGACATGTTATCTCTGAATGTGTTAAATGCATCAGAATTAGAGGATCTGAAGTCAACACTCATGATTTTCTAAGAGACCGAGACCAGTGAAAATTTCCAGAGTTTTCAAGCATGCTCAAACTTTTCCATAGCATAGACCACATTTTAAGGGAGAGAGAGAGAGAGAGAGAGAGAGAGAGAGAGATTTTATCCCGTAGACCCACTTCTTTGTAGTCAGGCACATATCTCTTCCTCCCTGCAGTATTTGTGTAGCAGTCTCACAGCAACTACAGCAATTGCTTACATGGAGAGATTATGCTTGATGAGTATATAATGTATGGTTAGTTGCCTTTTAATATAGTTTATTAGCTTGCAACAAGGTCCATATAACAGGGTTGCCAGCTTTTATCACATTAAATTTTGTGCTATTTTATGTTTTACTTGGAGACACAGATCCTGGAGACATGTGATTTTCATTCCTTAAAACCTGTAGGATTTTTTGTGGTGGAGGAACGAAGCTTGAAAATGAACTGTAAGGGTACTGGAAAGGCATAAGGGGGAAATCCCCCCCCCCAAAGGTGTTGTTTTGAAAATATTTTTACATTAGGCCAGTTTCTGATATTTATCAATTTATTTATTATTATTTTTAAGACCTGGTTCCTGATTTCTGGAAGTTTAGAATTGTTCACACTGCCACCTAGCTTTCTACAGACCACCATCAAATGCTGTACTAGCCTCAAGTAGGCCACAGTTTGAGGTCCACGGGTTTGTATGTGGCATAAAATAGCATCATGTATATTAAAGCTCTTTACTGTTGTGCCCATTTCTAGAGATGAGAGCAGGTATGGAGGAAGTGGAAGGAAAGAAAACAGAATGGAGTGGGAACAAGATGAGAATATCAGCTATGGGGCCATAGCACGGGGAAGAAGCAAAAAGCCAGAATAAAAGGGTGGAGGCTCTTATTGCAAGAATACCTCTCAGAGAAACAGCCTGGCTAACTTGGTTAGGTATGGCCAATGATTCAAGATATTTCTGGAAGAAAACCCCTCCAGTGAAGCCCTGAAAGGAGATATAACATGAAAAAGCTATAGAGCTCTTCCCTTCCACTACTAAAAATTCTTTAAGGGCAGAAGCAAACATAAGGCCCGCCTGATACGAAGCTGGACCACCTTGTTCCCTCTTTTTGCTGCTTTTATCTCAACAGCTTTAATTCCATGATCACAATTGCTCTTAAGAGACCCGTGCTAAGACCACTGAGACTCTGTGGTCCACTGTAAACTGGCACAGCCTCCAGAAGGGGCGTGGAAGCTTATCATTCCCAACCGAGGCACAGGAGCTCTCCGGTGACTTTCCGAAAGTGCTGTGGGAAGCAAGCCCAATTTGCCTGTGTGCTGGGGGGCGATACCTCTAACTCCCCTCCGGATGACGTTTCTAGAGCCCTGTTGCATTCCGGCAACCTTTCCCTCCAGGAGGCTGTTTCCTTTTCCATTCCTTCTCCAGCTTGCAGGGGGCTGCTTGGGGGCTCCCCATGCCCTGGGGGGCTGGGGTCAAGACTGGCCATCACTGTTTACAAATGGGTCCTGGTACAAAAAAGGGTTGCTAAGTGCTGTCCTACACGATTCACACACGGGGGTGTCAGCCAGCCCAGCACTCCACCGTCCAGGCCAGTCTGAGCAGGCAGGTGTGTGTGTGGTGGGGGGGCTGAGGGCAGTTTTGTGTGGCACATGCGGGGTGATTTGAAGGCTCCTGCCTCAGGCCGTGGGTGGCTCAGGTGCCCTCCAGCCCTGCTTGAGAAGTGGGACAACCCCCTGCCTACCAACCCTGCTGAGTGGCACTAATCAATGCCCAGGCTGGGGAAATACATCTGCGGGTAGATGTGATCTTGGATTAGAATAAAACCGCTGGGGAAACTGTTCTTTGCAAGCTCTGGGGCACAAGCACCCACGGGGCTGCAACCGCGTTGGGGGTGGGGGGCTGAGGCCCATTTCTCTCCCAAGGCGGGGGGGG
>NW_017729030.1:56134243-56149525 GCF_001723915.1 Gavialis gangeticus
CCTGCCTGCCCTGCCCTGCCGCGCCGTCCCGGGCGCTGCGCCCGCCGGGCAGGGCGGTGCGGAGCGCGGGCGAGAGCGGGGGAACCGCAGCGCTCGGCTGCGCGGTGTGTGCGTGTGTGTGATGGGGTGTGGGGGCGTGTGCACGGGCGTGTGTGTAATGGGCTGTGTGTGTGATGGGGGTGTAATGGTGCGTGTGAACGTGTGTGTGTAAGTATGGGTGTGCATGTAATGGTGTGTGCGTGCGCAGTGGTGTGTGTGGGGGTGTAATGGTGCATGTGCACGTGTGTGTGATGGTGCGCGTGTGGGTATACGTGTGTGTGGTGGTGTGAACTGTGCGTGTATGCACGTGTGTGTAATGTGCGTGTGGGTGCGTGCGTGTGTAGTGTGTGTGGGTGCGTGTGTGTGTAATGTGTGTGAGTGATGGTGTATAGTGTGTAATGTGTGTTTGTAATGTGTGCGCATGATGGTGTGTGTGTGTCTAATGGTGCATGTGTGCCCATGCATGCATCTGTGTTTGTGTGTGTGTAAGGGGGGCGTGGGTGTGCATGTGTATGGGGGCACATGTGCACAATGGTGTGGTCATGTGCATGTGTGCAGTGGCATGTGCATGCAGTGGTGCCCATGTGTGCATGTGTGTGTGTGTATGCAGTGGTTTGTGTGTATGTAATGGGGTGTGCATGTGTATGTTGATGAAATGGGGTGTGTGTGTACATGCATGTGGTGTGTGTTTGTGTGTGTGCATGCATGTGTGCAATGTGGGGTGCACATGCATGTATGTGTGCAGTGGTGTGTGTGTAATGGGGCATGTGTGCGCAGTGGTATGTCTGCAGTGGTGTGTGTGTGTGTGTGTGTAATGGGGGCTGCACATGCATGTGTGTGCGTGTGTATGTGTGTGTCTGTGGCTTTGCCTGGGCGTTTCTCAATCTCCCCTTCAGACTCATCCTAGTTGTCCCAGCTCTGGAGCCTGGAATATCCCCAGCCCAGCCTCATCCAGTGGCTGCAAACAGGCGCCCAGTTTTCCCTGGGATTAATACTTGTGTCCTGGGGTTGTATAGAACAGATGGACTGAGTCGCATCATAGGTCCATCATGCCCAGCACCCTGTGTCACAGCGGGGCAGAGAGTGGATGCTGAAAGGGAGAGTGAACTGGGTATGAGCAGGGTTTTTTCCACTGTTCCTGTCCCACCTGCAGCCTCCAGCATTTAAGGTCTAGCAAGTTCTGATTCAGAGTCTGTGCCTTCACTCCCCTGCTCAGTTCACTAGCCACTGATCATAGAAAATGATGGTTGGAAGGGACCTCAGGAGGTCATCTAGTCCAACCCCCTGCTCAGAGCAGGACCATCCCCAACTGGATCATCTCAGCCAGGGCTTTGTCTATCCGGGTCTTAAAAACCTCCAAACGTGGAGCTTCCACCACCTCTCTGGGTAACCTGTTCCAGTGCTTCACTACCCTCCTAGTGACAGAGTTTTTCTTGATATCCAACCTAAACTTCCCTTGCTGCAACTTGAGACTGTTACTCCTTGTTCTATTATCTGCCACCACTGAGAACAGTCTAGCTCCATTCCCCCCTTCAGGGAATTGAAAGCTGCAGTTAAATCCCCCCCTCAAGTCCTCTTTTCCAGACTAAATAAGACCAATTCCCTCAGCCTCTCTTGATGCCCCTTTCCTCCAAAAATTTGTCCAATCCCTTTTTTGAATCTGCCTAAATCATACAGGACCTATAGGCTGATTGTCCCACTTGAAGTACCTGGGAAGCATCCCACTTAATACCCTGCCCCAGGACTGGCACGGTTAATTCGAGAGAATTGCCATTCAAGCTGTGCCTGTATACGATTGTCCCAGCTTCTTTTGATGCAAGTTAAAACCTGGGAACATCAGCCCCGGATTAAATTGCTCATCTGTTTTCTTAGCCTGAGGTCCCAGCTCCTAAAAATGGATGAGGAACAGTGCAGTAAGCAGAATCCAACCTACAGGGAAGCATCCAAACTGAACCGAGAGAGGATGCGAGGTGGGGGGAGGGGGATCTTCCTCATTAAAAATGATCTCTGGTGCATTTCAAATTCTGATACAAATGTATTTGCTTTTTCCTCTAAATACATTCTGGTGGGGGAAAGGATGGGAGGGAAGTCGGTAGGAGGAATGGGGACATAACGATTGTTACCCTGTAATACTGCGATAAGTAGAAAGGATGTCTGTGCTGATTATTGCTGACAATTTAAAAGTTTAATCTCTGTAAAGTCAATGTGCAGAGATGTATGTCAAGCTTTTTCAGTTTGGTTGGGATGTTTCCCAGTTTTTCTGAAGCTTGAATTTGTGTGTGTGTGTATAATCCCAGGATATATATATAGACAAGATAGATGATATATGAGACTTATTAGTTTTGGATTCATATGCAAGTTGTAGCACAAAAGCTTTCAGACCAAGAACTCTGCATCTTAAGTGAATGCTACGAGTTTGCATTAGAAAAACTAGGTTTTATCATATGGTGATTTATTTGAGGAAATTCCTGCCTCTGGGGTTAGGGAGCTGAGGAGCAGGACACTCATAGCTGTGGTCTGAGGGAAATAGCTTACTGTATTTTAGAGAATAAGAATGATGCAGATTACAGTAACGCCATACAAAGGAAGGGACCAACGCATTCCCTAGGCTGTGAAATAACTGAACATTGAGGGCTACAGAATAGATAAATTAGGGGAAGGTAGACATTTCCTTGGATTTCTCTGCTACCAGTAAAGTGGTTCAGGTTTAGTCTTCAAACCCATGTAGGCTTAGGAAGAAGTTCACTCATGCCAGTCATCTCAATGAAGACTACTCTCATGAGTAAGTTACTTGCAGGGATGTTTGTAGGAGTGGTCCCTAAGCTGGGAACGTGTGTTTTGCTGTTCTGTTTTACTCTCATGCTCTCAGACATAATGAGAAAATAGAGACGCTGTGGGCCTGATCCTGCCATGTTTTACTCACAAAAGCAACCTTTATTCATGTGACTAGTCCCACTGAAGTTGGATGGATGATCCCACTTGAATAAAAGCTAACGATGGAAAAAACAATTTGTAGGACAGGACCTCTACCTTGTTGGAAAAAGTATTGGGATTTCTGTAATGGAATAGCACAGTTAAATGTATTACTGCCATCTTCAGAGAAAGGGGATGGAGGGGCACTAGTGCAATAATCATTGACATCACAAGGGTTTGTTTTTCCCTGTACTTTTGCTGTTCACCATGAATTTAAACCTGAAAGGCCACTGCTATGTGACGGCTAGAGGTGGACCTGAACTTATTGAATAACAGCCACTCTTTACTGTTTGGAGATTTATTTGTAAACAAGCATTATTTGACAAGTGCTTTTCACAGCATGGTTTCTTGGCCAATTACTGCTGAACATCTCTGCTTTGAACGCGATTCACCCTGCAGTGAATCAAGCCTAATTCATTAGAGCCTCCCTCGCTAAAGTCATACCATATGTCGCTTCTCCCAGATTTCAAAGCATATTCTAGGGTCCAGATCCTCAGCTGGTAGAAATTGTCAAAGCTCATTTGATTTCAAGGTTTCTGAAGTGGGTGTAGACTGGTGAATAAGAAGTTTCTGTTTTTTCTTTTGAGTTTTCTTGTCCTGTCAAAAAAATTAGGCTGGACAATAAATACTTTTTTTACCATACAGTTGCATAAACTTAATAGCGTCTGTATTCTGGTAATAATTTTGAGAATTTATTTTCACTTATATTGTGAATCATATATTTTCTGAGTGACTTTTAAACAGAACTACTTTTTTTTTCCTACAGTGGTATTGTTATTCAAGGACTTACAAGATCCATATCATGTACTGTGAATTCATATTTGGCACAGCCATAGAGAAGAAAGTCTCGAGGAATTTTTTTTTCGTTTTAAAACAGAAGGCAATATTTAAAACTGTTGGAACCTTAATGGTAGTTCTGTAAATTTTATTACAGGGCTAGATTTTTCAAAAGTATTGTGTATCCAAAAACTTCCATTGTTCTTAATGTGATCTGCTTCAGAGCTTAGCACTATTGAACACTTAGCCAGTTTTAAAGTACCTAAATATGATTTAGGGTCCTAAATTCAGAAATCCAGGATGAAAAATTTTGGCTGTGATTTCTGTTATAAGGAGAAAACCAATTCAGTTGTAGTCACACTGCCTTCCATTACATCTTACTTCATAACACCTAGCAAAGGAGGAGGGCTCAGGACAGTATTGTATTTGAGTAATCATTTAAACAGGCTGTTTGAATTCCTTTGCAAAGTTCACTAGTTAGAATCAGATTATTTGTATTTTTGAGATTATTTTCTGAGTGCGTATTCAGAAATTCATCTCTAATGAAAATAGCCAAGGGCCACTGTTGCAGATGCAGTCTATTAAACTGAAAGCATTACCTGTGACATATCCTTAGAGAAATGACTTCCCTTCGGTTACTGTTATGCATGTTTTATTTTTATGGACTGAGTGAACATACTTGGGTATCTTTATTATTATTGCTTGCATCAAAAAGAACAGTGATATCAATTAGTCTTAAATATGTTACTCAAGACTGGAAAATAGCAATGTTAATATAGCAGCTAACGTTTTACTGGAAGTTGCTTGATTTTGAAGTGGGCACATGCCTGCAGATACCATGGTGATGGGCACAGTATATGAGCCTAGATAGATTCATGTGTGTGTAGGGTCTGTTTTTTCTTTTACTTGGCAGTAACTTCTGACCTGCCAAAAGCATTAGGGACAGCACTGGCATACAAGATTATTTTTTGCACGTCCTTTGTTTTAAAATCCCCATGTAAAATAATTTGTCATGAAGATTTAGATTTTGGGAAGTGCCTTTAATAAATGATTTATGTAAAGCTTATAATGAAAGGAGAATTTTTTTCTTTACAGAAAAAAACAAACCTCAGCATGATTTCTTTTTCACTTTAAGTAAATTTGGATTATTTTGCAGGTCTCACTTGGAAATAATTCAGATGACCTTAAAAAGTGTCATGCTGGCTTATTTTTAAAATAATTGTGTACATTACATTTTCTGATTGCTTTCAATAAAATATCCAAAACAACTTACTTGCATAATTACCATTAAATATCAAGTATATTTTAATTTAGAGAGTCTCAGCAGAAATAACTGCTGACAAGACAGCACTATAACAACTGCTAAGTGGATTGTTCAACAACTGAAAAAGAAACACAGTTCATGGAAATATGACAAAATGTCACTTAGGCAAAGGTAGACAGTTCAGTAGTAAAGCAGACTCTTCTTAACCCATGTTACATTTATTTCAGCAACTTACAAACAGAAGAATAGACCTAGAAATGCCCATCTTTTCTCCTTTCTAATTAACTAAAGTTTAAGGGATTTATCTAACTCAATTTTATTTATTCATTTTATAGTTTAATTTTATGCATTTTATTTATTAATGGGACAGAGGCGGAAACAGGCAGAATTAGATTAAAGTTATAAAATGCAGATTGTTCACCCCAGAGACTGGAAAGGTTCTAGCTATTCCAAAGTCTGGAGAGAATATGTATTTATTTGATGGAGTGAAATAATTTTCATTGTTCCACTGCAATGGGAAAATATATATTTAGGTATGTTATCAGTGCATATATACCTAACCAATTAGATAATTGTCTTTCCTCTTTAATCTGTTGGGAACATATTATGTAAATATACTTAAAAAATTCTAAATACATTTTGCATATCTATCTTTGAAGATATTCCAATCGATTGGATAATATTTTAAAATAGTATTACATGGCCATTACAGTCTCAGCTTCATATATCACATGTTCAGTGCAGCTCTTTCACTTAATAATGCTCTAAATTGGAAACATGTGCAAGCTGGCAGTATTTTAATGTATGATGCAAAAATAAGTGAACAGATGCATTGAATTTTGTCTAAGCTTTTAACATATATTTATTTTCTCTTTATTTGACAGTTTGAAACAGTTCTTTGCTTTCCTATGTATCAATAAATGGACCCAATCCTGCCAATTCATACTAGTAATTCATTTGACTTCAGATTGACTGTTGTATAACTATTGATGTGAATAAGGACCGCTCACATAAAAGGGAGCTTTTAGGGTCTGGTCCTTCAACATACTTCAGTCAGTTTTATCTCTTTGTTTTTAAAATGCTCAGAGAAAATATCCAATACTTAGAATGAATCAAATGCCAGTTTTAATTTAACATCATATTAAGGCTTTTTTATTTGCTTTTAATATTTAAAAAGCATTTGAAAGCCTATAGGCTTTTTAAAAAAAGGTGACAACCTATGGCAAATGCCACACGTATACTTTGAAAAAAATAGAAAATATGGTAAAAACAGCTGACTACAAGATTGCATCTGAATCCAGCTGTATCTTAAGGGTCATATTTAAAATGGTTCTAAATATCTGCAGATAGGTAAACCAGCTTATAATGAAACATTGACACCTTAATTTGATGTATAAAGTCAGTATGTGCAAATCAAGTTACAGTTGTTTAAATTGACAGTTATTCCAATGGGAAACAGTACAGTTTGCTTTGTTGGCTATCAGTTCTCCCCACCTTTATGTAATGGTTTTAAACCATAATATACTATTCAACCCCATGCCTTCAAGTTCATTTCTGTGATGCAAAAAATAAAGTTCAGTCCATATAAGGCAGTATTTCAGTGATTATATGTTATGTCTGCTTACGAGATGCATTAAAAAGCAAAACTTTATAATATGAAAAGAAAGAATAACACTTGAAAAATGGTCCAGAAAAACTCAGAGTACTTTATTTTATGCCATTTGATGTCTCATTCTCTTCTCACATGAGTTTTACAGTAGTGTAACTTCAGTGACTGACTTTAAGTCTTTTCTGTCTAAATTCCTGATTCTGCTATGCATTTGTATAGCAGTCCTGAGGGAAGATTACAATAAGTTTAACAGGTGTCCAAAGGTGCAGGGGTGCATACTTTTGGGTTACATTGTATGTTTGGGCCTTGAGTAGAAGAAGAATCAGGCCCATAGAAGTCAATATATCTGATTATTTTAATCAAAACTATTCCTCCCGCACCCAAAGTTCATGATATTTGCAGCCGGATTCCCTTTTAATTTATTGCTGTATGCATCTATTGACTTCTGCAGAGATTACCATCCAAAGAGGGCCGTGGTTACACACAAACCTGCACCAGTTTAATTACACTGGTTTAGTTAAACCGGTGTAAAGCCTGAGGGGGCACTCTCTTGCTTTGATTGAAGAGTAGCTTAGCTTGATTTAGTTTAAGTGTTCTGCTAATTAACTTACACTGAATTGAAACAAGCCATTCTTATTTAATAACACACACAGAAATTAATAACACACAGAAAGAAGAATGGTCACATAGGGGCTTGCACCAGTTTAGCTAAATGAGGCCATGAACAAGTGGAAAAAATACAGTGAGTTAAAAGGAGACTGGCAGTACTGTGTCAGCTAGTTTGTGGTAATGGCTTCAATGTCCACTTTTACCTTATGGTTAGTGAAAGCTAAATCACTGTACTTTTGCCCTGAAAAGTGAGCCAAGGTACCATGGCTTAGTTTTCACTTACCACTGGGTAAGAGAAGTGCATGCAGGCAGCTAATAAGTTGCTGATGTGGGGTTATTCCCTGCCTCCTTTCATTACACTCTAAGTTGATCATTTGCCCATAATCTTTATTTTTAATTCAGACTCTTAGTTGAACTGGGGCAACTCTGCATATAGATTACATTCATAAACCTCAATTCAGCAGTCCATTCTTATTCTGCAAGGTACTTCAGCACTTGTTTAACATCAGACTACATGCTTAGGTACTCTGTTGATTAGGGATGGCCTTAAACACTTGTTTAAGTACCTTACAAAAATGGAACTGTACCTTGGAGCAAATGAAAGAGATGGGAAGCTTTCTTTTAAAAGATCTGAGTTTTGAGCATTTTTTTTTAACTGTACTGCAGTGATGCTTGTTACGGCAAGAGTGCTACAGGCAGCACCTCTTCAATCAGTGCTTCACCTTGGCAATCAATAACAGGTAAACAAAGAAATCACAAGCCTTGACAGACTTTCCTATGCATATACTAGAGCCACCTTCAAAAATAAATATTTTAAAATAACTTGCTATCATGAGTGCAGCTTTCTCATTTGCAACTAGGATTTGATCCTGGCATCAGTAAGGACAGGAGCTGAGTCTGTTATAGGAGAACTTTAAGAAAACTTCATTAATCCATTGATATTTCATTCAGGGCCAACTATATTACACACATTTTGTTTTTAATTGTAAAGCTCAGTTTTCATAATTATGTTTCATGCTTTGTTAATTGCCCGTGCAGTTTTTGTACAATAGACACATTCTCCTCCTCCCCACAAAGGTTAGTTGGGTTCATTGAAATTTTACATGGAAAAGCCACATTTGAATATAAAAGCATATTTAGGGGGAACCTGCAAATGTAGCAGTCTCTTGGAGCACAGCTGGGAGATGGGAGCTGGCATCATGCTTGTCCTCACTCTGCCCTTCTCTTTGCTTGACCAGCTGAGCATTCGCATGACAGACCCTGCAGAAGTGGAAGTGATTGGTTCTCTATTAGATTTCACAAACAGTATTGCGAGGAGCCTTGCGTAATAGCCACGGCTTCTAGTCTCTTTAGGTCTTCTTCAGCTTAGTAATCCTTGTTTGCCCTCGCTATTGTTTTGTAACCTAGCACTTTATTTTCTGTATCTGAGCATCTCCAAATCCCTAACACCTTTATTTTTGCAGAAATATTAGCAGTAGGGGTATGTGGTTATCCTCCTTTTACAGATGAGGAAACAGGCACAGAGACAAAGGGCTAACATCACATGTATGTGGATGTGTACATGTACTTTCCACACCTACTGTTGAAGCCTTGCATAGGGGACCATAAAGTTGCATTTGGCTAGAAAGAGAGCAAGAGAGACAACTCTGTAGCACAGTGAAAACACTCCCCTGGGAGGGGAGAACTTCGAGTTCTGATCCCCGCTGTCCGAGAACCGTTTGTATTCTGCATGGAGCTGTCACTGAATAAAATGCGTAAGTGTGAGCAAGAACCCATGCCTATCCCTTTGCACATGAATGCCCAGATCTCAGTGCTTGTACTCTCCCCCTCTGTGGCTCTTTGAAAATTCTAATATTTCATAAAATGGAACTTCAGTAGGAGGGGTTTAGATAGTCATCCTCCTCGTTGTCAGCGTCGTCGTCCCCAGCCCCTTCCTTAGGTGTTGTAAGGATTCAGAACTGGACGGTGCGTTCTGAGAATGAGTCCCTCATTCTGAAGGCAAAGATGCAACTTGTTTGCAGCTTAGGCATGAACTGTGAGCTGAGATGAGCTGTTCAGCCCTGATAAGACTCAGGCATTTCTGCAAATGTGTAACAGAACAATTTTTTGGAGACTAGGGAATTTTGACCCTCAAAAGTTGACTCATATGGAATTTAGGAATTCCCTAGTTTAGGCAGCAGCTACATAGGGATTTTCAGGATTGGGGTTTTCAATTTAGGCACCAAAATTCCTTCTAAGTCCTGCTTTAGGTCCTTAAATCCTTTTGAGAATTTAGCCAAAAGAGTTTTCTGAGGTATCAAAACTAATCTTCAGTAGAGCAGGAAACACCACATTGTTTTCTTCACTGGCAGATTAGTTCCCTACCCATGAAGTGTAGGTTGACTTGGGGACTGTGGAACATTTTGCCAATGGAAACCAATTTACTGAACTTTTCATGTGTTCTTTTTTTTTAATACCCCACACTTTGAAGTGGCCAGTCTTGAAGCATTGAGAAGGAAATGTTTTGCTTTTTTAGTTTAAAACAAATTCATCATTTCAAAATCTTTTTTGATTTTATTTTAAATGAAACATTTTAGAAAGTTTGAAATTAAAATGAGGTCTTTTGAATTGCACAGACCCCCGTGGGGGCAGAGGTGGGTGCCTACCATTCTGTTCACTCCACTTGGTCCCCACTCTGCAAATACACTACGCAGTTCGGTGCTGGCTTGCCCAACTTCTATAGCTGGGCAGGGGCAACATAAGGCTTCCACTCTCATGGCAAAAACCTTGTAATTGGTGCCTGGGGCAGTATTCCAGTTGCCCCACCATAGGTGTGCTACTGCTTCTCCCCACTCCTCCTTAAATTGACTTTTTTTCAGAACTAGGAGGATGCACTCAGTTATTGTTCCCATACCGGTGTTTCCATTTGCAAACTATGTACAGTCCTGATTCTCTGTCAGTATCTGTTGTACCTTCACAGTGTCTCAAAACTCCATGCAGACCAAGTTAACAGATATCAGTTCAGGCTTTGGGCCAAAGAAACAAACTCAGTCTCCCAAATGGGATCAGAGCTTGTTCCTGTGTTTATTGTTTCCAAGCCACCAGCAGACACTGGGATGACAACAGTCAACATGTTCCTAGTTTCTTGTTGAGGAAAATGGCATAAGAAAAAAGCCAAGTTACCAGGACAGTGGGGTGCATTGGGGTAGCAGTAACTTCTAGCTGCTGGGGTGATTATGTGGCTGTGGAGACAGCTGATGTTTTTCTGTCCCTTTCCCTCTGCCCCCAAATTCAACAAGGTGATTACCTCCCAAAGTCAGCACCCAGCGCAGTTGCCCCAGTTGCTTACATTTCTGGGAGGTGCCACATATTATTCTGTAACTCCCTTCTGGCTGATTTAGGGATTCTGTTAGTAGGCCCCTGAGAAGCTGGGGGCTGGGGAGAAAGGAGTCTCTTCTATCCATGTTTAACCATAAATGCAAGCAGGACATTTCATGGGGCTTAGAGTAACTCTTGGAAGAAAATCAATATTTCACCAGCAATATGTACACAATTCACAGCACTCCTACATGAACATTTGTCTAGCAATATAACAATCAATTTTCTTCCAGTTTGCACATGCAAAATGAATGAAATTATTTGCAGATATCATGTCTTTCTTTACACATTGTCAATTTCCTGTAATCTAGCAGTTTATGTCTGCACTATCATTATGGTTTTCCCCTTGACTTGATTTCTTGCTAATATTGTATTTTCATAAGGTAGCAGGAGAGCAATATTTCTATGATGATTTTCTACCATCAACCTCACAAAAAACATAGATGCTGTCAAACATCAAAAAAGCCAATAGATCATCCTAAATGTTCTTTGTTCCCAAGAGCCATCCAAACATAATGTCAGTTACTTTTTTCTACTTGAATGAATTCAAAAGCAACAAAACGGTCATTATTGTGGATTGGAAAGCTTTGTTGTTGGCGGGTGGGACAGCTGAAATCTTGTGAATCTTCTCTAACTGAGAGTTGTTGGGTAATCTGACAGCTATAGTTATGTCTGCGACATGTCTTTTTAAATTTTTGTTGAGTTTTAATGGAATGCATAACATAGTTTGATATGCACATTCTGTGGAGGAAAAAATGCCTATAACGGACATTTCATGGACCCAGTTTTCAACAGAAGTCTTCTTTTCCTGTGGTATGACAGGCATTTTTAAAAGTACAAGTCTGATTTTCTCCTTCAATCACCCAGTCTTTTACCTAGGAAAGCACTGGAGTTTTGCATTTGGTTAAATTCCATTGACTTCAGTGAGATTTGAGGAAGTTCTAAGTCAGTCCTGAATAGCTGTGGTGTCTTGGTTTAGGGCCTAAAGATTGTATACATCTCCTGGCACATCTACACAAGATGCTTAACTGTGCACTAGTGTAGTTTGCTGTGCAGTAAGCAATGTGCGTCTACATGTGCACATACATAGTACGCAGTAAATCTCGCTAATTGCGAATAAATTTGCTACCTTCAAATGCAAGTAACAAATTTACTTCTGAGTAGTAATGGTGCAGTAGCACTCATGTAGATGCCTGACTGGGAGCAAATCTACTCCTGGTCAGCCGTCCATCAGGTGGTGGGAGATTGCTCCCTGCCCCCAGAAGCTGCCTCCTGCCGGGGTGGGCTCCACCACTGAAGCCTGGGTGGGGACTATATCCCCTTGTCCTAGGAGCAGGGAGTTCCAAGACCCTGCTCCAAGTTTGCGGTGGGGAGCAGGGCCTAGGAGATCTTTTTCTCCCAATGCCAGCTCTGTGGTTGCAGGCTGGTGCTGGGAGACCTTTGTCTAGTGCGGAGCTGGGTGGGGAACAAGCTGGAGAGTTTGTTCCCCAACCAGCTCTGCATTGGCAGAGTTGAGCAGGGAAGAAATTCCCCAAATTGTTTCCCACCCAGCTCCCCAGGCTCCCTAGCCACTGCCCATGTGCAGGGTTGGGGTGGGAACTGTCCTGGCTATGGGTAGGTCCCAGCCCCCTGGCCCGTTCGGTTGGTGGGGCAGCTAGCAAGGAGCTAGCTGCTACCTGCCCCACTGGAAGACGTGCCCCACCCTGCAAGTCTTTTCAAGTCCTCTGCCCCTGATTGAGACAGGGAGCTCCCTGCTACCAGGAAAGAGGGACATAGTTACCACCCTTGCAGCACGCAGCCCCTGGGGTCAGGGTGTAATGTCCCAGCCTCGGCCAGGAGACAGCTGTCTCCTGGCCTTGTGCTCCTTGCCATCCCCTGGGCTAGCACCCAGGGGGAGCCTAGAGTTCCCCCTCGTGGTGGCAGTGGCCCATTGCAGGACCCCAGGAAACAGGAGCAGTTTGCTGCTATTAGCAGCCAATCTGCTCTCACTTCTCTGCATGTGTAGATGCCTGCCTGGGAGCATTTACTTGCAAGTAGTTTACTCATGAGCAAACCTATCCAGGATCAAATGCATGTGTAGATGTGCCCTCTCAATCTGTGGAGCTCCCAGTGTTGTCAATGAACTGGGAAAGTATGTAGCTTTACAGCCTTGCCCATGCTGGGGAAATCTGCTAGCGCAGTACCGATGCATCTTCATCAGTGGAAAGAATAGTGAGACCACCAGTGCACATAGGGTTCAAAGGAGCTGCTGACATTTCTACCACTGTTTCACTTAAGCTTTCTCTGAAAAGCCTCTTGTATTTACTAGCGTTTCTATCATTAGCAGTGACAGAGCTGCATCAGCATGAGAAGCTTTCCCTGAAGGCTAGTGCCAGTTCAAGTTCCGAGATCTTTTGTACTCTTGGTATAGTTTATAATCCCCACTGAAACTCAAAGATAGAGCTGGGTGAACAAAAAAGACTATATCTCTTTCTCCAGTGAATAATGCCTTTTAAATTTAATGGATATTTTAGTGAAAAAAACCTTTGTTGCAAATAAAAATAAGAGGTAAGTGGCAGGGGAATTGCCAAAAACTTGAAATTTTTATTTGTTTTCTTCTTTATTTGATCATTATACTTCCTTTTTAATGAAAAACTGAAAGAAAAATTAGGAGAAATTTTGAATGTTGTCCAAATTTGTCATTGGAGGGGGAAATAATCTCCTGGCTAGCTCTACTTCTAGTCACTGCCCAAATGTGTCACAGAAAGAACTGACTAATGTCCGTGCTGTTGAAAATGGATCTTTTAAGGTGAGTGACGCTCTCTAGAGCGCTCCATATTTGCTTCAGTGCGTCCGTATACCAAGTGATAGACCTAGTCACAGAATTGAGACTTCTGATTTCATTCCACAATCAGTATTGTGTTCTCTCTAAATTAACCTGTCTTTGGCTTAGAAGGCTTTTTTGACTAAATGGGCAATGTCCCACTCATCTTGAGCAATATGCTCAAACAGAAGCGACAGTCTTATAGAAATTACTGGGTGAAATTCTGTGGCCTGTGTTATGACCATACTCTTCCCTTTTGGCCTTAAAATCTATTAATCTGATATAGACTCTAGTGTCTTGGCAGTCACTTGAAAGGAAATCATAATCTATAGCAGAATTGAGCCAACATAATATAATATAAAACTATAGTTAATATTAAGTTGTGCGTTCATTAAATTGTGTGTGTTTTTTTTCTAACTGGCTATAAATATTAGGTATGCTCCATAATTTACATTTTTCTGGCATTGGTCTCTAATGGCATATGAATGGATATTTCTCAAATTTTTCTCGTTTTGATTTTTGTGCAAATAATTAACATGAAACATCTGTTTTGTGATGGCTTTGGTTTCTTTTTTAGTGGGGGGGTTACGTTTTCATTTGTTTTTGATTTTCTGGATTTTTTTTATTGCTACTTACTATCAGGAGCACTTTGGAGTTACAACTTTGAAAAAATAGTTAGCACAACAGGGAAAGCCGCAAGAAAATTAAAAGCAGCAGTCATATAATAAAACTGATACAGATTTATGCAAAAGAAAATGTTTGACTGGCAATGATGAAGGGCCCTCTGTGGTAGAAATGTCTTGGTAGTGCTGTGAACTCCAACATGAAGAAGGAGGGATGGTGAGGTATCTTTGGTTTCATGCCACTCAATTTGTTATTGATCATTTGCCTTATAAATATGACCCTTGCCTTAGGCTCAGCAATAGGATGAGAGAACAGCAACTTGCTTCATGCTGAAGTCTTACTGACTGATTCATACAATGATACTGACATACATCGTTGTTGGAAGACTTGCATCTATTTCAGGATTATGAGAGGATAAAATGTTGGTTACTGGAAAGAAAATTTGGGGAATTAACTACTGTTGGTCTAGATTCCATCAAAATAGATTTGGGCTTGAACAATGTATGCTTGGCTGGGTAGAGGCATGAAAAATGATGGAAGAGTGTCATCCTCAAAACGGTTCCCTATGATAGTTCAGTGTAAAACCCTGTTACTTGAGTTGCTGTTGTTACCTCTGGCACGTCCTCTGTAAGGGCTCGTTGCTGCCAGGTGCGGGCCTCAAAGAAACACAATGTTTAACCACATTTTTTTTAAGCATGTGAATATTCCCATTCACTTCAGTGAGACTTCTCATGTGTTTAAACTTGTGTCATCTGCTAGATTCTGGTAAGAGTGCTCAACACTTTGCAGCCAGTCATGAATGGGATGAAACAAGACCAGAGTGCTTCTGAAAGGAGCTTGGGAGGTGCTTTCAGAATGTAGGGAAACATGATAAAATGGAAAGAAAGCAAAAGAGAAGAGAATCAGCTTTTGCTTCCTCATGGTTGCATGTCATGGCTATTTGCAGCCTTAGTGTTCATATAGGCTTAACATTGTCAGGGGGGAGAGGAGGAACATGACAGGAAGATTTCTTAGTAAACATTGACAAGAATTGCTGGGTCTTATGATTCAGACAAGTCATTTACAGAGTGTTTGGAATTCTTTGTGTCACTTTGCCCTGATACATGGATTGATTTGATCCTGGGTACCACACCACTTCTTATTTCCTCAAAATCCATTTCCTTTGATTCCTTGCAATGTTGGCCCAAACACTTCATTTTTAGAATCCCACCCTGCCCAAACATGTAA
>NW_017729030.1:56149623-56170130 GCF_001723915.1 Gavialis gangeticus
TTTTTTTTTTTGGGGGGGGGGGGTTCATTGCCCAAAAATGTCTGTTTGGTTTGAACAGAAATTTTCATGTTAACTTTCTCAAATTGAATTGTGAATTCATGTGAATTCTTGGTAACTTTCTCAAATTGTTTGAGATGAAAATTGTTTTGAAAAGTCAGTCTTTCATTTTGTAATTTTTAAAAGAAACATAACTAACATTTCAGCTTTTTATTTTAACATTTTTAATTTCAAAATTTTCTTCAGTTTATTTCAAAAGTTAAAACAACCTTCAAAAATTGAATGTTTTCCTTCACCATAAATTTTTGTTTTGACTTTTTGCTTTGCCAAATGTATGTGTCTTTAATTTTGGGTTATTTCTGAAAGAATCCCCACCTCCCATTTTTTAGGAGGTGTGTGCAGCCTGTGAACTAAAAAATAAGTTATTCACATAGCTCACGTACAGTCCTCTGTAAGGGTACACCGATTGAGATTTTTGGGGCCAATACCGATAGCTGATTTTTAAGGAGGCATATTGGCCAATAACGATCTGATTTCCAATATGCAAGTCTTCAGCTTGAAGAGATGCATCCAGCTGGTAAGTCTGGAGTGGTGGAAGTGGAGGAGGAGGGAAGCGGTGTGGGGGGAGCAGACCAAGGTGAGGGAGGGAGTGGGGCTGGGGCTGGGGCAGGGGCAGGAGCTGCCCAGCCCGGGTGGGGAGGGATGCAGGACAGAGCCACAAGTGACTCATCTAGGGGGCAGGCATTTGCCCTCTGGATTGGTGCTGGGCGGGCTGCAGGTGTGGGCTGGGGCTGGGGCTGGGGCCAGGGCTGGCTCTCCTGGGGGGTGTGGGAAGGTGGGGGTGGCTTCTGCCACTGTGTGCAGCTTGTCCCGTGCTTGTCTGGCAGCTCCCATCGCTGCTTCTGCCACTCATCTGGGAAGCCATGGGTGGGAGGCATATGTCCCCAGATCTGTGCGGGGTGGGGCAGGACAGGCTGGGGTCAGGGCTGTGCCCCCCACCCATATCCCCCAATCCCAAGTGGTGGGAGCAGTAGCGGGAGCTGCCAGATGAGCATCGGACAGGTGGTGTGCAGCCCCTGGCCCAGCCCCAATCCCACACCCTCCCTCACTGCAGGGGCCTTGATCTGCTTCTCCCCCTGCCTCCCATTCCTTCCACCACACCAGACTTACCAGCTGCAGGCACCTGTCCATGCATGGGCATTCATCGGAAGAATTATCGGCGGCATTGGCCCAATTTCCAATACAGAACATTTTCTTTATATCAGTGCTGATCCAATATCAGACCAATATATCAGTATACCTCTAGTCTCCTGATTGTATTTGGCCTCATCAGCTTTCTTGGACTTGGCTGCTTTGTCTGTTGTTCTAATTCTCTGTTTCATTATAATTTGTATATCCTATATAATTTCATAATCATGCAAATCTTTAATGATTCAGATGCATAGTCCCATTGAAATGAGAGGAATTACTCCATGAGGCTTTTCACGATTTGGCCTAAAGCCTGTAAACCCTTCAGAGGACTGACTGTCTCTCACTAATTTGTTTGTAGAGCGTTAGGCACACTTCACAGCTCTGCAACAAATTGTAAACATTGTTATAGAATATCAGTGACACATGGAAAAAGCAACAGGATCTGTGGGGCATTAGTATGAAAATTTTTCAGCCTTGGTTGACCGGTAATTTATTCCTGGTGAGGTCAGTGGTAATAGGCACAACACTAGGCCAAGGCAGGTCACTGTTGAAAGTCCTTGAGTCAATACTTGTTTCCAACTATGTTAAGGATCTGAAACTGTTGGAAGGTGTCAGTTTATGGGACTGTTGGTGTGAGGCTTGTCCCTGCCTGGAGGGTCTTATACCCTTACTGCCTAGGCCTTGTGTAAAAAGGTAGCAAAAAAGCATTGCAATCTATAAATCAGTTTTTGAAATTGGGTGCCACTCAATGCCTCAAGCCCCAAAAGCTTGAGAACCACTCATCTAGAGTCATGGACTGGTGGACCTGATTCAGATTCCATCCCTAGGATCCATGGAAGAAAAGTGCTGTTTATTAATCAGTTCAGGTACCAGGCAAGGGCCTAGATCAAAACTTATTCTATTCAAAGGAGGTCACTCATCCCTGATAAATAAATCTGGTCTAAGAACATGCAATTTGAGCATATACACATTTCCCCTTGTGCATTTCCCCCTGCAAGGCCACCCCCCCGGGCTCTGGTGTGCGTTTAGACTTAATTGTCATTTATCCTACCCTGAAGGTAAAAAAGTTAATGACGATATGGATCCTGTGCAGTTTTGTATGTCTCTCCCAATCAAGCATTAGAAATAATTAGGGCTTGCGGGATGGGTGCACTCATGGTGAAGCTGAGCAGAAAACAGTTGTGAATTTTCTTGCTCTCTCATGTACTCAGATTTTGACGCATCTTGGCAAAAATATGTATAGGCAGACATATGCCCAATGCGTTATGTGGTTTCTTGTTTGTTCTTTGAGGCATTCAGCCCTTTTTTTTAGGTGATGCTGAGGCAAAATAAAAGTTTTAGTAAATCTCTGATGTTCTTTTAGATGCTTAGGCTTTTGAATTCTCCTGCACACTGGGTGTTAGTGATAGCTGCTGGAGATTTAACATTTTCTTCAGTAGAAGTAATCCCTGTGCTCCCCAAACCTGCCAAGACACAAACGTGCGCTCAGTTTTGGAGAACTCACGCTGAGCTGATTCAGGTTCCAATTTGGGGAAAGCTCTGTATTCAGGGTGACCCTTGTAAAACATGTGCTTAAAGATCTTCAGTTATACTTAACTTTAGGAGCATGATTAACTCTTGCCTTGAGAAGAAATGGATTTAAGCATGGGGATGATGAGCTTTCAGGAATTCAGTCATAATGCATTTGAAGTGATAACTCCTAGGTGAACTTCCTAATTTTCATTTTATTTAGCTATGAATGTTAAAAGAACTTTGCTGGTTAGGAATAACACTAAATTGAAAAGGGTTACAAGTAAAAACACCAGATGTATGTACCTACTTCTGCATGGAGAAGCTCTAATTAGTGTTTATGAAAGACTTTGTTTTCACTATTTAAAATATTTTATTTTGCTTCTAATCTCCTTAGGCAATCTTGGTGTAAATAGCTTTTATTTGTCAAAAGCATTCATAGTTTCATAGTTTCCTTGAGGTATTCCTTGAGGTAGATTTGATATAGTACAGTATTTTGGACAACACATTGAAATTTACCCTAGGCAACCACCATTGAGTAGTTGGAGAATCTGTTATAACTAAGAAATCCCCCTTCTATCACTGGAGTAGCTCCAAACGGGGAGGACAGAAAGTAAGTTAGAGCCACCATGTTCATTAATTTCACTGTATTGTGAGTTTTGTCCTGCTCTTTTTTCAACACAAATGTTGAAGGGTTCATTTATTTCTTACTTCATTGCGCATTTCACCTGAGTAAGGACTGAACAAGGTTTTAAGATTTGGTTTGGTCTGTTTATTGCTCTAGTGGTAAGAGTCCCATTGGCTTTATTTAGAGCTGGATGGGCTTTTGGTGTCTTGTATACCACTGTTTGCCTTTTTTAAAAAAGTATAGTTGACAACTGTTTAGAAATATAGTACTGTATTTAGTTGCATCACTTTCTGTTTCAGCCATTGACACTTGATTAAAAACACTTTTTCCTGCAATTTTTTGATATTTAATTAATGTCTTAGAAAGCAACTTTATGGTATCAAACATTTCATTTAATTACATTCATTAGTGGCATTTCCAGGACAAGTTTTAATTAAGTTGTACAGTGTAGATCAATAGTCATCATGCATCCATTGCAATTTACAACAAGAATTTATTGTTCTGAACAATTTAATTACAGTAATTGTAATAGAGGCAAATCTCAGTGACTTTGCCATTTTTCTTGCCAACCCCCTTTTTTTCTTCCTTACGATTTTTTTAATTATGAAATTTTAGAGGTACTTAAAATATTCCTATTTGTGTGTGTTTTGCTTGTAAGCTTGCTCCTCCTGTTGCAGTAAGAGAAAATAAACTCTTATTTAGGTATATCCTGAACCCCATAAAGTCAACAAAAGGATTTTTCCATTGATTTCCTGTGGGCTCTTAAGGGATAGCAAGTTTCATAGCAATTGAGAATAACTAGGTTTTTATTATTATTGTTGTTGTTAGGTAGTTACACAGATAGCTAAGGAGATTAGTAAGCTAAATTTTGGTTTATTGTTTATATACGTCAACATCATATACCAGGAGTAGTCTTCCTACTCTGGCAACCCTTCCAGTGAAGCAGCAGAACAAGCTGTAAAAGATAATTTTTTTGGTAACACAAACAAATACCCTTTAAGCAACCCAGTTTCCCAGGCTAGGCACAGAAGTTAAATATATACCAGTTTAACTGATCAGAAAGTAGTTTAAACCTATAACAGAACAGAAGTTCAGTGCACATAAACCAGTTTCAAAACGGCTGAAACTGGTTTAAGATAAACTGGGTTGAATGTAGTATCAGATTTAACTGATTGAGGTCAAACTGGTTTATGGAACTTCTGTCCCAGAACTCAGACTGGACAAAAGAGGTTAGGACATTCTTTCTGAGTGAACATGAAATATACTAACTCAGATGCAGTATCTGTGAGTTTTGTCACAATGCTCCAAGGTCCCACAGTGATCAGCATTATAGGAGTGTCCAAAGTCTCTAAAACGAGAGAGAATAAAACTAACAAGAAAACATTTTTTTTATGCAGCACGGTTAACTTGAGGAACTCATTGCCTCAGGAGGTTGAAGGAGTTGATGGTATTGTCACCTTCAAAAAAGGACTAACCAAATTTATGGATGATAGATCTATTAATAGCTATTAAACAGAACAGTCAGAGATGTTTCCACTGCATCTTTAAACCAGTGATGGTGGGTGCCAAGGAGGGTAATGAGTAGGTGCTAGATCACTAGGTATACCAGGTTCAGTGCCCTCCGTTTTACACATCCACTTATGCCACTGTTGGTGCAGCATACTGGGCCAGATAGGCCATTGGTCTGACTCAGTATGGCACTTCTTGTGCTAGCTGCTGGTTTACAGTGTTGCTGATAGGATCTACACAGCTAAAGGTGGAATTGTGGAATTCAGTCTCCCTGCTGTTTCTATAGACAAGACTTAGGGTGTCTTTCTCAGTTTATAGCTCATAATTTGTGGGCAAAAAACTTAATTTTCTGAGGACTTTTTCAACCAAATCTCTTACTTTATCTGCAATTAATTTTAAGAAAAATCCTATATTTATTTTTTTTAAGTTGCCATTTAATTTAGTTTTATGGTATGTTTTGTGCCATCATACATAACAAATGGATTGTTATGCAATCTTCACGCTTCCTATACATAGATTTCACTGACAATTCTGGGAACAACAGGCACATTTGAAGAAACTAGGTGTTAATTGAAGAAAGCCAGTGATCCTTGTTTATGTCTGTCAGTATTACTGTCAAGTATTACTGTGTAACAGAGCAGGTAATTTATTAAGTAGGTTCTTTGTGATGTCAGATTTACTCAACCAATTAGCACTGTGCTTTTCCAGTTAATTTGCATGCTGCATTTCAGTTGGTGGGACTGCCAGTGATGTGAAAGGGGCTGTATGCATATTGAGTTCTTACTAGTGTATTACTTCATAATTTCTTTACAGACAGAAAGCATGTTTGGTAGGAGAGGCATTATGGGATAATGAGGGTTACAATAGTAGACTATTATGACAAGCTTGGTTTTACACACACATCCCCTTCCATCCTGTTAGGGGTAAATGTTGCTGTGCCTAAGAGTAGTTTCTTTTACAAAGTTGCTAAGAACCCAGCTACTTCCACTGACTTGAAGAACCATGTTCAATGTTTAGCACTTTTTTGAATATCAGTTTATTTATACGCAGGGTTTGAATTACAGTGGGAAGCAGGGTGCTGAGCCCCCACCCCCATAAAAGATGAGAGCTCCCCTGGCAGCTGGGCAGAAACTGCTGCTTAGCGTAGGGGAAAAGCCCCTTGCCCTTGTTGCTGCTGGGTGCTTTTTACTGCAGCTGCCCAGAGCCCATGCCTAGGCTGCCCTGCGGTTTCTTTCTGCTGCTGCCATCTCCGATCCCTGCAAGAGTCAAACTGTAAATTGAACCCTGTTTATACGCTTATCCAGTGATTTAGAAGACTGGGCTTTGGCACCTGGTTCTAAAAGTCTTGCACTTTTTCTTTTCTTTTTTTTCTTCATTTGTAAATAATTAGTGTGGAATTAAAAAAAAAACCTGGCCAAATGAAAGAATGGCTTTGAGGAGCGATTTGAATATGGAAAGTATAGTTGTGGCATATATGCAAATTATACTGTGGGAAGCAGCTCTGATAACAGTGGAGGAATATAATTTGCTTTCAGTGTAATAGAAAAGTTCCCTTCTACTCTGAGACTTTGCATGACAAGTCTCAGTCCAGGGACCATTTTTATTTCAGATACTTGGATCCCTGGAAACGTAGACTAATAATGGAAAGCACAACAGATTCTTAACTATGGAGACAGTACCAAGAGCGGCTATAATTTTCCCCTGCTCAGTTAAGTGTTTGTAGATTTATTTTTTAATTACATTCACTCTTTGGACTACAGATTTTAGGTAATACAAGAAAAAATGTTATAAGCTTGGGAATAGTTTATTGCTGTTTAATGTAAATTGTTTGTTAATTGCCTGTATGTCTTGCCAGGACAAAATTCAGTGAATTTAGCCACAGCCAAATAGGATGCAATTTAATTTTGAGATGTAAATCCTGACTCTTTAGTGAAGGAGAAGGATGGCCCTTTTCCTAGTGCTGTCCTCTTAAGACTTACTATTTCATAAAAATCTAGGGGGAAACAACCTAAAGTGCCCAATTATGAGAACCTTCTACACACAGAATACTCAAATGATTTGAATTCATTTTTTAAAGTGAGCTGACAACCAGAATAACTTGCATCATTATTTTAATTTACAATTTATATATATATACACACACCTGATAGGGGGACTGGGGTGTGTGTGTGTGCGCGCGCACACACACACACACACACACATATATTACATTAATGCCTAGTTCCCCTATTCAGGTATCAAGGTACTGTTGTATTAAGGTTTTTACATGCTTGTGATAAAAAAAGAAAAGTGCCTCTCAAAAGTCCACGCCCTCAAACACCTTACATTCTAAAGTTCTTATCCTGAAAATACTTAACAATATGTGTAACTTTAATTCAGTGCATTTGGTCTTGGGAGTGATAAAATACATGTTTTTGGAGGATCCTGACTTCAGTAATGTGAGGACTCGTGATGTTTTTACCTTAATGACCTTCTGGTAATCATAAAGGGTCTTAACTGGACCAAGGAAATCATTAGGCATTCATTGAAACATCCATCCTTATGAAAGCCTTATTTTTCTTGTTTCTTTTCAGTGAATTTATTGGACTCACGCACAGTTATGGGGGATCTAGGATGGATAGCCTACCCGAAAAATGGGGTAAGTGTTTCACCTTTGCTTTCTCAGCCACAAGCTGCAAAAATAGTTTCCATTTGGAATATAGGCTTCTGGGTTTAAAATTCCCCCGAGTGATTTGTTGGCAATGAGAAGGGAAAAAAATTAAAACAACAAGCAGTGACTGGAAGAAATGAAGCTGGGTGGCTAGGGATTTTTTTGTTTATGCAAAACAGCCAACCTTGAGTAGTAAAAAATCATGAGAGGTTTTTTGTTTTTTTGTTTGTTTTTTAAATGAGAAATTCCATGTTTTCTACTTCCCCAATTTTGAAAATTGATGATGCATTTATGCCACAATATTACATTGTTTTCTCTCAAACAGGAGGGCTAGAAATTTACTATTTATTCTAAAGGAAAACAGTATCAACCAATCATGTGCCTCCAGAAGCTGGAGCTTAAAATAAACAACCAAACTTCCAAGTAGTTTAGTGGTATAGCTCTTGAAGCCAGTATCACCGTATATGTTTTCATTTATTTTTGAACTGATTCTTGGTCATGTGACGAGACATATGACAGCAGTGGCTTTACTCACATGAGCTGAGAGTGGAGGGAAAGTTATACTTCTATGTGATTTTGAAGGGTGCATCCTCTTGGGTTGGTCCTTGCTGTGGCTTTGTTTTGGTTCAGCTGAAGAGAGAGAATTTAATGATTGATGTCAGGTGCTGCACATTCCTCTGGGTTGCTGAGACCTCTGGGTGGGTACAGACTTTCCGCTTAATACATTTTAAGTGTGCAGAAAGCACTTTACAGCTGTAACTGGATAGATGTTCATGGCTGATAAAGCACTTTAAAAATGGCAGATCCCACTTTAAAGTAACCCTGGATGGATGTGTACTGTCTGCGCCAGATCCCATCAAGGGTTAACTTAGAGTGCGACTGCTGCCATCCCAGGCAGAACTGTGCAGGGCTGTGCTCCAGCCTGTGGCAGAGCTCCTGTACCCCCTTGGCTGAGTCAGTGACAGCCTCTGATCCCAGCCTCACATCTAGCCTGTTGCGGGGGAGGGGGAGTGCGGTGGAGAAAGGGGGGTTTCTGTTTCTACAGTCGCCCTGGCCCCATGGTGCACTGCAGCCTGGCTGGGAGTGGGGGGTTGCAGGGGGAGGAGTCCTTGACTTCAGATGCAAAAGAGAATGCAGAGTGATCAGAGGATCTACTGACCTGCATTTACGGGCCTCACCCACTTCCCACTGAAGTCAAGTCTATCGTTCTTTGACTTGAATTTAATAGGAACTAGTTCTGGCCCTAAGGGTAAATTTGCCCTTTACAATGTTCATGAAGGGATTTAACAATCACACTGTGCTCTCTCCCTGCATGCATGAACTCTTAATGAACAGATCTGTGCATGCTGACAAAATAACATGTTGGAGTATAGATTGAGTAGGAAGATCTCAGAAAAGAGTTTCCTCTTAATTAAAAAATATTTATGGCAAGACATACATATAAATATATATACACAATCTTTACAATATTGTTTCTCATTCCAGGAAGCAATGCTTGAATATTTAGGGGTGCATTGATAAAGATTTTCTTGACGAATACGGCTGGCCAATTATTAAAGCAACCGTATTGGCCAATGCTGATCTGATAACCAATATTCAGTAATAGTGTGAGGCATTTTAAGCTAATGATATAAATAAACCTTTTTGTTTTTTGCTGTGCTCCAGCAACCTCCTGCATCACATGTATCAGCGTCCCAGTGCTTAAAAATAGCGGTAGTGGTGCTGGAACTAAAGCTTGTTGAATGAGCTGATATGAAACACTGCAGCACTTTATTTACTGTGGCTCTCAGAGCCATTCTGATTAAAGCGCCCCTCTCCCTCCAATGGCTGGAGCAGAGCTGAGCAGAATGAGGGCAGATACAGGCTGCCGGCTATGGTCTTGGGGCTGTCCATCCTGCTGCCTTTGCTCTGGGAGCCCCATGCAGGCCATGCATCCCGTGCTCCCCAGCAGTGGGGTCACATCTTGCCACCCCAATGCTGCTGAATGGGCAGGGGACATGTGGTTGGCGCAGGGCTTTCAGGGCAAAGGCAGCAGAGTGGAGAGACTGAACCCTGCAGCAAGCAGCCCGCATCCACCCCACACAGAAATCTGGGGTGGGGGACACATGCCCTGCATTCCTGCTCTGGGGGGGGGATGTGCACAGTGACAGGAAGCTGCCTCTTCTCCCCCTGGATGAGCCAGACGTGACTTCATCCTGCTCCCTGCCTCGGCCTTTGGTCCCATGCATCACCCTGGCTGGGCAGCATCCCCAGCCTCAGCCCTTGCCCCCGCCCCTCTCCCTCCCTCACCATGGGGGTCTTGATTTGGCCATCTTCACACCCCTTCTCTCCCCCAGAGCCCTTCCTCCCATAGACTTACCTGCAGGAAACTGCTCTCCACACTCCCTGGCTGTTCTCCTGGCCGCATGCAGCACCCCCTGTATCTCAGTCCTGGCAGCCCCAATTAGGACCCCATACAGGCTAGAATGCTGCCCACCTGCAAAGGGAAACTTGCCATCTCTCAAGGGAGCCCAGGCATCTGGGAGCCCTGGCCCTATGGGGGAGAGGGAACCCAGGTGTTCAGGTCCCTGACTAGAATGCATAATTATCGGTAAACATAATTGGCTACGACGGGCAAAAAAAGCCAATAGCCAGTCATGTTTTCTCCCCTTTTATTGTTGCTAATCTGATAGGCAAACAATATATCGATGCACTTCTGTTAATATTCTAAAGTACCCTTGTCTACATCGGAACAGAAATCGTGGCAATTTAAATGTTCTGTAGAGAGATTCATGACCAAAGGAAAAATGGAATGTCCAAAACACAGACCTCAGGTTCATTATTGTATGAATTAGACCAACTAGTTATATCAAATACCTGCCCTGCTTTCCACCACGTGAGTGCAAGTCTCAAGGTAGACACATGACCACTGAATCAACTTCTGAGTCAAAAGAGAATTGTATTTAATTAATTTGCCCAAATCTGTAAAAAGTGAATGAGATGGTCAGAACTGGGTTTTTTCTTTTTTTTTGAATTGCCAAAACTCCTTAAAAAGTTCTTTATTTTCATAGGACTTCATAACAATTAAAGAGGTCCGATTAGCCCTGTTGTTTGGCTTTTTGGCCTAATACAGTTGTTTTCAAGCTGTGGTTTGTGTACTGATGGGGATCCATAGACTATGTCTAAGGGGTCGACAAAAGATTTCTATGATTAATCAAAAGTATGTGTATACTTACTTAAAATTCACAGGGGTCTGCACCTCCATTTGAAATTTCCAAAGGGGTCTGCAGCTCACCTCCATTCAAACTTTTTAATGGGTCAACAAATGAAAAAAGATTGAAAACCACTGGCTTAATATATTTGCAGTATTTTTCAAGGACTGAGAAATCTGTGCTCTACCCCACTCCCAAATTTCTCTCTGACACGAGCAGCAACACATCAGCCCTCTCCATTAACCTAATATTTATTTTAAAGATCTACCATATGTAAATATTTTAAATAACTCTCAGCTAGGGATGTGGATTGGGTAGTCAGGAGATTTAATTAAAATAAGATCAGAGAAATATGGTCTATTCTTTAAAAAAAACAGGTTTCCTCACTGAAATATATTTATTCTCTCAGGACATTCTTTGAGAAAAAATTTCAGCACATATGCAGGCAAAAGCACACATAGTACATTATTGCAGGAAGAGAAAGAGAAATCTTTCATCACTGGTAGTGATATTCTGCATGGATATAGTACTTCTTAGAATAAAATCTTTTGATGCATCATATTTAGCCCCCCTCATTAAGTATCTGGGTATAGGTTGTAGCTGTGTTGGTCTAAAGGACATAGGCAGACAAGGTTCTTTGGATGAATCTGATATCTTTTATTTTCTATTCATTTAAAGTATTTTATGTTTTTGTTTTATTTTTATACTGCTGTTGTTCCATGGGTGCTGTAGTTGTTGGCTCTGGATTTAGGACCCAGAGGCCTTGTTCCAGGGGTGGGGGGGGGGCAACCAAAACCCACCCTCAGACCAACCACCACCTTTCCATTTGATAATGGGCAAATTTATTAACACACAGTGATAGCAGAAAAGAAGCAATGCAAACAATCAAGCAATTCTATATATCTACCAATCCTAGGGCTGTCATCAGAGACAAATTACATCTGGCCAGGATGCAGTCTTCACTCTGAGGTTCTTTCTTAGGTGTCAGATGTCAATAGTCTGGAGGTGGGATGCCAAGGCCCACTCCCCCCCTCTAGTGGGGTGGATGACACGGGCTGGTCATGTGCCCTTCATGGTGGCCTCGGGGACCCTTTCCAGGGTCAGGAATGGGGACCCCTCTCAGGGAGGAAGAGGAGGGATGGGAGGGACGTTATGTATCTGGCTGCATGCCACCCTGCTCCCAGCCACCTCGCCCCCTGCCTCCCCCCCCAGCTCTATGTCCAGCCGGCGGGGGTACACTGATCAAAAAGGTAGAAAACCCCTGGACTAGACCATCCTTTCTAATGTTTGTTATTTTTCATACCTGAATGCTTCTGTCTGCTCTCCCTACTATTCCTGAACCCACTCCTCTTACATGACAGAGGTGGCATGCACAGCACTAAGGGCTGGCTGGCTTTACTACTAGTAGTAAAATCTGACTGGAATCTGCATGAAGGCTGTGGAAACACCTGCTTGCAGCCTACTACTTCCTCCTGATCACAATGGTGAGTTTTCTGCAGTGTGTAGGCAAAGGGTGATGCTTCTAGAGAGACAACACAGCCCCCTTCTACAGCCCACAGCCAAGGATTTTATTCTGTCTTTTGGCTTCTGTTCTCAGGGAGGGCAATAGAGTTATACCACATTTGCTGGAGAAAAGAATCTGACATGTATTTTTGAGCACATGCAAAAAAGCTTCCAAAAATAAACATGCATTGTCAAGCTTTCCTTATTAAAAAATGTGCTTGTATAGCATGCACACAAAATCTGGATGCATTTTATACTTTTCCAGCCTGATTTTCTAGGGTGCTGCTAGGTTTCAGTACTAATAGACACACTGGAAATTATACATACATGCAGCTGCAATAGTGATTAAATCTGATGTGCAGAAAATTCACTTGCCTTTATTAAACATTCCTTTTGATTCCACATAGAATCCACAGAAATAGAAACAATGGGAAATGTGTAAAAGAAATATTTATCCTACAACCAGACAGAGTATTTTTAAACCATTCAGTTTTATTTCCTCTGTTTTGCGGAGAGGGACAAGATCATGGCAAGCATATATAGGAACTCCTGCAAAACCCTTAAATAGGGGTAGAGCCCCTTGCATACATAGCTTATACATCTTGTTTGATTTGGCCCTTTAGAAATTTGTATACTTGCAATGGCATCCAGCTAATTGCAACAATTGCCTTTTCAGAAAAGCCCTCTCCATTTCAGTTTGCTTCATTCCTTTAGTAATTATACCAGCCTTGTAGTAGGAATAATAATTTTGGTCTAGTATTTCAGAACTTTCCCCCTTGTGGTTATTGTTTTAAACATCTCTGCAGCCACCTCTTGGTACTCTTTTTTTTCTTTTTCTTTTTTTTTCTTTCCAAATTAGAGCATTACACACCTGCTTTACTTCTGTATATCCAGTCTTTTTCTTTCCCCATTGATTTCATTGAACTTCCTGTAGCATATAGCAGGAAACCCTCCACGGTCCTTTGAGTATTGGCTGTGTGCTGTGGCTCACTGCACAGCTACATGTTCTGGGTTTTTTTTAGGCTCAGCCAGGAAAATAAACATGCACTAAGGAACCTTGTCTTGTATAGCTGTTGGAGAATGCTGGGATCTCTCATAATTCTTTATTCATTGCAGTAGATACTAGAGTGCTAACCAATTAACTGCACTTGTACTGAAAGAGAGAGAACAATTGCCCTTGCTTATGAAAGCAAACAAGAGCAAAAGGCATACATCAGTGAGGAAATTTTGCTGGGTTGACTGCATTTGTCTGTTGTTGGGGGGGCAGTTGAGAGTTTTGATTTTTGATAAGCAGCATTTTTGATAAATTCTTTAGAGAGAGCTACCTTTACACATCTCTCGCCTAGTTAAAAAAAAACTAAGGTTTAGATTAGTCAGCATGTTTGATGAATAGCGTAGTGTTGCTCTCCATTGATTTTAGTGCAGATTGAGATTTCCTGTCTGTTGGGAAAACCTTGCCCCACTGACTGGTTCTGGATTCTAGAGGATGTTTATCTTCAGGGATAGAAAAAGAAGGTAAGTGCAAGGGGAATGGAAAGGGAAGGAAGGTTTTGGCACCATTGAACCATGTCATGTTGCTGTGATTATAATTGGCAGTTTTAGGACACCATGGTTGGAATGTGGTTTGGTTCTGAATGCTGTAGAAGAGAAAGCAAGGAGAGGTATGCTAAAATGAGAGGAGAACATTCATACTAGCACTGAGGATCATATTAAAGATTATGATGATACTGATATAGGTTAAAAATATGCATTAGGAGCTGCGAGGGGGGCAAAGCAAAACCTTAATTTGGCCAGTCATGGGAAAAAAACAAAACGAACAACAAAAAAAAGAAAACTCAGGTTACCAGGGGAACAAAGATTCTAATTGTAAGTATCAGTGGAAGGAAAAGTAAAGCAACCCAAAGCAACATTTTAATAATTTCAAATATATACAGCAGAGACTAATTTAAAATAAATAACATAAGGGACAAAGTAAAATTTAATAGGACCAAAATATGGCTTTCCATTTTCAAAATCTTAAACATGGTGCCCATTCAGTATTAAATATGTTGTCCTCCTTTGGGATTATTAACATGCTTCTTCAAATACTTAGTCCCATGCTCAACTGTACATGCCCCATAGATGTATAGTGGGTTTTATTTGGTTTTTTTTCTTATTTGTTTGCTTTTCTGTTTTGTTCTTTTTTTCTTTTGTTCTTTTCTCTTAGTTTCATAGTTGGTAGGGTCAGAAGGGACCTGAGCAGATCATCAAGTCCAACCCCCTGCCATGGGCAGGAAAGAGTACTGGAGTCAGATGAGCCCGGCAAGGTGACTGTCTAGCCTCCTTATGAAGACCCCCAGGGTAGGAGCGAGCACCACTTCGCTTGGAAGTTTGTTCCAGATTCTAGCTGCCCTGACAGTGAAGTAGTGCTTCCTGATGTCCAGCCTGAACCTACTCTCAGTCAACTTACGGCCATTATTCCTACTTACTCCAGGTAGTGCTCGGGGGAACAGGGACTCTCCTGTTCCTGCTGGTCCCCCTTGGTAAGTTTATAGATGGCCACCAGATCCCCACTCAGCCTTCTCTTGTGAAGGCTGAAGAGGTTCAGGTCCTGTAGCCTCTCCTCGTAGGGCCTGCCCTGCTGCCCCCTGATCATGTGAGTGGCCCTCCTCTGGACCTGCTCCATGTTGTCCACATCCCTCCTGAAGTGCGGTGCCCAGAATTGGATGCAGTACTCCAACTGTGGCCTAACCAATGTTGCATAGAGGGGGAGGATCACCTCCTTGGCCCTGCTTGTCATGCATCTCTGGATGCGTGACAAGGTGTGGTTGGCCTTCCTGACCGCGTCCTCACCTTGGCGGCCCATGTTCATCTTGGAGTCTATAATGACTCCAAGGTCCTTTTCTGCCTCTGTGCTGATGAGAAGGGAGTTCCCCAGCCTGTAGGTATGCTGCTGGTTCTTCCTCCCCAGGTGCAGTACCTTGCACTTGTCAGTGTTGAATCCCTTTCTATTCTCATCCGCCCACCCCTGTAACCTGTGCAGATCTAGTTGTAGCCTGTCCATCCCTTCTAGCATGCCCACTTCTCCCCACATCTTAGTGTCATCTGCGAATTTGAACAAGGTGCTTTTTACCCCCTTGTCCAAGTCACTGATGAAGATGTTGAACAGTGTGGGCCCAAGGACCAAGCCCTGGGGAACCGCACTGCTCACATCCCTCCAGGTCAAAAATGACCCATCCACCACCACTCTCTGGGTGCGGCCCTCCAGCCAATTTGCTATCCGTCTGACTGCGTAGGCATCAATGCCACAGTCACCTAATTTTTTCTTTCTTTTCTTTTCACCACTTTTAGGGGATCAATGTGCTTGGTCCAAACACCCAGATGATATCAATTAGCAGAAAGAAGCTTGCACTTTTGCATTACAAATTAAAAAAAGAATAATATATTTTTCATGTAAAAGCATTATGGTAATTTAAACAATCTGTTGGATGCATTCAGTGCCTCATTCCATACCTGTTTCAAACTCCAGAAGCAACTGAGTTTGAATGAGGGCTACGACTTTTAAGGAGAAAAAAGAACGTACCCCAAATAGTTACTAGGCCACATTCAGTCCTAATGTAAGCATGCACAACTCTGTTAGATTCAGTGATGTTGATAAAGCTGACACTGATGTATTTGACTCTGGCCCTCAGACACATCAGTGCACATCAGGAGTAACTGTACCGAAGTTTAGTTACAGAAGCATAAGTGAGATCAGAATCTGTACAGGAGCTGCAGACTTTTGCCCCAGTGCTAAATATGCTTTCTACTTCTAATAGTCCACCTTCTTCCATTTTGTTTTGAGCTTGTTCATGAATTGGTACCCTCTCCTCATTAAAAATCCCTCCTTAAGCCCTACCTCCTCTAAGATTTTAGTTACCTTGGACACACACTCAATTTCTCTCAAAATGGTGTAAGCCTTTTTCTACAGCTTTTTCTATGTCATACTCTACTGTCTTTTCCATTGGAAAGACTCAATATGGTATGGCTGTCCTCCTGCAGTTTTTCCATAATGTCTGGTTAGTTACTCTCATTCTATCTTGCTTGACTTATCCATGTGGGTGGAACACTGAACCTGCATGGAGAAATGCTGAAATCAATTGGTTCTCACTCAAGCTGAACAGCCTGTAGGAGTGATGTCTTAGAAGTTCATCTTGCCAAAGCTTATACATGTGCTTCACTTCTATGCTTTATGGGCTTGATCCATAGCTCCGTGAAGTCAGTGGAAAATATACCATTTTTTTCAGTGAGAATCAGATATAAGTAGCTGACTGTGTAAGCAGTCCTAGTATATGTAAAGTTTAAGAAAGTAGGAGAGTCTTTGCATAATTAGGTCTTAGTTTAGTAGCAGTATTCGGCAAGGAATATGTCTTGTTACTGGTAGTTTGAAATGTCTACCATTCTCTTAAGTATTGTAATATAAATTAATACTTATAATAGTAATAAATAATACTTATAATATTAATAATGATGTTAGGATTAAGACTAAAACAGATTTTTTCACTCTCTTAAACCTTTGTATTAAATATATCTTGATCTTGCAAGTGCACTATAGAAAAAATAATGGTGACACTTTAGTACACCTAACTCCATTAACATAGTTGTAAGTATTAGGTTCTTCTTCAGAGACATAGTAATGAAACAAAAATCTTGCTTCATGCTGAGAATGTCTTTCCTCCAGTGTCCAGGAATTTAGGAATAAAAGAGCATTAAATAACTTTATGTTAATGAAAGGCAGTTGCATTCTCCAATTCTTATGCAGCAACTCAGGCATTTTTAGAACAGTTTTAGCAACCAAACAGTAAATATATACTTGGTGCTATCCCAAGCAATATTATTTTTTTTCCTGGATAAAATAGAAATGTTGAGCAATCAGGTGGGAGTCCAGGTGGGAAAGTCTTTAAACCTGTACTCGGATTTCATGTATTTTAGGCAATTTGCAGTGGCAAAAATCTTCCCAAGAGAGGAAGTATATAGGTATTTCAGCCTGCAGATGCCGCCTCCTCAGCCTCACCATGGTCTGAGAAGGCTGCATGTGCATGAATTCTTTCCATGCTTGGAAGAGACCAGGTTCTCTGGTCTCAGGAAGGTTTGTGGACAGCAACAGCTCAGCTCTTACCCTGATTGGGAGGAGTTGTGCTTCAGAGAAATGCATCCATTCTCCCCACACCTTCCTCAGATCAAGCCACAGGCGAAAGTGCTGTTAGACTCGTCTGATCACGGAGAACTTGAGTATATAGGTGTTCATTCTAGCAAAAGAAACTTTCTTACAGGGGAGATCTTCCAGGTGTCAACATAAAAGATATTTTTCATAGATGGGGCATATTTCCTCTGCTAGAAACTGAATGAATGCCTGTACTCTGGCAACTTCTATTGAGAGAGTAGTGATTCCCTTCAGAGAAACAATACCTGTGCATGGTCAAAAACTCTTATCCAAGGTTCACTGGGGTCAGTGGGAGTCCTTCTTCTTGATTTCCATTGCCTTTGGATTAGGATCAAAGATATTTGAATTACTTGTTGCACAAATTTAAATACAAACAAACCAATACCTTCAGGCATGTGACAAATTAAGTACATTTTAGTCTGAATATTATAATATTTTTAAGAAAGTGTATTGCACTGTGAATATTTATTCTTTCTTAATTATCATCAGTTGCTCCAGAGACTGTCTTGCTAAACATTCTTAATAAATGAAAAGGTTAAACTTTATGGGTGGGACTTTCAAAAGCACTTTACATTGCCCTATCTCTGCTCCCAATGCAGTCTCACCAGATATTCTGATGAGAGAACCCTTCTCAATGTGTTGAATACATGCTTTGAATACATGCAAACTCCACTTAGGTAAACAGGCAGGGAATGATGTTGTGGTCAAGTATCTAATTATATCTACAATAGTTTTTCTGCTTCTGTTTCCTGTTAGCAAAGATGGTTAATTTTCTTTTTCTGCTTTTACCCAGCAAAAAGATAAAAGTTTTCATTGTTTTGACTAAAGCATCACATATTTTTGTTAAATGTGGAGCAGTGACATAAATGGGTCAAGTATTACAAGAAAATATGGTCTCTTTGCTACCAATCACCCTAAGCAAGAATGTAGGAATGTAGCACAATGGCCAGCAGAAGCCATACCAACACTGAACATTTTGCATTCATCATGGGATCTGATCTTTTCTTAAACTAGCAAATCAGATGAAAGGATGCGGGAGAGAGGTATTAAAACATAAATCAAGTATTAGAAAATAAATTAAAAAAACCCTCAAGCCTTAAAATATTTTTCTGGTGAGGTATCAGAGTTTGTGCAAACTAAAATAAATAAATAAATAAAAAGATAATTTGTCTGACAAAAAATATATTCCTGATTATTTCTCTTCTGACCAGCTCATATCTGAAGATAGTCTTGGATGTAAGAGCTATAAATGAAAGAAGAAACAATGTTACAGCATCCACATAATATTCTCTCTACAAACAGCTGTTTAAGGGGGAGTAAAAAAATGGAATAAATGCTCAACTAATATTCTAGTTGAAAGTACACTTTTCTCAATAACATCATATTTTTGATGGAGGGAAATTAGAATGTTTCTTTATCATCTTCTATGCTGACAAAAAATACACATAACAGTATTGTTGGCTATTCACGTTCAAAGAAGAGTAAGGTTAGGCCAGGGACAATAAATGTACACTTTTGGGGGTCCCATTTATTCATGTATTTCTTTGTGCTTAGAAGCACCCAGGCAGGGCTTCCAAATGATGGAGTTTGGAGTTACTGCTTCCACATTATATTGGAAGGGTAATCATGACTGGTACTGACTAGTTTTTAGATTAATCCAGATTTGACCAGTGAGGCATCGTGAAGGCTGCAATAGTGACACCACTACTGTCAGTCATCCCTGCTTGTATGACTTTGACATTGTGTGCTGAGATGCCACTCTGATTTATTGTAAATATCCTGCTAGCTGAAAAGTGGGTATAAAAGAATGGTCTGAGTGTTTTACAGCTGCTTCCTCTGCCCTGTCAGATAACAAGAGTGTAAAAATACTGCTGCGGAACTGGAAGAATTATTAGTATGTGCGGGAAGAGAAGCTACAGCTTCTCTCATGTATAATTAAGTTTCAAATTACTCTTCTATTTTTGTTTAAAATAAAATACAGTTAAGTGAATATGTCTCATATAGCCGACCTCAAGGTTTGATTCAGAAGTGAATGAAAGAGTGATATGATACTAGGGTTCTTTCTCAGTCTAGACAGAGTTCATACCTGCAATTTGGACAGCATTACTTTGGTTACTTGAACTGGAGTAACTTCTGGACATACTTTTGAAAGGAGGCACTTACTGCACTAAAGCACCCAATTCTGGCTGAAAGTTGATAGGAATTGGCCTTCTACTTACCACTTAGCAATTTCCACCCCTCTTTTGTGCCTTCTTTCCCTTGAAAACTTTCCTACTTTTTATTTTAATGTCAGGAAATCGTATGAATTGGTTGATACAGACTTCTGTATTTTGGGACCACTTGATTCTGAGACCATTAAATACTTCTACAATCTTACCTAATTCCTAGTTTTGCTCTAGGACAATACTGAACTGAATTTTGGGAGTGCAGATACTTGTTAATATTGGAGAAATAGTGGATCAGTGTGCTCATGGTTGAGCAATGTAAACCGAAGTGCCTGTAGGATTTGGCAACATAGGGTTACTATAAATAGCTGACTCCCTGTAGTGCTTTCCATGAGGGTGGTATATGGGTTTGGAGAAAACGGGAATGTCTCCCATTTAACTTCAGTGAGTACAGGGATTAAGCATTGTCTGGTCTCAAGGGCCTGAGCCTGGGTCAGTTGATACTGATGAGAGTCTTTCCTTTAATAGTTTCACAGTTTCATAGTTTCTAGGGTCAGAAGGGACCTGAGAAGATCATCTACTCCGACCCCCTGCCATGGCAGGAAAGAGTACTGGGGTCAAATGACCCCAGCAAGGTGTTCATCTAACCTCTTCTTAAAAACCCCCAGGGTAGGAGCCTGCACCACCTCCCTTGGAAGTTGGTTCCAGACCCTAGCCACCCTGACCGTGAAATAGCGCCTTCTGATGTCTAACCTAAACCTACCCTCTGCTAGCTTGTGACCGTTGTTTCTGGTCACTCCTGGCTGTGCTCGGGGGAACAGTGACTCCCCCAATGTCTTCTGATCCCCCCTGACCAGTTTGTAACAGGCCACAAGATCCCCCCTCAGCCTTCTCTTGTGGAGGCTGAACAGGTTCAGGTCCCGTAGTCTCTCCTCATAGGGCCTGCCCTGCAGTCCCCTGATCATGCGAGTGGCCCTCCTCT
>NW_017729030.1:56170762-56177878 GCF_001723915.1 Gavialis gangeticus
TCCTGCAAGGGCCCCACATTACCTGGGACCTTCTTTTTACCCCCTATGTATTTAAAAAAAGACTTCTTATTGTCCTTAATCTGGGAAGCTAGTCCCAGTTCCATCTCTGCCTTGGCCTTCCTAACTACCCCCCTACATCCCCGAGCAACTGCAGAATAGCCCTCCTTGGTGCTATTAATATTATTATTATTATATTATTAATGATAAGGGGCACTGCACATGACACACCACATACAAAATGCTGTTGGAGCCCAGTGGGAACTGGGAGCAGTGCACAGATGGGGCCCGTTTTATGGCTATTACTTGCTGCATTTGGCATGTTCATGTCTTATTTAATACATTCATGGCATCCATTATTGCCATGCAAGGAGAGGGGACTAGTTCTTCAGAACTCAGGCCAGTTCTCATTGAGGATAGTGGCTGTTGTGTTTTTATAGGTATTAGATTAGGCAAAGCAAATAAAACCCTGGCTTGCATCTACCAATGCATCTCAAGCAAGACCCAGGAATCATTTTCCCATGATCCTCCCCTCCCACCCTGATTTACTAAGCCTTGTTGAGGCCGCAGCTGGAATGCTGTAACCAATTCTGGGCTCTGCAATTTAGAAAGGATGTGGAGAAGCTTGAGAGGGTCCAGGGGGAAGCCACATGCATGATTAGAAGTCAAGAGTGCAGGCCTTATAAGGAGAGGCTAAAAAGCGTAGGCTCAGGGGTAACTTGGTGGCAGCCTATAGGTACTTAAGGGGTGTGCATCAGGAACTGGGAGAATGTCTGTTCACCAGGGCACCCCAAGGGAAGACAAGGACCAACAGTCACAAAGTCCTGGAAGACTTTTATGTTGACCCCATTTGACCTCAGCTGACTTTCTTGGACCCGATGATCTTGTGAGCTCCCTTCCAGTCCTAATGTCTATGGAATTTATGAAATCTAGATTAGATTTGGGTGAAGACTAAAGCTAGCCCAGACAGAAGAGATGGAGGGAAAAAATGATAAAATGTGACTTTGATCTGCCATAATTTAAAGATGCATAGATTTTAATGGCCTCAATTTAATGTTGTTCATCACTGCTTCGAGGACCAATCCAGCAAGTGATTTTTATCATGAGAGAGAGATAATTAATGTTACTATTCAAGTGAGTCATCTTTTAAAGTTTGTGGGACTGCTAATCTGGATAGGGTTGCTTATGCGTACTGCCAGGGTTGGTCCCAAACATGGTGAAATCCCCAAGTGTGACTTCACCTTGATTTATTACCCAGCAGATTTGGGGGGGGGGGGGGGGCGGGGATGACAGAGGGGCCAGGAGCTTTCAGACTTCTGAAAAAGGAAGGGTGGAGGAACTGGGTCTGTTCATCAGATTTTGCCGGTTCCTCATTCTTTGCTGTCATTTTTTTCCCCAGTATTATCCTAGTTCTCTCTTCTTCTTTGATGCCTTCTGGCAGAGGCCTGCAAACACCATAGTGTGGGTCCTGTGACACTGTGCTAACTTTGCTACCCCTGTAACTCTCATTGAGGTCAGTCCTGAAGATGGGTTTTCAAATTCAGTAGCATACTTTCTTGCCAGAGCTACCCCATCATAATGGTTGTTGGACATAGAAGATACATTTTGTTTGCCCCTTTCCTCCCCTCTCCTTCTGATTTAGTCCATAAGAAATAGAAAATGTTTGACCCCTAAACTTTCATTTAATATGCATATGTTGCTTTTCAATTGTATTTCTTCAGGAACTTTATTTTCTTTAGGAACTGAAATGATGTACACTTCAGATTTTTCAGGTTTCAAACCTCCATACTCTTTATGATTGGGCAGCTGTCAAAGCTCATTGCAAGACATATAATTTTAAGAGCTGTTGTGAATTGTAGGGCGTGCACAGCCTATTTTAGTTGATTATAACATGCAAATGTATAATAAGCCACTAAATTACAATCAGTGCTATGATTACAAATCATTACAATAATGCAAGATTGTTCAGTTTATGTCACAAATCCTTGTAGACTGCAGAATTAAAGTCATAACCACAAGTATAATCCTGTGAGATAGTCACATTATTACACAAACTCCTTCTGGTTTACTGTTTACTTTATTTTGATGCCAGATTGAATAAAGGAATGTTCTTGTGTAATTAACTTTAATGGTGGCATATCTGTTTTTTGTCTCCCTACTAATTCTAGAGTTTATTGTATGTCCTTAAAAATATGGATCATGATTAAGATAATCAGGAGAAGCCCTGATGATTTCAGTCCTGGCAGCAGGAAAATCAATATAAATGATTTTTTAAGGAAAGTATAAGAAAGCATAATTAGTCACTGGTGTCCATCACCATAAATGCATTGTTAGATCATTAAAAAATACTTGCAGTTATTGATATGTGCTGCCTCTGTGGGTGGTTTAATGCTTTCATAGGAAAGAAATGAGCAGGGTGAACATGTGGTTTGCTTAGTGATAGTCAGACTGCATCCAATAAAATAAGGATCGACTTAATTCTTCATTCAAAACTTGAATTGAGTCCAAATTAAACCTTTTCTGAGTATTGGAAATACTTGATTAATTTCCCCTCAACCGCTGCCATGGCCTCCTGTTGTTTTTCCATTGTTGCGCATCTCTGCACTTCCTATTTCCATCTGAGAACAGAAACCAAAGAAACAGAGCAGTGTGAGAAGTTATTCCCATGTCAGGTCAATCCAGACTTGGTGACGCAAGGCATTTGAGTAGTTCTCATAAACATCCAGGATGAGATAATCAAAGCTGCCAAGGGGATTTGGATGTCTAGTACCTATTAATTTTAATGGGAATTGAGCATCCAAATCCATTAGGCAGGTTTAACACTCAGCCCTTAGTTTTTCAGGGTAATGTGACCTTTTTACAGTAGGAGAACTGCTATTGGGTATCAGGCACCTGAGAGCAAGTTAATCAGTTTCTCCTTCCCATCTATGTACATTTAATTCAAAATCTTGTTCTGCTTTCCTTAGATCACTAGGGGACAATATCTCCTGGTGAGGGCGGTGTTCTTACTTATCTATGATTATAGAGGGAAGGCTTGGACTGGTTTTAGTATGCATGTTTTATAATAGAGAAGGTGTGCAACATTAAGGGATTTTTTAATGCTGCTAACTATGTAAACTTTGTAAAAGGCCAGCACTGAGTAATGTAGAAGCAATATTTTTTTTTGGCAGTATCTTTTATTGTACCAACTCTATAGTTGGGACAGAAGTTAGGCAAACTTTCAGGCTGAGAGTACCCTTTCTCAGGTCTGGAAAAGAAGCAGATGTGGCCTTAGCTAAACACCAGATAAAACAAAACAAGAAATAGCTACAATACAAAACAAATAAAGGGCAGTTGAAAAAGATATGGTAATTCTGTAACATAATAAGACCATCCAAAAGGGTCCTTGTTACCTATGGAATAGAGTGAGATTAGCAGAGAGGGCAGGTAAATTCATAATGAACCCATAAAACCACTGTCTATGTTTAGTTTATGCTTTTTGTATCCAGTAAAATTATGATTTTTTTTTTTTTTGTTCCCAAGCCTGTCTTCTGAAGGCAGGTTTCCCTTAAGTACAAGAACTGTAAGGTCAGAGATGAAACTGTTCTGTGAAGAATAGTCTCCCATTGCTGATTGGATTCTCAGACCCAATGTGTTTTGCAGCTAATAGGAAACTCGCTTTCAGGCAGAAAATAAACAGCTGATCTGGAACACTTGTTGTCAAGGAGGAGACTTGCCTTAAATGAAGAGCTGTGCAGACTTACTTTAAAAAAGGCCAATTCTTTCTTGCCTAAAATGAAAGAGTCCAAAGTGGGTGTGGGAGTGGGGGAGAGAGAGAAGGGAATAAATATTTCTGGCATCCTTTTGGCCGATGAGGACTCCTCCTTGTATCCTTTGTATGCTGTTTCTTTGGCAGCATGGCCATAACCCTGCTTCTGTTTCGCATCCTCCTTTTGTCTTAAAGGATAGACCAGGGAAAAATAGATGACAGTGGTTGCTCCCATATTGTTGCAATCACATTACATTGCTACCATAACCTCATACTATACTAGGCGGCTGTTGGTGGGTTCACTGTTTTTCTTCTTTCTTATATCTAATTTGATAGTACCAAAAAACGCTGAGCGGCTATTGGAGCCCCATTATGTAAAGTACTGTCCCTCACAGATTGTAAAAGACTGGCCATATATGCTCACAGTCTGACTGGACCAATTAGAAAAGGGAGATACTGTTATTCCATTTAACATGCAAAGAAACCAGACAAAAAAGAGGGGGTGTGACTTGCCCACTGTCACACAGAAAGTCAGTGGCAGAGGCAGTAATTAAACTTAAATCACTGGAGTACTATTTGAATCTTAAATACAAGGCCCTTCTTCCTACCATCTTTGCTATATATTGTTTAATTCCTGCCTCCCCCCCGTTTTTCTTATTCTTTGTTTTATCTGTTCTAAAGATAAATACATATTAGGGGGAAAAGACCATTGCCATTAAGCTGTGTCAGTGGCTGCTGACACGTTTCATTTCATGGTGCCACAGTCCTTTTCTTTTATGCATACAGCTTTAGATGTGTAGGAACCTGTATTTCTTGCTTTACTTGTATTGCTCCTTTATTACACGTAAAATAAAAAGGTGTAAACAAAATAATAATAAAAAGAAATACAGTAAATCCCCTCTGTTTAAAAATATTAATTGAAGATCAACATTCTAGATGTGGTGTTTCTTACTTATGTAATTTTATGTCCTTATTTGAGTAAAGCAGTAACCTTTTCTTCTAAAAAACCCATATTTTAGTAAGAAACACAATGTGTCTGATTTTTTTTCTTATTTCCATTTAAAATAAGAGCAGGTGTTTGAATGAGTGGGCTGCTGGTTGCTGGCTTCATCGATTTATGGGTTTTAATGCCAAAAAGGACTATTAGGATTACTTAGTCTGGTTTCCTGTGGCACACAGACCGTAGATGCACGCTCAATATTTCTTCCATCAAGACTGTAATTTTTTTTGAGCTATAGCATAACGCTTAGCATGATACCTTTCCATCCCGTGGTAAGTTTCTCCTGTGGTTAATTAATCTCACTGTAAGAAATGTGCATCTCATATCCAGTCTGAATTTGTCTGGCTTTGGTTTTCAGCCACCATATCTTCTTGTACTCTTTCCTGCTACCATAAACCTCCTCCGTGTGCAGGTTCTCATAGACCATGATCAAGCAAGCTGTCTCCTTAACCTTCTTTTTGTTAAGCTAAATAGATTCATCTTTAGTTTCTATAAGGCAGTTTTTTCAGAGTTGTTCTTTTTGCTCCTTTCTGAACCGTTTGAAATTTTTCAGTATCCTTACTGAAGTGTGGATGCCTGAACTGAAGTGTTCCAGCAGTGGTCTGAGCAAAGGATCACATTTGTACGCCTAGCCACTACATCACATTGCAAGCTGGTGTTATTAGGCTCATTAAATAATGCTATAAAAAACATGAGGCAACTGAGGATGAGTAAAAGGAAAGTTAGAGCATGGCCTGTATTTGGAAGGGAGGGGAGGAAAGGAAAGGGAGGGAGTGTCATTGCTATTTAAAGAGGTGACAGTGACAGGTCAGTGGTTTGGCAGGGAAGGCAAGAGAGACAACATCACAGACTTAGTTGTGAATGGGCAGGGGGCTGTCACTGTGGAGGGGAGGAACAAATTAATGTAGTTCAGGAGTAGAAGAAGGAAGGAGGACAAAATATTTGTGGACTGGAAACACTGTTCTACCCAGTGTTAAAAAAGGTCACACAGTGACCCAAAGCTGTCCCATATGTGGTAGGTTGAAGACTGGAGGAAATGCCATATGCCAGGTCTGTCCATTTTTGAGCGGCCAGGTCCACATGCTGACCAGTCTGCACAGACTCCCTGAACATCCCTGTCACACAGGCTATGCAGACTCTGTGGATCAAGGGTGGAGGCAGGAAGTGGAAGCCAGAGGAGAGAGGAGGAACGTGGAGACCCTGGCAGCAGTTTAAGATGTGTGGAGACTGGCAGCTGGGTGGGAGGCCACGGACTGCAAGTTAACCCCTTGCGGGCTTTGTGGCCCTGCAGACTTTGAGTTGGACAGCCCTGCACTGTGCTGCTATTCCTAGATCAGGGCCAGTGCTGTAATAAGCTACATTTTGCCTTCACTGGATAAGTGTATTGAAGAGGAAAATAGATAAGTATAGTGGAAGAGCCCTTCCATGAAACTCGCCAATGCTACAAGCTCAGGAAAAGTAAGACTTGGTTCTAGATGAGATGCAACTTTATATGCATATTTAAAGCAGCACCAGGCCTATAGCAGTCTGATATCTTTCAACTTCCCAGAGTTAGAAATGGAAGCTGTCTACCCCATTGAGAAAGGGAGATTCCAGGCTTCCTGGTAGGACTCCATGCTCACTTCCAGCCCTTCAGGGCCCAGGAGCATATCACATTTCATCAGTTTATCACAAAGGCACTGAAAATCACTGCACCTGATTGGAGTATGTTTGCATACATAGATAGCAAAAAATAATGCAACCCTCCTATAGTTTTCCTGGAAAGTCATCATGTTATTCCATAGTAAATGATGTAATGAACATTTACCCAACCAGAGAGCCCAATCCTGCATGCCTGCATCACAAGACCCATCATTATTTATGGGTGAGGTACATAAAACTGCATCTTTGCAGGACCTTATCCAGAACATGTAGAAGTCAGTGTAAAGATGTCTGCTGTCTTTTATGGACTTTGAATCCATCCCTGAATTAGTCTCTGCATAAGTGAGTGAAGGTTTGGGCTGTGTGTTCTTGTAGATACTTGAATATTAAAAAGAAAAGAAAAGAAAGAATATGAGATGTTGAAATGTCCAGCTCAGATGAGTGGAAATGTAAAATTTTGTGGTTGGACTGGCTAGGTTTGATTAGACAGTCTATGCTACATCATTCACTAAGACAATGTTGGCAAGCAGATAAATGGTTTGGGAACGGACCTGGGAACACATCTGCAGTGGCAATGAATTGGTGGCCTGTTATAGCAAATGATGGATTTCTTATATCCAGCTACTAAAAATCATGGAAAACATACATGTAAACATGTATATATGTTCATACTCAAGCAACAACTGCTGCAGAAGGTCAAATGATAGTTATAAAATGCATGATACGATAA
>NW_017729030.1:56182878-56194510 GCF_001723915.1 Gavialis gangeticus
TTGGAGTCGCTTCTGTCTCGTTTGGGTTCATTAGGCTCAGGCTCGATCTGTTTTGTCTCGGGTAGTTGTTTGTGTGGCTTTCTCCAGATCAGTTTATTGTTTTATTTAGTATGAAATTTCTTCCATAGCTTAGTGCTTTAAGTTCCCTTTGTGTTCAATGATTTATGGATGAGAGCACACATTATGAGAGAGCTTTATGTATTGTACACTATAGAGGCAACTTTTCAGCATCCAAACCTACTACTTTAGTGCTCTAATCCTAATTTTCTCTGTATATGTATTTTAGTAAGAAAAATGATTTCAGTTAAACAACATCCTGTGTAAAGGTGTTGTTGCATATGCTAATTAGTTCTTTCTACCAGAAATATAATTTTTATCTTTTAAATTTGAATTTTTCTGTATATCTTCATACACCACTTCATTTGAAAATAAGGCTAGAGTTTCACCATTTCATGCTGTGAAAAACATATATTAAATTTATTAGATTTCTTGTAGATAAAGTCCGGATTTTGAAAAGACATTAGAGATTGAGCCCTAGGTGTAAATTAAGTACTTAATAATAACAAACCAGATCTGAGACGTCATGTGTATTCTGAATTTAGCAATCTATCCATTCGTATTTGTAATGAATCGGCTAAAGCCTGGTCTAGAATAGTGGCTGGTAAGTAATCGCTTTCATGTTTATGCTGTAGTGCTTTTTCCTAGGGATTTAAGATCTTCATCATAGTAAAGACATAGAGCATCTCACACTTATTAGGGAAATACTGCCACCTTGGTGTTTATGTGCTACAGTTTTTTACAGCACAGGGATACACAAGAGAACTCTGATTCTACACTGGCATTGGCAGTACAGACTCCTCTTGACAGAGAGTTGTAGAGAAGCCATTGGAGAGTCTATGTCAGTGCAGGGGTCTGTGCTTTTGGATCCCAAAGCAGGTTCAAGACAAGTGTAGTAAAGATAGTGATGAATCCAAATGAAACTCCAGAGTTAGGGATGGAAGTTATACATAAACCAGTTTAAGTGATCAGAAACTGGTTTAAACAGTTTATATAACAGCTTATATAACAGAACATAAATTCACTGCATATGAATCCATTTCAAAATGACTGAAACTAGTTAGATAAACCTGGTTGAATGTAGTATCGGACTTAACTGATTTAGGTTAAACTGATTTATGAAACTTCTGTCCCAGACTCCCTCCTGGTTCAAGTTAAATCAGAGTCCTCCAGCATTCCAGCATTTTGCAGCCCTGGACTGGACTGTGCTGTCTGCTCCAGAGTAGTGCTGGCCCCGCCCCTCTGCTCCCTAGCTGGAGCAGTGAAGGCTGGCTCACTGGCTTCCCCAGGCAAGCCCTGGGTAGGGTCTGGGGCCATGGGCCAAGGGCCAGGGAGGGGGTTAAATTTCCCTTCCCCTGAGTACAGAGCTGCCCTACTCTGCTAAACTTACTGTTGGCTGTGATTGTGGACTACACATCCTAGAGACACCTGGAAGCAGGAAGAGGAAGTGATGAGGAGCCCTGCAGAGTCCTGCTGCTGTAATTGTGGACTGCAAATCCCAGAGACCTCAGGGACAGCAGAAAGAGGAAGTGAACACACTGCCCATCCTGGCTGTGTGCCAGAGAGCTACGCTGTAGTGCCTCCTGGCTTGAGCCACTGAAAGGATGTGACTGCATTTAGTGAATCAAAAGTAAATGTCTATTCATTTGCTAATTGGTTCAGTCTTTGCACTTTAGACTAACCTGCAACGACTGAATCAATTCAGCCTCAGGCTTTTTGACTGTTTATATTATCCAAGAGATTCAGACTGGACCTTGGAAGGTCGTAGGCTTCATCCTTCTCTCTTTCCTGCCCAACCTGACCAGATTCCTGTTCCTTATGCTGGATGTAGACTTCCTTTTTTTCTCTGCTGTCTGAACCTTTCCCTACTTCCAAAGAAATATGGACCCACTCCCCCTTAATACTCAGTTTGTTCTTTTCAAGCCCCGAAACCAACCTGCTGCCCTTGTTCTTGCCCAAAACTGGTCCAAGCTTGGACTGTTTGCATCCCCTGCGATACCTCATTTTCCCTTTTTTCACAATATTTTGTTATTTCTGGACTTTCTGTTCATGTGTCAAGGCACAGACACTCGTTGCTGGAGAGCAGTGTGCAAGTACTTTACCTTTTGTCTAGCCTGTAGTCACTGGTGTGACTGACTGCACTGTGGTGCTGGTGGAGCTAGCAGTAACTATGTTAGTTTGAGAATTGGTAGCCTTGATAGCATAGAGTTTAGCATGACCTATCCACTCAAGTAGCTTTTTTACCATTCCAGGCTTATGCTGCTGTGGCTGCACTGCTACTGGTACCTAAAATGAGTTTGGTGTGGATTCCCTATACTGCAGTCAGTGCAGTGTAGACAAACCTTTAGTTATTTTCAGAGAGCTTAAGGAGAGATATAGAGATAGCTGAATCAGGACAACTCAAAATGAAACAGCAGATGGTAATAAAAACTGCAGTATTGAATGTGCTATTTCAGAAACGTCTCTCAGAGAACAGAAGGGGTACAGTAGAGGAAGACATTGAAACAGAATTTAGGAATGAATTACACTTAAGTTTGTTAATATCAGAAGTGATCCACTGCAGACATGTAGCTATAAAAGTATCAAATCACTGGATGGAACAATTGAGGAAAGTTGCCTTTGCAGAACCAAAATCATTCTGTATGAGAGTAGACTGTGAGTCACTGATGCCACTTCCAGGCAGAACTAAGGAAGTTCTTCCTTTTTCATACTTTATGTCCATTGCAGGGATCACATTTGTGTATGCTTATGCACCTGTAGATATTTGAAAGCCATGCTGTGCATATGGAAATGCAAGGACTGTAAGCTCCCCATGCATACAACTCCACTCCCATTCCAGATAGCTATCCATTTCAGATAAAATAAAAAAACAATGCTATAAGATTAATAGATTCAGAGTGATTAAGACCACAAGGGCCCATTATGACCATCTCATTTGACATCCTGCATACCACAGGCCAGTGATTGCTGCCTCAAGCCCAAACATTTATGTTTGAACTAGAGCATGGGTGACTGGTGTCACCTTAGCGAGCAGTCAGTGACCAGGGGTGGGGGCCCCCCCCACAGGCAATGTCACCGAACGGGAAGTAGCTGCTGCACTCCCGGAAGTGTCTGTGGCACTTCATTCGGCGCTCCCACTCCCCAGCAGGCACTCACAGGGGGGGCACCAGTGCTCCTGCCTGCCTCCCCTGCCCATCACCTAAGTGGGGAGCATGCAGCACTCTCAAGGGGTGCTTGTGCACCCCCGTGCACTCTCTACACATTGCTACTGAACTAGAGCATAATGTTCCAAAAGAGATACAATCTTGACTAGAACACTAAGTGATGATTTATACACATACATTTTTGTTCAGGGACACGCCAGAGATGTGGCACGTCGGAGCACACTCAATTAAACAAGTCTGCTCCGCATGCGGGCTGACTCACACTGTACTGCAGCGCATGTAGTTATATAAGTAATGCAATGTGCGTCAACATGCAAAAAATGGCAGCAGTGTGATTTTGAACTAAGGCACCTCTGATGTGTTTTAGTTCAAAAGTGCATTGCTGCCATTTTCTCAGTGCTGACATGCATTTTTTGCTTATGCAATTGCACGTGCTGCAGCACCAAGCGCTTTTCAAAGCACTCGCCACTGTGGTGTGTGCATGTCTACAAATGTCTGAAGAGTCCGCTCTTCCCCAGATACTTTGTTCCAGTGGTTAGCTACCCTCACTGTCATTATTATTGTTATTTTTGCTATTATTTTATTAGTATTATATCTTATTTTCAGTCTTAATTTCTTTAACCTTGGTTTCTAGCCACTGGATCTTATAATGCCTTTATCTGCTGTATTAAAACCCATCTACTCTCAAAAGTCTTATTCCACTGTAGCTTCTTATGTACCATGATCAGTTTACTCCCCAAACTCTTTTTGCTTAGCCAACTAGATCAGACTTTTTTTAATTGCTTGCTGAAGGAAGGTTTTCCCAGGTGCAAGTCACAGCTCTTTTGCAAAGCTTTTCTAATTTTCAACATCCTTTTAGAAGCATGGATTACTTAAACTATATATAGTACTCCAGAAATGAATTTTGCAAAGGATTGCACTACTGTCTGAGCTATAGCATTGCCTGACACACTCATGTTCAGCTGGTTCTTAAAAAAAAAAAATTAGAAAAAACCAAAGGGAGGTAAAGATGTTGTGCTAGGTGGCAGTTCAGAAAAAAAAAATAATGGACCTAACACAAAACATGAAATGCATTTTTGCTCAGATGGTATCTGGAGAAAGAATCTATCTTGAAAAAAAATCCAGGATTCTTCCAACCCAGATTCTTAAAGGGGCAACAGGGACCAAATGTGCCAGTGCATTACTCATTTTATGTCAGTGTAACTCCATTGATTTAAATAATATTATGCTAGTGTAATGCAGTGGTGAATTAGGTCCCCTGTAATAAAAAGTAACTTAAATTTGCATTAGGTTGTAGAATAACAGTAACGTGCACATGTATAATTTATCACCTACATTGGGCAAGTACTTAACAACAGTCATAACAGAGCCATTCGTTCATTTTCAGATCTTATTCAGCACTGTTGAATCAGCCTTTTGCTGAAAATAAATACACAATCAATGTGAAGCTTTTTCTGTCAGTTAAATAATGTAAGACTACTAAGGATCTTTTAATTAAATAATTACTCTTTGTTCCACCAAGATGGATTGCTTCATTATTGGGATCATGGGAAAGAACATGCAAAACCCACCCTAAACTATTAATGCTTCAGCTGTTTATTGCAACCTGTGATAAGTGGTGGTCTTTATATCGCACCTAAGAAGCAAGAACAAGCAAGCAGGCAAAAAATAAAAAGCATTACAAATATAATGCTTTATTTTAAGCTGATCAAAGAAAAGGACATAGGACCAGACTGAAAAGTACTGTGAGCAAGTTACAGCTGCCTGAGAAATTTGAAATTCTAGATATTCAAGAGAACTCAGCACCCCACAGTTACCATTGTTCTCAGTCACAGCTGCTGGGTGCTGAGCACTTTTGAATATATGCCCTCCTCATTTAGCTGCTTAACTTAACTCTTTTGAAAACCTGGCCGTTACTTTTCTTTCGACATCATCATCATGCAGCAAAGCTGTGGCAAACGGGTCTGCTAGTAAGCAAAAGAACAGAGCCCAGAGTATTTGCCACAGCATGCATGCCCACAGTGTCAGCACAGGCAAGCACACGCATGTGTACACAAACGCTCTTCCCCTCCATGCAGTCTGGAAAGATGAGACAAATCACTGTGGGGGCCTTTACTGGTAGCAGCAGACAACACTGACTTTAGATGGCCTCTGCTTCTCCTGAATGTCATTAATGCAGCTCACGGCAACCAAACTGAGAGGACTTCAGTGTTTATTAGGGGAATATAATCATTTAAGCCTGAATAAGCTTCAAAGCCCTAATGTGGCTGTTTGGCCAACAGAAATGAGATGTAAATTTGTGCTGAATAGCCACTGATTACAGAAAGATGATTAATGCAAGATTTGAAATTGATTTATGGGTGCAGTTGTCAAGGACTAAACCATGAATGTAATATTATCTGTATGAAAAGCTTTGGGCAGATTAGAGACCAGGGAGCAGAGGTAAAATAGTGTATTCTCTACAAGGTCTGATGCATTATATAGGCTTGCTATAATCTGGCCTTGCAAATTGTATGCTGTGACATTAGGCTTTGCATGTATAATTGTATCTATTTTGCCTGAAACAGTAGGAGAGCTAAGAGGTTAATCTGTTTTATTTTCATTAAATACACTCTTTGGTCAAGTAAATTTTCTAATTTCCTGGAAACTTTTAAACTAATTTTTGTCACTCCCGGAAAATAATAGGTAGCAGCTGATAATTATGAAGGGCTTGAGTTGAGCTGATTAGTGATTGTACCATTTTGTAAGAGTGCCAGTGTTTGTTCCCAAAAAAAGGTTCCTTTCTCAACATACACTTTAAAAAGGCGCCAAAGAGTTGAAGTTAGCCCAGTAATAATATTCAGAGCAGGAAACAAATATTTAAGAAATGCTTAAAAGTGAAAGACCAATCAGATATTCAAAAGTGCTGAAAACCTGTGAGTGTGGAGGCAGATTCTTTAAAAGAGTGCAGCTCCCAGTTAAGTGCCTATATAAAATGGCCAGGTTTTCAAAATTGCTTAGTATTCAGCAGCAGTCAGTGTCTCTACTATCTTCAGAAGGGGCTAACTGAGTTACATATTTAAAGACTTGCATATGGGTGAGGTTTTCAGTGTGCACGAGTAGTCCACTGCACAGTTGTTACTGAGCGGTCGTTTAGTACTTGCGCAGTACCGTTACCATGGTTTTTGCCCGGTGCTGCTGTGCAGTAGCTTGTTACTACTGTGCAGTACCGTCACTGCATAGTTAGTGCTCGGCAACACTATTTTGTGGTAGCAATGAGCTATGGTGTGGTAGCTCGTCGTTACACCACTGTAGCATCTTATGTAGATGCGCTCACTGGGGAGCAAGTTGCCAAACCTACTTAGGCACTTGTAGAGATTCACCCAGGCACCTCTCTGCATCTTCAGGTACCTCAAGGTCTTTGCAGGTCTGGCTTCTGGAACTTCTTAAATAAAAGTACTAATTTAGGTGCCTGAAGAAGTCACAGTAGTATGCTAGACTCTTCTGAAAATCAGGCCTTTTAAGTCTTTTGTTATTATTCTGTGTTCCCTTTGGGTGTATACACGAGATGCTAAATATTCAGTAAACTAATTCTGCTGTGCATTGCATCACGGCAAAAGCTATGCAAATGAACTAATGCACAGTAGAATTAGTAGTGTCACTAATGCGCATTAGTGTTACTAGAAATGCATGCAGTGGTGCTACTGTGTAGTAGCGCTGGTTACTGTGCATTTAGTACCTGTTATTACAGGTACTAAACTTAATGATCCGTAACTATGGTGCATTAATACATATGTAGATGAGCCCTTTGACATGCATTTAATTGTTTTACAATGAGTGTTGTAGAATGAGAAAAAAGGAAGTTCTTGTGCCATGTTTCTAACTGAATCTCTAATGATGATAACCATGCTATGAGACTCAGCACTGAACTGTTGTTTGGACCCTGTTTGTAATCCAAAACAAGGTGCACACAGAATTTCAACCTTTTCTTTCCTTAAAGCTTAGGTTGAGAATAAAGTGCTCAGCATGCTTTGCTCTTGTTATAGGTCAAAACCTTCTCTGATTAGCCATGCTGGAGAGGGTCTGATGTTCCTTTTGTTTTGATTACAGTAACCTCCAACTGGGTTCACCGCCCGATTGGATTATGGTTCTGACATCTTTGATTGCACATGTAAGTGATCAAAGTGTGAGCAAAGCTTCTTTCCCATTATCAGAGTGAATCTCAGGCTGCAATAATAAGAAACCAGAGGAATCCTTTAGAAAATAAATGCATTTTTAGCACCTGGTTTGAATATTATTGAGCACATAATTCCAGTCACTTACTACATTTCAGGGGAAATGGGCCTTAAACAATTTGTGAGGTTTTGGGTCCTCTTCTAGGTTTTCTTTGACAAGTAATTGTTTGACTTGGATTTCAGGTATCTTGATAGGTTGGTTGTCCTTATGGACATTTCTAATTATTGGGACTCAGTAGTTGTAAAATGTTCTTGAAGTCCACACGTCTGATAAGAATTCACAATAAAAAGTCATGAGAATAACATGAGATGCGGAAAACTTGATAACTTTGGAGAGGGGCTAAATAACCAGAGCTCCTGGCAATTCTTATCCCTACCTGCAGCCAAGAAGGACGAGGTGTCAGGGAGAAGGCAAATGTTCCTTGGCAAAGCCACAGGTAGAAGAGAAAATGTTTGCTTTGATGTTTTGGTCTACCACTGTGATGTGATACAAGCACAGAGGGGGTTAGAAAGTAGGGCTGTGAGAAACAGCACTGTTTCATTTCAACCTCCATTTAGCCATTTCAGTGGGACAGTCTTTCATTTCAATTTTTGTTTCATTTTGAAAGCACTGTTCTGTTTTGTTTCTTTGAATCTGTTTTGCTGTTTTGACGCTGTTTTGCCATTTTGCCCATAGGCAATAAGCACAAAACTTCTTGTAACATTGTCATTTTTTGGCAGATTTGGATGAAAATAACAGGGGTGGTAGCTCCTTCAGATGAAACTTGCAGGGATGATAGCCCCTTCTGAGGCCATGAAGTCTGCCAAATTTCAAGGAGATAAGTGCAGGGATTTCTGGGACAGTGCACCTCAAAGTCTTGAAAGAAAAACTCATATCACTTGTAAGTGTGAAGGCACAGGTGGGTGAAAACTGCAGGTGTACTAGCCTCTGCTGAGGCCATAAAGCCCGCCAACTTTCAAGGAGGTAGGTGCAGGAGTTTCTGGGAAACGGCATCTGAGGCTGCTGACAAGAAAAACTTGTGATGTGTGTTTAGGTGTGCCCTCATTGGCGCTAGGGCCTCTATACAACACAGTAGTGTGCCTCAGTGAGGTCTACTCCTCCCCTACAGCCTCAGTTTGGGCTACCCCTTTAACTGACAATAGGTAATAACTTAGTAAGCAGCATGGTAGCACCAACAGCATCTCAGGCAGCCAAACCATGACAGAGCCTTTCTTTCCTCTCCTGCAGAAGCTTCTTCTCCGGCGTGTGTGTTAAGGTGTACTTCCCCCCTCTTCCCCCTCCCTCTCCTTACTTTCTGTTTCCCTGCAGGCAAGCCCAGCTTTAGTTTTGAAACTTGAAATGTTTCAAAACTTTCAAAACGGTTCAACTGCCCTCATTTTGAGGCTGTTTCAAAGCCCTTCATTTTGTTTCAATTTCACTGTTTTGAGCTTGAAATGAGTTGAAACAGTGTTGAAACAAAACAACCGGCGAAATTTCGCACAGCCCTAGTAGAAAGGCTGTGTAAATAAACAACGTTAAAAAAACCCGAACGTTTCAGCATCATTATTTAGTTTGAAAAGTCAAGCACTTGAATGGCAGGGTATGCCAGGTATACAGTTGCCCAGGTAACCTTAATTTGGTACCTTTATTCAGCCATCCTGTGCACTGAATGTGCATAGGCAGCATTGCAAATTCTCACAATTTAGCAGACTTCTTAGTGCTTTGCATAAAGGACTAGCTCCTGGATTCAGGTTTTTATGTGAGAATTTCAGCTTTCATTAGGAAAAAAGTAAGTTTCTAGTGCTCATGTTTGTCAAGAGAAGCTTGAAAACATGACTGGCAAAAAAAAAAGATTGGGGAGTGAAGGAAAAACAACTCCACATCATCACCATCATCATGACTTTTGGGGTGTGATTCTGACCCCAGTGTTTGGGGCTGGCAGTGCTGCAAAGATCCTACAGAACATATAGCAAGCAGTCATGTAATTAAAGACTATAATGGCACAAGAGAGGCAGCCCATTAACCATTCTCTCAGCCTGCTAAAACCTGGCTGGCTGCAGTTTTTAGCACAATGCAAGGACACAATACCAGATCTCTGGGTAAAATCTGTCATGATAAAACTCGGTGTGATGTTGAGTTGTCTTTAGTATGAATTCTCTTTCTTTTTTTATATTATATTCCTGTGAGCAGTTTTGCCACCCGTAAGTTGCTAATGATCTTTCTGAGCACAGCTGTTCCTCTAGAGCCAGTTAAAGTAGCGTCAGTGAGAATTTACTCTTAAATTTGAGTAGAAATATACATATGTATTCCCTTCTTTATTTATTTAAGTCTGCTCTCTACTAGGAGAGTCTTTCCCTTTGAAACAGAGAACAAAAGAGAGCAGGGAATATGTGAACATTCATTAGCTAATGTAGATATCAACTCCGAGACAGACAAATGGAATCCAAGGGGATAGTGAAATCGAAGCCACTGTCAGCTATTGGAGTCTCAGCTTCCTTTGTAGCTGCAACTTTGTCTTTTCTGTGGTTCAGCTGCCTGCAAAACCACGTGCCCGGCCTTTAAATCATATTGTGTGTGCATGTCCTCGTCAGGACGCATGGAAGAAATAATTTGGTTGTGTTAGCGATGACCCTTTTATATGCTGATCTGTAAGAGGGAATAGGGATCAAAGGACAAACGTGTCAGTAATTTTGCTGAAATGCACAGAATGTCTGAAGGTGTCAGTCTTGGGGGATTTTTGATAATTGTTGAAGTGATTACACAAAAATAGCAGTGTGCCCCTTAAAGAGTGGTGCTACTGAGAAACATGGAGGATGGCAGTGGAAGGTTAATGAGAATCCCAAGCTGCAGGCGGCTTTCAGCATCGTTTTGAGTTCTGACTGAAATGCTAAATTCCTTCTCTTGATGATTTTTAGTATGCAGTTGTTGTGCTGTAACATTATAAATGGAAGATCAGTTTTATCAAGTGGTACAGTCAACTCTTGCTTTTCAGATTTTTAGAGGGGGAAAAAATTATTTTGGGGAAAGATTTATTTAAACTTAAAAATTTATGGCCTGAGCTTTTGCAATTCCTTTGTTTATTTTTAATCCTATATTGCATTTGTTATTTTGTTAAATATTTTATAAGCTGTTGTTATGACTCTGAATGTACTGGGTGTGAAAACATTTTCCTAGCCAAATGCAGCATTCATCAAAGAAAGTGGTTTAGAATCCCAACTCATCATTTTCTACCTTGAAGTAAACAGGTTATATGCTTAATTTCCTAATTTAGGAAAAACTATCCATAGACACCTGATCCAAAGTGCCCTGAAATTAATAGGAAAAAATCTCTCACCAACTTTAATAAGTTTCGAAGAGCTAAACATATTTTTAGTTTATTTGACTATAGTATAGTGGCATTAATAAAGAGCTACAACAAAATTGCAGCCAAGCAGAAAAATACAAGAATTATAACCTGGTTTTTGGTAGACTGTGCTTATTGTTTTCTTAAACCAAACACATTAAAGGGTATGTTTCAAACCACCAGAAAATCTTTTGCAGCTGTTATTTTTGTTTACAAAGTCCTTTTTCCCTCAAATTAGTTATATTAATTCAAATTATTGTCTGAATTGAGAGATTAATTTAATTCTTTCTGTACTATGTGCCTATTCTGCATTATGTCCCTTTGAGTAAGTATTGTCAGCAAGAAGAGAGAAGAGTGTTAAAGCTTTGATTCTGAAGTTCTCCTCTACATGTGCTTGGGGAAGTGAGCGAGTGTATGTGCATTGGGAGAGAAGGGAGGAGGGTGGGGTGGTGGGGAGAGATAAAAAATATGTATGAAAACTGTAGTATATTGTCAGATTTGTTTAAAATCTTTTATGATTTCTGTGGCAGGTAAAGGACATGGTCAGATCCTCTTCCTGCTGTACTCAAGGAGGTTTTGCTATAGGCTACATCCCTTTTAGATAAAATTTGAAAATTTGTAGAAGTTTTGGAGGATTCTTTATAGTTTTTTTGGTGCTGTAAAGGTGTGTGAGGATATTGAAAAACTTCATTAGAGGTGTGTCAATGACAGATACTTTGGTTTAGTTGCTGAATGGAAAAATTAAAAAGAAATGTTTTTGGTCAGATAACTTTTTGGATCAAATCAAAACAGAATGTTTCTTTTATTGGGGGAGGGTTTAATTCTCTTTTTATATTTGTTAAATACAATTTATATTTTAAATGAAAATATCATT
>NW_017729030.1:56199510-56208111 GCF_001723915.1 Gavialis gangeticus
CCGGGTAGATTCTGCTGGGTTCTTCCTTCACATACTTGCAAATGTCAACACCAGCATTTTCTTTTTCCTCTTGGACTCTCGTCCAAGTTCCCACTAGCCCAGCTCCCAACACTCCTGCTGTTTAGTTTTCACTAGATACCGTGGACTTCATTTTGTGAGACCCCACCCAAAGCAGCATAAACTGCTCACAGAACGAACATCCGGCTCGTGTGTGACAGCGACCGAACAGAGAGAACCACCCCCCACCATTTCCACCTACTCCTTATTCTGTTTTTTAGCCAAAACAATTCACTAGATTCAACCCAGATTCAAAAATAGTTTTGTTCCTACTCAAACTGCATGTTTCCACGAATTTTCTATTCATTGAAAAAATGTCACCAGCTGTTCCCATATGCCCATATAGTCATGGTAGCCCATATGCTTCCTCTTAAGTATGAACGTTGTGCAAAACTGAATGTGGGCTGCTGCAAATCTGTGCCTTTTAGAAATCCATGAGTCTGTATAGCCCCACTTCAGCACTAACCTTAAGCCTAAAGTTTAAGCTAGAGTAACAGTCCATTGATTTATATGGAACCTTCTTAGCTTTAAAGCACACATGTGTACACTGAAATTCTGTGCTGAACCACAGATCCTTGACTGCTGTGCTGAGATAGATGCAGGAATGTGGGAGGGAAGTGATCAATGCCTTACAGAGAGATCTATATATTGTGGTATACTTGCCCTGAAAATTTCATCCCTCTGGCCTGCATTTTTTTTCTGCCATGATTCTCACACCAGTAATTGGAGCTAGTCAGCATATTTGCAAATTTCCAGTGCTACAATTGGTCATGGGGGTGTAGGTTGTAGCTGTGTTGGTCTAAGGACATAGGCAGACAAGATTCTTTGGGTAAATCTGATATCTTTTGTTAGACAAACTAAATAGTTGGAAAAAACATTTCGTAGCAAGCTTTCAGGTTTAAAAACACTTAATCAGGCTGAGGAAGCATCTGCAGTTGGTGTGTACTCTTCCTGGATGGAATGAATAGTAAAGAAGCCAGAGACTGGTGTGCATGGAAGAAAGCCAGTCAGTGAAGATGTAAATTGAGTCAGTGGGTGAGAGCCAGGTTGGAAGGGGGTGGGTGATGAATGTAGCAGGTAAATAGTTGAGAGGTACCTGGAGAGTCAAATGTCAGGCAGGTTTCAATGCCCATATTTAGTCCATGATTTTTTGTATCCAGGAGGCTGATGAAGTGAAGTTCATAGGCTCATCTGTGAAAAGTGTTTTGTAAATTCCCTTCAAGGATTAGAACTGAGAGATTAGAGAGAAAGTTGTTTTCTTGTGGGAAACGTGCACCCACCAGTAATTGGGTATTCTTGTCTTTAATAGATTTCCAGTTTGCGTTCATTCTGGTGCGCAGTAGTTGTTTGGTCTCTCCTATGTATTTTCCATCAGGGCAGTTGGTGCACTGGATGAGATATATAACACATCTGGAGGTGCAGCTGTAAGATCCAGGAATGCTGATGGTTCTGTTATAGGGTGTAGTAATTGTGGGAGTAGTGGTAATATGTTGGCAGGTTTTGCATTTCTTGTCATGGCATGGTCTAGATCCATTTGGTGTGTTTTGAGCCGTAGGACGTTTGCTTCTGGTGATGAGGTTAGTGAGGTTTGGTGCTTGTTTGAAGGCTAGGATGGGTGGCTCTAGGAAGATCTCTAAGAACTGGGTCTCCTTCTAGTATGAGTTGCAGTTGTTTGAGTATTTTCCATATGGGTTTGAGGGAGGGGTGATGTGTCATAACCAGTGGAGTGCGATTTGTGGGGGTTTTCCTTCTGTACTGCAGCAGTTCTTCATGTGACATCCAGGTGGCTCTTTCAAACGTGCAATCTCTCTCTTTGGAGGAGTGTCCTTGTTAAGATTTGTGAGTTGGCAAATCCCAGGTGTTCTCCTCAGTGCAAATTTGGTGGCATCTGAGGGCTTGGCTGTGCATCACAGCTTTTTTGCTGAGTTTAGGGTGATTGCTGGTTTTGTGCAGATATGTATGTTGGTCTTTGGGTTTCTTGTATAATGTGGTCTGTATTTTAGCATTCTGGATAGTGATCACTGTGTCTAAAAAGGAGATGTTGGTGCTGGAGTATTCAAGAGATAGTTAGATAGAGAGATGATGATCGTTGAATTTCTGATGGATCAGAGATTGCAGGGTTTCAGTCCAGTGATAGGTCATTGCACTTCTATTTCCAACTGCAGTTCCTGGAAACCACATCGGGGGTATTAATAATATTCAGATCATGGAGAACTTAGACAGCACACTTAGTTTGTGAGGGCTCCCACAGCTCTCCAAGGTGTGCCAGCCCTGTCCATCCTGGATGCTTAGAGATGGTGCGTTGCAGGTGTGGACAGGACATGAGAAAGATTGTTAAGTTGAATTGCTTCTGCACAGCTTCTGCCTTTCCCCTCTACTTGACTCTGTCAACAGTCATCCTGTGGGTTTTCCATGATAGTGCTTTCCCCTCATTTCACACCCACTGCATTGCAGTGGGGAGAATTATAGCTTTGTGTTAAAATGATGAACCTAATTTACTACTGTCTAGCTTTGTTATGATGCTGAGTGGTGAGATTGCATTGGGATCAGTAGAATTGTACCTAGTCCCAGTACTGCCAAGCCTGGCTGTTCAAAAATGATGAAGCAACTCTTCTCTTCTCCCAAAAAATCATGAAGCTGAGTTAGAAGCTATGAGATATGTAAAAAAATGATAAATGTCCCCATGTTTATCAGTTTTTACACATCTCATGACTTCTGACTCAGCTTCATGATTTTAATTTTCTCCTTTTAATTTTGTCATTTGGCTTTTAAGTATTGGGAATGGTCACAATTTCAAGGTTTTTTCTTACAACCAGGAGGTTTATTTTTATTTTTATTTTAAATGAAAGTAAAACCCTGAGAATGTTTTATTATCCCATGCCTCCAGGAGTTGTGGCTTTAGGTATTATATTAAATATAAGCAAACCTACCACAAAATTGTAAGAGTTAGCAACCTTGCACACCAGTGAATTAAATAATAGAATAGACAATTAGTTCCCGTGTGTACATTGTTGCAGGGGCAGAGTCATTTTTTCAGTTTCCCCAGTTCTTCTCCCATGCAATTGAAGGACACTTATGATTGTACCTCTGTTTTCATTAAGATTACCGTGTGTAACCTCCCTGAATCAATAAGGTTGCAGGGGGTATAAAGTCAGAGGAGAGTCTGTTAAAAATGCTGCTTCTTTGCTTGAGTTTCCTGGTTTTTATTCTGGAGGACATGATCTAGCCAGTGAAAGTTAAATTAGACCAATGCTGCTGAGAGCAGAACTAGGTAGAATGTCTGGTAGCCAAGGTCTAGCCAATTTTCATATGGTCCACAAAAAATACAGTTAACAGCAAGCTAAGGTGCTTTGCAATAAAGGACACACTAATGAATGAAAAAAGAACCAGGAGATGATACTGCTCCCTTCTTTGAAGGAAAACTCTGGAGGATTGCCCACAGTGTATGGTATTCTTTTGTGCCGTTCCTAATATGACATTCTGGAGATCCATTAGCTTAATACTGTGGTTTTGAAAACTGTCCCGATGAAGAGAGTAAAGTGACAAGTCGAATCCCAAGTCAGGGACAGGGAATGAGAGATTAAAAAGGAGCAGTTTGTGTGAGAAAATATCTTGTACAAGGAAGAAATACATGTGTCTTGTCAAAGTTGAGCTGGAGGCTATTGATCAGTAGCCAGGTCCTAACATCAGTTGCGTAAATTGAGACCCAAGCAGTATTTGACTGGAAGGCAGAACAAGTTGCAGTGTCATCAACATGGAGATGTTATGATATACTGTGCTGTGCTACTCCTGGTGGAGTGGTTTCCCTTTTTTTGTAATACAATAATTTGCATGTAGCCACATTCCTCTCTGAAGAGGCAGGGAGGCAGCACATGGAAGACATCCAGAGACATGTCTTTGAGTCTTGTTCCAGACTTATACAAGTGGTTCCCTCCTCTTGACCCTGTTTGAAATCAGCACCTTCTTATTCAGGCTGGGGAATGAAAGATAGAGAGATCTGCTGCTAATCATAAGTCACTTTGTTGTTTGTCATTTGCTACAGAACTTGGTGTGCCTTAACTATGTTATCCTAATGGATCATTTAGGATTGAGTTGACCTGGGACCTTCACGTTTTACTACTATTTGCACCAGTGAAATCACTCTGAGCCGCATAGACTCTACAGCTATTTCTAAGAGCAGAGTTTGTTCCCCTCTGGATGCATGCAAACGTGGGTTTTGTTTGAAATGTTCAGATTTGGGCTAGACCTTCCTTTTCAGAGGAGGGAGCCATAGAAATGGGCAAAGGATGCAGGATATTCCCTCGGACTCACTGGCCAGATCCAGGTGTGCAGGCCTGTGCAGTTTGTGGGACCACAAACCTCTTTGCAGTACTACAAACCACATGCCTGGCAAATTAAAACTTGCCTACCCCACACTGCAAGTTTGCAGCATGGGAGCAAAATTTGCTACTGGAAAATTCAGGTAGCAAAAAGAAAAAGAAAAAAAAAAATATCAAACTATGCCAAAAATAAGCGGTGTGGCACATGCTCCAGGAGCATGCACTAGCAGGCACAGAGCCTGTTCTCCCAGGAGATTCTTTGACTGCCGGCCAGAGTGTCTCCACTCCTCTAGTTGTCTCCCCCTGGCTCCTCCAGGATGCTGGAAGCCGGGGAGGATGGGGAAATGGTCATTTCCCTGAAGTGGGGCATTTTACCCCTCACGAAAGCCCATATGCAGTGGTGTGCACAGCACCAAAAAATAGCAGCACAAATTTGTGCTGTGTAACAGGGGGCCTGCTCCTGTGCACCAGTCCCACATGGTGGGCCCCAGAATCCTCCTGATTGAACCCCAACCTAGAGTCGTCTCATCAGGCGGCCTCTTCCGCCTTCATACAGGCTATGTAGCTCCCTGAAACCATTTTCCCCTCTCCGGTGTGGTCCCCTCCGGACCTTTGGCTACCAGCCCTGGCCCACCTCCAGGCCAGTCAGAACCCTTAGCCCTCGGGCGTCCCTTGTGGTGGACCCCTGGCCCTTTTGACCCTCCTGGTCCTGGTCCCAGCATGGGCCAGTCGAGGATACTCTCTTGTTCAGGTCAGAGTCTCTAGCCTCTCACTGTCTCCAGGGGTCCCCCTCTGGGCCCTCCTTCCCAGATGTGAGGAGCTGGGGTACCTCACACCATGACTGGTGCCCCAGGATCTCACAGGGGACTCTCCCTGTCCCCCGGGCAACAGATCGTGGTGCTACTACCTCCCATGGGATGCAACCCCCCCCAAAGATGAGGGCTAGGGGTTAAGACAACCCAACCCTCCTTTCACCAGGCGGATCACTGGCCTGGCATTTCCTGGGGGCTCCTGTGCCACTGGGAGCCCCACCAGGCCACCCACTCCTGGTGGGGTGCAGTTTTAGGTCATACCCAGGACCAGGAGCCTCCTTACCATCCCCTACAGTTCCAGATGACACTCAGCAGCCCTCTGGCCAGGCAGTGTTGTTGCCTGGCCTCTAGGCAGCCAAACTGCGCTGTTTATATGGGCAGCCCTGGACGCAAAATGGCTGCCCTCATTAGGCATCTGGCGGCTGCCAGCTCCGGGAACTTAAAATGGCAGGTACACACAGTGCCCTGCCACATTCCTCTATTTTTTTCCTCACTGCAAGTGCACATCCCTGCGTATGGGAATGCACCCACTTTGGCTAGCAGTTTTCCTCTTTAGGAAGTGGGTAGTAGGGTTGAGAAGGAGGTGTCAGAGGCCGTCTTCAGGAGCTTACAGATATCGTTGATCTGCTGGGAGGAGAACAAAACTGGCACATGGAGAAAAATATGCAAAGAGATCTGGTTACTGCCATTTCTGTGTTCCCGTGGGTCTTTTGTGAGCCATGCTGATACAATCACATTAGCTGCACAGAATGGACCCACTCCTGAGTAGACAGCCTCTGAGAGATCTTTAGGGTTGATCAGTGATTATGGTAAGGGAGTAGCTGGTCCAAATCCTGCAGAGCTATGGTGGAGAGAAGACCTTGGACTTTGCATGGATAACCAAAACCTGACTGGATCCTACTGTAGGAACATGGCTGGTATGGTTGACTAATGTAGTGTGTATCACAAGACAAGCTTAGGATGGTAGTGTTTGCTCTCCTGGATCAGACCAGTGAGCTTTGCAGCAGAGCATATTGTCTCTTAGACTGATGGAAGAGCTCTTGGTGGGCCAAAGGTGCTGGGAGTCTTATATGACAACTTTTCAGACCCTGGATGTGCTTTGCTATTTGCCCTGATGATCCCTGATTTGTTGGCCTCCTGAGCAGGCTGAAAAAACCACATTTTGGGCATTTGGAGGTAAGGGAAGATTAGTTTTCATTGGCAGGGTGGAATATCCTTGGTTTCTTTGGGAGAATAATGAAGTAGAATTATGTCACTGGAGCCTGGATGGATGAGAATGCTGTTCTGATTGAATTTTAAGAGACCAGATGGTGTTTTACATCTTGGGAGGCACCTGCAGATCTAGTTAAGCATTAGATATACTGAGAAACTACGCAGAAGACAGAAGGTAAACTTAACCTGAATTCAAGGCCTTGGAACTATGAGTTTCCAAAAGGGACTGTGGATGGGGACTAAACCAGTATGGCCAGAGGAATATCTAGGGGACCAGGAAGCAGGAAGATGTGTACAGGGGGAAAGGGAGGCCCTGGTGGCAAAGTAAGATGTGAAATGGAGCAAGGTTAAAGAGAGAAACAGAACAGATGGGAAGGGGAAATGTGAAAGGAAGAGCAGAAGGAGACAATGCAATGAATTACGTTTTCAAGGCAAAACCTCATACAGTTTAGTTTAAAATGCTCCCCCTGTTCTAGGTTTCCATATAAGTAAATCACAATGATTTGCATTGGAATATTGCACAGTCCCAAATGGGAAGGGAGGTGGAACATGGGCCAGCCAATGGGAGGTGTGGGGGTTTCTATAGGCATCTGTGAAAGAGGAAAAAAATCCATGAAACAGCCCATACAAGGGGAAATGATTTCTTCAGTTGCAAGGAAGAGGGGAAGTAGAACATGAAGCAGCCAGTGGGTCTTGAGATACGCATTCAGAAAGCCTGAGCTTGAACTGATTCAATCTTTGCAGGTTATTCTAACCTGGCTAGCCTGAACCAGACTGTAACCTCACAGACAATTCTCTCTGGTCTGAGGAAGTTCAGGGACATGCCTGCAGTGGCTCAGGCTTGAAGCCAGGGGGCACTACAGCAGCCCTCCCTTCAATTCCATAGTGTTGAGCTGGGAGAGGGCATGGCCAGGCCCCAGCAGGACACTATGATTAGGGAGATCTGCCTGCACCATCCCAGGTTTTTCCCAGTTGGCTACTCAAGCAGTGGGAATGTTGCCAGACCCCCGCCCCCTGCTATCACTCTGAGGCAAGGTGGGGCTTTGCAGCATAGCATATTGTCTCTTAGACTGATGGAAGAACTCTTGGTGGGCCAAAGGTGCTGGGAGTCTTATATGCCAACTTTTCAGACCATCTTGCATGCATCTACTGTTGATATAGAGCTTTTCAATCTCCCTCCCTGCTTTCTTATACTGTCTGCAGCAAACTGACAGGCCAGCAAGCCAGCAGGGGGTTGATAACAGAGTTTATCACCCCATCAGTAAAACAATATCCTCTCTCCATTAGCTCAAACTCTTCTTAAACAGCTTTTTCTGAGGGATGTTACCAGTTGACCTTTTGATTAGCATCAAAAAGCCCTAAGCAGACACTGTCCTGTCTGCCTGTCCCAGTGAAATTGGAAATACACACACAGATACCTCTCAGCATTAGCTAGCTTAAACACATGCATAGGGTCTGTGGGGCTGGGGTGCATGCTGTGGGAGATGGGAAGTGGGGAATCCCTGCTTGAGCAGCATGGAGGTAGGGCAGGGGGAAGTCAGGCAGACCCTGCTGTGTCTGCAGTCTCTGCTGGAGCTCCAGCCAGGGAGCAGAGGGGAGGGGCCAGCTTTGCTGTGGAGCAGAGAACCCTGCCCATCTCAGAGAGCATGCCAGAAGCTTGGGAAGTCTGGTTTAACTTAAACCAGCAAAGGGTCTGGGACAGACATTGCATAAACCGTTTTGAGCCAAATCAGTTAAGTCTTAAGTCTTATTCTGTATTCTACCAGGTTTATCTCAAACCAGTTTCAGCCATTTTCAAACTGGTTTATGTGCATTAAACATCTGTTCTGTTACAGGTTTAAACCTGTTTATGATCACTTAAACTGATATATGTGTAATGCCTGTCCCTAGCCTGGGAGAAAGTTTGGCTTGGACTGTCACCAGTGGAAGAGGAGTGGGTATACTGGGAAAAGGTCCAAACTATGAAACGTTTGGAGTATGCATAGTTTCATAGTTGTTAGGGTTGGAAGGGACCTGAGCAGATCACCTAGTTCGACCCCCCGCCATCGGCAGGAATGAATGCTGGGATCAAATGACCCCAGCTAGGTGATTATCTAGCCTCCTTTTGAAGACTCCCAAAGTAGAAGTGAGCACCACTTCCCTTGGAAGTTGGTTCCAGATCCTAGCTGCCCGGACTGTGAAAGTAGTGCCTTCTGATGTTT
>NW_017729030.1:56213111-56235809 GCF_001723915.1 Gavialis gangeticus
GCCTGTCCCTCCCTTCTAATGTGCCCACCTCTCCCCACATCTCCCCACGCCTATGGTTTCTTATTTTCCTTAATACTTATATAGACAATCTACCTGTGGCTGCTACTGCATTTTCAGGTTCTTGTAGTTTCTCACCAGCATCAGAGTTAAAAAGAAACACTCAAAATATGCTGCATCCCATTGATAGTTTCAGGGACCAGCCCCTTCGTTTCTGATTATGATTTTTTCTTGGGTGAGCTGAAATTGCAAAGCTTTTTCTCCTTCTGTGAGTAAAAAGATTAGCTACCTATATCAGTGCAGCAGCAGCAGCAAATTGGAGGCCCCAAATGCTGCAGCCTGAGATGAGCGTGTTGCCTGAATAGCAGGCAGTCTTTGTCTGTATTTTAAAATTGGCAGTTTAACCTGAGGCAGGTCTGTCATATCTACTTTTTAGCTTTTATTTTTAGTTGGGTGCATGATATCTTTGGCCTTTCCACAGTCAGCTGGTGTGAACTGTCTGCCATCATACCGATGGAGAAGAATACAACCCCAGCCTCTGTTAACTTGCTAGCTGTAGCCTAGTGGAAAGTTCCGATTCAGAAATAGGTCTTCTATAAATGATTTAACACTAGGCCATTGAAATGCATTTGCGCTTTCCTTCTTAAGCCTATTAAAGACTTAGAGGAAACATTTAGCACCAAATTAATGTTGCATTTTTGTTTTAATCCTGCAGATAGGGTTGATTTATATCTCAAAAATGCATACTGCAGAGAGGAATTAAAATGTGTAATACAATTTTTCAGTTGTACTGTACTTAATTTTTTCATGCAAATACATTCAGCTAGATGTTGTCATATTCATGCCATGAGTTTTCTGTTTCATTAACCATTACAGCACACATTTCACTGGGTACTGTTCCCATTTTGGTTTTTATTCCTTTGTTGTTTAGAGTGCTTTATAATGTCAAAGATTTAATCAAGAAAGTCTAAATAGACCAGACTGAAACAGACAAATGATTGGCCCTCTAACCCTCTTGCAGGAGGGATGTAAGTAGAAGAGGAACAGATGATTACTGTCTCTGAGGTACAAAAATATGGTTTAACTAATCAGAGGAGAAATAAAGGGTGCTCTCCCACACAAAGCTAGGACCAGATGAGATCAGATTTATATGACAGAACACAGATTTTTAGACAAGAATGTGAAAGGTGGCTGCCATGATAAAATCTAGACATTCATCCCTTGTGAATTTACAGAGATAAGCAGCCTTAACTCATTAGCACCTTCTTTCCTTCTCCTTCTCTTACTACTTTATTTTTGATGGCAGGCAGGGATGGTCAGACAGATCCTGATCAGAGTTACATTGATATCAAGGAGCATATCCTGACTGTAGTCAGTGGAGGTCTGCTGCATTTATACTGCTGCAGCTGAGATTAGAATCTGGCTCAATTAGTCTGTCTGTGCACATATCTTTACCCATGTTCTTTTTTAAAGTTATTTCAGTACTTTTGAGAAACAGGAAACATTGCTGGCCTTCTAAATAATTGAACCTTCTATTTCTGTATGTTCCCAGACAAATCCTAGATTTGCTTTATGCAAATTATCTTAATTTTATAACTATAGCTAGCCTGACATTTTAGCCTGACACTTGAAAACAAATCTGTGTGGATAAAAAATAAGCAACATTGTTCTGGAGCTTAACACCTGAAAGTTAAACATTTGTAAGTGATTTTAATACAATATGGTGCTAAATTGTTCCTAACTTTTATTCTTGGGAATGCAGGAAAACATGTGAAACACTAGCTGCTCTCCCAGGATCATCTTTACTTAAATTAAATAATCTGTTGCATCTTAATTCAAACTTGTTTGAGCCTCTGTCCTATACATTGAAGCCAAATAGAGTATCACCATTGCAAGTCTGTCTGACTGATCTCTGGTAGTTTTTTAAAAGTAAACCTAAAAGGACTTTACAAAGAATATTAGGATTCTAGTTCACTATTGGGCTTCTGTAGCTATCTGCAAAATAGAGAAACTGAGGCACAGGTCAGGGAATTGACTTTCCTGAGGCCACTCATCAGGCCAATGGCAAAGTTGGGAATGGAAGCCATGCCTTCTGCCTAAGTACAGACATGCAAAAAGCCCAAGCCTGAATTGATTCAGTCTTTGAAGGCTAGTCTAACCTGCATAAATTGAACCAATTTGCAAGTGAATAGACATTCACTTTTGATTCCAGAAATGGAGGCACATGCCTGCAGTGGCTCAGGCCAGAAGCCAGGGGGTGCTAGAATAAGTCCTTCCTTCCCTTCTGCAGTGGAGGGAAGCTGAGCTGGGGGGTGGGGAGGGTTGGCCAGACCCTGGTAGTTCTCAGTATGCTTGGAGAGGGGTTTAAACCCCCACTCTGGTGTACAGGAACCCCAGCCCAGGGTGTGCTTCAAGGAGGAGAGGGGAAGCAACCCTTGCCAGGCTTCTGGGGGTGGGGGGCAAGGAGCATGGCCAGACACCAGCCCCTGGCTAGATGCCAGTTGAGCATGGCCCCCTGAGGCAAAGGGGGCAGGGAGGGGGTTATTCTCCTCTTTCTTCCCTCTCCCTCAGGACCCCAGCTGGAGTTTGCCTGGTCAGAGCACAGCAGCCCCTGTCAGGGTCCCTCCCCCTTTTCTGCTCCAGAGGTGGGGGTATGGCCAGATGTTGGCTCAGCATGGCCTCCTAATGTGAAGGGGACAGGGAGGGGGGTTATTTCCTTCTCTATCCCCTCTCCCACTGGGGTTCCACAGCCAGGGTCTGCCAGCCCCGGCCGCTGCCTCTGCCACTCATCCCTGGCCAGGCAGACCCCAGCTGGGGTCCCAAGGGAGAAGGGAAGGAGGGGGAAATAAACCCCCTCCCTGCCTCTTTGCCTCAAGGGGTCAAGCTAGCCAGCATCTAGCCATGCCAGTGCTCCTGCTGCTGGAGCAGCAAGGGGGGAGGGACCCTGATGGGGGCAGCAGCCCCTGTTATGGTGTCAAGGGTAGCACAAGCCTCTTCCCAGTGGGGGGGGATCTCTGCTGCCTGTGTAGGGCATGGCCAGATGCCAGCCGGCATGGCTCTCTGAGGTGAAGGGGGCAGAGTGGGGGCTTATTTCCCCCTCCCTCTCCTCTACCTCCAGAGGAGCCCAGATGGTGTCTGCCTGGCCGGGAGTGAGTGGTGGAAGTGGCAGCCAGGGCTGGCAAACCCTGGCTGTGGTCCTGCAGTGGGAGAGGGGATGAAGGGGGGAATTAATCCCCTCCCTCCCCCTTCACCTCAGGGGGCTGTGTCAGGCGAGCTGGTGTCTGGCCATGCTCCCACCCCTGGAGCGGTGAGTGGGGTGTGGAACCTGACAGGGGTTGCTTTGCCCAGCCAGGTGGATCCCAGCTGCAGTCCAAGGGAGCAAGGAGAGGGTTGGGGGAATAAACCCCCTCCCTGCCCCTGTCACCTCAGGGGGGCATGGTGAGCATGCTGGGCATCCCCTGCTCTGGCTAGAGAGCAGAGGGGCAGGGCCAACCGTGCTCTCTGGATCAGACGGCACAACTCAGCCCAGGGCTGCTGGGATGCTGGGGGACTGTGATTTAACTTGAACCAGGACGGGGTCTGGGACAGATGTTCCATAAATCAATTTGACCTCAGTCAGTTAAGTGTGATACCTGATTCAACCAGGTTTACTTAAACCAGTTTTGGCCATTTTGAAACTGGTTTATGAGCACTGAACTTTTGTTCTGTTACAGGTTTTAACCAGTTTCTGATCTCCTAAACCGTTTATGTGTAACTTCTGTCCCTAGCCTCTGAGACCAAATCCAGCATTCTGCCCAGTCAGTGGTTGTCAAACACTGACAGATTGCAAACCACCAATTTAAAATGATACAACCTTAAGTACCTCCAGCAAATTTTTGTCATATAAAGTAATTACAATAAATCTGTTAATGTGTACCACTGACAGGTTGTCTGCATGCCACTGGTGGTACCCGTACCACAGATTAGGAACCACTTCTAGAATACACTGCTTTCTGACTCCTTCAGTAGTGTTCAGTGGGCACAAGATCAAAACCTGGCAGTTGATTTTCCCATTCATTCAAATAGCCAGCCTTCCACCAATTTAAACGGGCACGGTGTAGGTACTTAGAGCACCCGTGCATTCTTATTTGGTTGTGCACCTATGTATGTGGATACACACCCACGCACACATGATCAGACAGTGCACACACAGTAATAGTTTTTCACAATGGATTTTTTCCTAATTATGTATGGAATCACGAATTAAGGAATTGTCACTTTGAAAATGACACTTTTGTCATCTCTTGTAGTGCTGATTACATCTATTAGACTTCAGTGGAATTGAAAGAAGTTAGTGAAACGTTTATTTTTTCTTTTTTTAACTTTTTTTTGTTTTGCTTTGCATTTTACAGCAGTCTATCTAGTCTTCTACACAGTTTACCATTTGTAATTAACACACCTGCAAAGGTGCGTCTGTCTGTCAGGATCTGATGAAGTTAGCTGCTGCTTATGACAGGTTATGCATCTTTAATGTGGTTAGTTTATAAGGTGCAAATGCACTCTACCTTATGTCTTTTTTTAACCGTACAAGAATAATACATTCTCTTTTCAGCCTCCGGGTCTTGCACCTAAACTGTGCTCATTAACTACACATGCAGCTTGGGCTAAGCTTTTAGCTCATCATTAAGAGTGGCTACTTTGGTTATCAGTGCCTTACCCTTCTGATTGCAGCCTTGAGAATGATCTCCGCTAGACTCAGCCTTGAAGTTGACAACTCCTAGTCAAGTTCACCAGTCATGTTACAAAATAGACAAGGGACCAAAGAATTCTTATGCACTTAAAATATTTCTGTGCTTAAACAATATGCAGCTACCTTACCTTGAATTTTGTTACAATTTAAGCAGTGGGCAAAACATTGGGACTATGGTGGTTTTAGACCATTAAGCAGATTTTGTCTTTACCTGATATGCATCTGTATGGAGTAGACTGGATCTGTAGTTATGTCAATAGGACTATTTTGGTGGGTGAAATTATGCATATGTTTCTGTTTTTTGTAGAGCTGGGATCTTAGTTAAGCCCAATGACACTTCTTATAAAGATACCAGTGGGGGAAAAAAGTGGCTGACTGTCCCTTTAAGAGTAGGCTGGCTTGTATAATTATGCCCCACCCTCTTTGCTAAAAGGGGAGAGCACAATGTACAACCCCATGCACTACTGAGGGTGCATTGAGCCTTCTGCTTGCATTGTAAGCGTTTTAGCTTTTCCCTTTCAGTGTAGACCTGTCCTTGGTAGCTATAATACTGTATCTGATATGTCATATATACATTGCTTCTTGGCTTCTTGTGGGTTAAGATCAAGTATAGGAGTATTTGAAGTCTAGGCCAGGATGCTTGCCTGCAGTATCTGGGGACATCTGAACCCCAAGGCCTCTGGGCTTGGGCCTGCTAGTAGGAAGCTTGCCAATGGATCTGGGAACATCTGAAATCCCAGAGCAATAGGGCTGGGATGGAGGACGCTTGCCAGTTGTAGCACCATACATTGTGTTTGGAACGATTGAGTTCTGCCTACTTAATCAATAATTGTTTTTGGAATGACTGAGTTCTGCTCAATCAATATGATTTCAAACTGATTTGGCTAATTTGACCCGGAATGCCAAATATATATTTTAAAAAATGTAAGCAAAAATCACTGCATTGATTCTGGGAGGGAGTGTCAGATTTTTGGGATGTCAGGAATCACTAGGAAGGACGGATTAAAAATGAATATAGGAAGATGTTATAGTGGCAAAGAAGGAGTTCTCGGAGGAGGGGACCAAAGGCTTCTCTAGATGTTGTTTTTATAGCCCTTTTTCTTTCAGCAGTGTGGGTTTTTTCTCATTTATTTCCTTTTCTTCCATTTAAGATATGAATTAAAAATGTAATCAGAAGAATTCAGCATGGTGATAACAACTTGAGGGTGTTTGCTGTTATTTCTGCATTAACCGTATGCTGGGATAATAAACTCCAAAGCACAAGGCTTCAGGTGTATTTTCAGTAAATAAGTTGGCCTCTGACCTTAGAATGTATTCAGAATGGGATAAGGTTATTACCCTTTAACCAGGAATCCACTCAAGTTGACAAAATACTCAACATACTTGCTTTGCTTTCTGAAGATGAAGCATTGACAGGTGTAATAAGAAGCAAAGGTCAGAACTGAACAAGACAGTAGGAGGACTAAATACATCTTAAAATATATATCAAACAAGCCAAAAAAAAAGAGAGAAATGAGTAAAATTAAAAACATTGCTGGCTTTTTCAAGTTCCCCATCTCCATCATTGTGTGACTGAGAAGGTAAATCTAGTCATTAATCTAGCTGCAAACTAGGCTTAGGTATTTGATTAGTCCAATACAGTTTGGTCAATCAACCAGTCAATTGGGCAATAATTGCCAAATATGGCCAGGAAGGTGCTTCCCTGTGCTGCAGTGCCCTGTCACCAAGCTCCTGGCTGCAGGCTGCCTGGGACTGCTTGGCTGAGAGATGCCAGGTGCTGGGCACCAGCTGTCAGTTCCACCAGTGCAGGGAGATGCCTCACAACAGGGAGGCATCCTCAGCATACCCTCCACCCAGACACCAGGCTTCCATAGTAGGTATGTGTTATCGGTTAAATAGTGAACCAGTATAGTTAGAAGACTTTAAATGGCTAATTTTTAAAACAATATTTACATCCCTAGTTGCTATAATCACAGAAAGCCTTCTTATGATACTTGACCAATCGTTGACCAGTCAAAAATATGCAGTCAATTGACTGGTCAATTAGCAATATTTGTGACAATTTGTAGTAATAGTTTGTGCTGCCCGTTTTTGGCAGACATCTGTTTGCTTATAGTGTGAGACCATGGGCAGCTGGGGGCTGCCAGCCACCCTGGACAGATGCTCCTGGATTTTCAGGGGCCTGATGCTTCAGGGGTGTTCCTGAGATGCATATCTGCAAGCGTTCCCCCACTTGTAGACAAGGTGTACAGCAGCATGAATCATGCACCAGGAATGCCCTTCAGGGTGATTCCTAGGGTGTGCGTTTCATGCTGCCACGCTCTGAGTCAGGGCACACACTCTAGATCAGGGCATAGTCTACAAGCACAGGGGGGAAAACCTCCATGGGAACCTGGCACTTCTGTTCTTATATGCAGCAAATTAGAGACTGACTTGTCCTCCAAGTAATTTATTTACTGTATTTACCTGAATCCAAGATGACATCATTTTAAATAACCCTCCCCCATACTAACATACTAATTAGTGTATAGGGGAAATGAGAGTCCCCTGTCGTTCAGTGGTAGAATCCTTGTCTACTACACAGGAGACCTGGGTTCAATTCCCAGGCACTTATACAGCTACAGCCATGGAGGTACTAAATATCTGGGCTCAGTTGGTTTTTTGAATTCTGTCTCAGTGGCCTAAGGGGAGGATGGAAGGTCTGGGCAGCCTCCATTCCTCCAAAAATTCCTGCCCATATGCACTGAAAGTCTGGGTGGCCCTCATACATACATTGTGATCCAGGGGGATCGACAGTTGCCACATATAGAAAATGATAAATTTATTATATTTGTGCCTGTACCCTCTCCCACATCCTGTCTGTCCCCTGCCACTTGCCTCGACCCCGGTTCCTGTCCCCCCACAATTGTGCTTGCCCTTCCCCACTTCCTGCTCCCCCTTGCTGCTTGTCCTGCCATGCCTGTGCCTTACCCCTGCCACCTGTTCTTGCCTCCTGCCTGCCCTTCCTCCCCTCCTCCCCGCATCCTGCATCACTCATCTTCTGCCACTCTGCTCCAGCACCTAGCCTTGGATTTGAGTAAATGTAGTAAAAATGTCTTTGACATAAGAAATATTGCTAGGCATTCCCATCAGTGGCTAGAAAATGGTTATATGTGGACTCCTGTGTAAGAAGCAAAGTGTAGTAGCATAGTCTCAGGAACACTCCAGGACTTATGGATCATCCTGTATTTTCATCCCATGCTTTGTTCTGGTGGACATAAACTGTTATTGGCTCATAATTGGCAGCAGATGACCCCCGCCCCCAGCCTGGTGCTCTGACTAGTCTGAGCCAGCATTCCACTTGTTCCCTATCTGTCTCCACCCAACCCCTAGTTAGCTGTATGAGGGGTAAACAAGGCTTCCTGTGCATTAATCAGCAGTGCTGGGAGGCTGGCCAGAGGGATAAGGAGGGTTTTATACCCCCACGCTTTGCTGTGTGGCTACATTGGATAGGTCACGCTTTACATTAAATACATCTGCTTTAGTTCTGTCACTTAACAAACCAATAATAAGCAACCAAGCAGAATGAACAGTGTAGCTTTTCTGCTTCTCATCTGTTCCCAAGCAGATGGTAGGATGCTGCCTTTTATATATTTGAACTTAATCTCTCCCCTGATTTCATAGGGCATTATATCAGGCCCAGAGGCTGGAACGCTCTGCCATTCTGAAGTTTTTACACTGCTGTTCCTCTAATGCTGTAGCTGTCTCGCATGAAGCTAAGATTTAGTGATTTAGTGTCTGTTTTCTTTTTTTGACATAATGTACTCTCTTTTTGCACAGTGGGAAGAAATTGGTGAGGTGGATGAAAATTATGCTCCAATACACACATACCAAGTGTGCAAAGTCATGGAACAGAACCAGAACAACTGGCTTCTGACTAGCTGGATCTCCAATGAAGGGGCTTCCCGGATTTTCATTGAGCTCAAGTTTACTCTGAGAGACTGTAACAGCCTTCCTGGAGGCCTTGGGACTTGCAAAGAGACTTTCAACATGTACTACTTTGAATCGGATGATGAAGATGGGAGGAACATCAAAGAAAATCAGTACATCAAGATCGATACCATTGCTGCTGATGAGAGCTTCACTGAGCTAGATCTCGGAGACCGAGTCATGAAGCTGAACACAGAAGTGAGAGATGTTGGTCCTCTTACCAAAAAGGGATTTTACCTGGCTTTCCAGGATGTAGGGGCCTGCATAGCCCTTGTCTCTGTGCGAGTGTACTACAAGAAATGCCCTTCAGTTATTCGCAACCTGGCCCTCTTTCCTGATACCATCACTGGAGCAGATTCCTCCCAGCTGCTGGAAGTGTCAGGCTCATGTGTAAACCACTCAGTGACTGATGAGCCTCCCAAGATGCACTGTAGTGCAGAGGGGGAATGGCTGGTGCCAATTGGAAAATGCATGTGCAAGGCAGGGTATGAAGAGAAGAACAATACGTGTCAAGGTAAGGCTTTGTGGCAGTGTACAACGTGTTCTGATACGCTTACTAACCTGGCAGACCTGCTCTCACAGATGTTGGTGGGTCCTATCCATACTAAGATTTCTCTGCACTAACCTAGTAGCTTGCTGGAGCTTTCAAGTGGGCACAGCTGTAAGTTATTCCTGCTCCTGATGCAGCAAAGATTTAGGGGGGGTGGCTCCATTTTGACTCTCCCTTTAAATTAGCACCTGTTGCCCCTCCCCAGATACACTACTGATAAGCTGTGAGATGGGTGAGAGCAATGAGAATATATGCAGGTGGTACTTCCTGCTATTAAGTGTGACTGTGGGGAGCAGAACCTGACAGCTTGCTGAGGTTTTATCAGAGATATTTATAATGATATATTACAATTATATTTTTAATATTTATATATGACACTGGGGGTTTTCTGACAATGATAGTTTTAAAGGCTTTCTTTCTCTCTGGTAGGCTATTGATTTGGAAATGTTAAAATTTGTTTTCAAGCTAATGATGTATTTTATATATGTACATTAATGCATATTTCTATCCAGTTTTCTGTGAAAAGCAAGAAGAAAGATTTCATGAGGGGAATTTTTCCCCCTTTCCTTGTAGTTATTTCACAGCCGTTGCTCAGCAATTTAAAGTTAAAACAAAATCTTCGGCTCCAGTCCTGCAACCACTCCCACAGGTGCTCAATTTTACTTATGTGAACAGTCCTTATTGAGATTTCTGTCTATAAATACCCATCTTGTCTAAGATGCTGATACTTCAGGGAATTTGTGCTCATCAGCGAAGTATCTTATAAGAGAGTATCTAAGTAAGCCCCATATAAAAACAATTTATACGCTGCAAGAACGCAGCCTACTGTATTACATGCTTGTTTACAAAAATTGCACTTTGACTTTTAAGTGAATTATAGGCAGTTTATAAGAAAATATTTGGACATGACATGGAAAAAGGGATATTTCCAAGCAATTTGCCTTTTGCTGGTGGATTTGGGCATTATTGTTATTGTTACTGTTATTGGCACATTGTAATTTGATTGTGCCCATGCCCTTGCAATTTGCAGAGAGTCTCAATCTGCACACAGGGGCATCTGGTTCTGTTTTCCCCTTGGTACCTGGCTAACGGCCTTTGTTGTCTTGAGACCAGGTTGCATTTACTCTGTACCTTCCTCAGATCAGAGGGAATTTGGCATAGGTACAGAGAGTGGAATCAGTGCCCAAGGTGGGTTCACTTTGGACATATGTTAGCCTGTAGACCTGATTTTTTCAGCCCTTGATGACTCCAAACTCCACTGAAGTCTTCAAGCAAACCTGATGTCCCTTCTGTGAGGTTCCAAGGATTATAGGGAGCAGATAAATTTATTTAGAGAAGATTTTTGCTACAAAGAAAACACAGAAAACATTTCTACTAGCATGTTTCTCTCTAAACAAAGCAGATACTACAAGCGCTCTTCTGTTTTTATTTCCTTTGCATTGATTTAAAAATCCTCCTACCCAATATGGGGGAAGATATGTCTGACTTAATATTTGGAACAAGGTAAGGGGAACAGAGTAGCACTAGCTGTAACAGAGGAACTCTTGATTGCTTCAGATGAAGAAATGTAGCCAGACACGCTGACAAAAATCTGCTTGGCTGCTGCTAAATATAAACAGCCCCAAAACAGCCAGCATTGGTTGGGTGCAGTGTCTAGTTTGTAACTCCTGTAAACTGTAAAAATACTCGGACCAAATGGGCACTTCCATTGGTTATCAAACTATCAAAGTCCCTCCCTTCCTTCAAATCTCCTTTGACTATTTGAGCTGTAACACTCTCTTGCTTCAGATCTTCCTAGGCTCCTGTTTGCAACAGCCATAAAGGTTATCTAGACTTAGAGTTACTGATTTTAAATGTCCCCAGCCTGGAAAAATTGCACAAGGCCACAAAAGTTACTGACCTGACAGCACTGAGACAAGAACTTGTGAGAGGAGGGGTGGGGAAGGGAAGGACTCCCATTCTGCCTTCACACTTCTGGTTTTTTTAGCGCCTAGGGTAGGTGCTCAAGCCCAGTATTCAAAAGTCACTTAGGCATTGGATTCTCTTTAGATAAATGTTTTGTACCATTTATAAATAGGTCTACTAGGTATGTGGTTTTCTTTTCACCAAATAGGTATGCTGATAAAAACCCCTTGAGTAGTTGCAGCTCCAGCCATAGAAACATACTTTAGGTTGATATAGCTTATTCCATTTCCTGTATATGACTAGCTGTACCTGTGTAAGACACTGTTTTACTACTATAACTTCCTCCATACTAGAGCAGTACTACTGCTTTAACTGTAGTGGAATGGCTAAACTAGTTCAACACGTGTGTAGACAAACCCTAAGTCCCAATGCCAGGCCAATGGGATTTAGGATCCTAAGTACCTAAACTGTAGGCCTGAATGTAGAAATAGCTGTATCCTACACCAGTAAAATGTCCCCTAAATGATTGGTGCTATGTAAGAAAAGTCTGCACTTTGTACCCATACAGTAAAATCAAGTAAAAATGGAACTTGGGCTCGTAAGTCACTTAGGCACTTTAGAAAACTGAACCCTTCAATGTCTGAGCTTAAGTGTAAGCATGAGCTTTGGATTCCATAATGCAGTTCCAATGCAGAAGAACCTGAACGTGTTTGTTAATTGTTCTCCTGTTAAGATAACATTCACTGAGCTGTAACATCTTGTCTGGACAATAGCAGGCTACACGCTTTTATTAGGGATGATGCAAATCTCACTTACACTCACAAACATATGGAAACAATTGAAATCCCTTCTGCCTAAAAATCATTAATTGGCAATGATGTCTACAATTCATCATCTTGTCATTGAGTGGCTCAATGAAGGAGGTACCGACAGCAACAGCTGAGTAATTTCTATCATTTGAGACAGTCAGGCGACAAATATGACATGGCCTAATCTCATTATATAATTCAGTTACTATTTCAAATAACATGGGCAGTCAAACTGTATTTATCTGACAAACAAAACTTCTTGTATCTTTCAGCAACCAAGCTAGTTTATCACCTACTGTTATTTGATAATCAGTGATGAATTGTGACTGCTTGGGAAAATTTTAGTGAAAAGCCCCCCTGTGCAAAGCTAATTTTTATGTGGATAAATAGTTCTGTATGCATTTAAAAAAAATTAAAACAACCACTCTCCATGTCCTTGCATTGGCTTCCAGAGTATAGATGCAGTACAATGTTCAACTGGTGGCTATTATTTTTGGCTGGCTTATGTTAGCGGTGTCTGAATGGGTTCTTTAAAGCATAACTGATAAATCTTCACTTATCTGCAACACTAAGTTTTGGGTTTAGTTGGTATAGGTCTCCTTGGGTACTGCTTTTTGACACAAGGGGCCAGTTCCTAAGCTGGTATAACCTGAAATCCTTGGTGCTACGCTGATTTATCTTAGCCTAGAATCTAGCTCTAGAGACTATTTTTTGTAATTTTATTTTTCCTTATCTGCTTCCTGTTTTCTGATCTCTTTTTCTTATCAGCTATCAGAATAGCTACATTTTACTGTAACTGCCGTTTTGGACTGAATACAAGTCACTGAATACATAAGGGCTCCCTCTTGGGGAAGTTATATTGGTAGCTGATATTCCTTGAAAAGTGCTTCAGCAAATCTGGTTCACCAGATCTGTTCTCCTTCACGCATTCAGCTTTATCTTCCCATTTTAGTGACAACAATAAGTTTGTATATTACTTCTTATTCCTTCTAAGCGCTATAGAACCAGCAAACATAAAGGGGATGAAGCTGGACTCCTTTGCTTCTTATGTGTCATCAACAAAATGAATTGTCTAGTAAGATCCAATTATGCAGCCAGTCAGTTACACCTGTTCAGCCCCTCTGGTAACAATGGGGATGCGCAGCTGTTATTGAGGCCTTAATCGGCCTGTAGAACCTTTATTCTGATACACAAGGCAAAAAAAAATAAATCCCAGTTTGACTTTCAAGTCCCAGGTTTCTTGCAAAGCATCTTTTTTTTCCTTGGAAACTGAGAAACCAGGATGGAAATTATTGAAATGCTATGAGCACGAATTCTGGAATGCCAAGCAGAATCATAAAAATAAAAAGAAGGAGGAAACAAAAGTTAAATGAATTAGAAAAAAATGGACAAGGCAGCTTATCAATTCAGAACACAATGGTCTTTTTTCTAGTTAGCAGGGTGTACTGTTCCTTTAAGAGGCATCAGGCAGTAGTAGAGTGGATTGTATAGTCAACTGAGACAGAAATGCACTATAATTACAGACAAATACAGGATATTGCAAAATAATGGGAGAAAATTTAAGCCAAATTTTACTTTAATGTTAGTCTTTACTAGGGAGGAAATTTGGAAGTTGGAGGCAGACAGAACATTTTGTGCTTTTAGAAAGGAATTGCTACCAGAATAAATATTTTGTTGAAGAATTTTTCTACAACTAGGAATTATAATATGTTTAAACAGCTTTATTTTCTTGAAATATGATCTGACCAGTTGTTGTTTCATTGTTTCCAAAGTCAACTTGCTGAAGCATTTTTTTTTGCTTGCTGTTTGTTCTTGCTTTGAAATTCACACTGGTATTTGCCAAGGAAGATCTACCTTTACTCAAAGAAACAAAGTTCAAAGCAAAACCGTGTTGACAAATTTCTCCTTTGGGCTTAATTGACAATAGTAACTGAATTTACACAGATCAAAAGTACCTGCTGTATCAACTCTCACATGATGCTGTTGCTAACTTACTCAGCCGCAAAGCAAAGTTACTAATCTTCATAAGACTATGGCACAATGGAACAGTTATTTGAAGTAGTTTTTTAGAATGGGAGTTACTTCTGTTTATGAAGCAGTATAAAGGGAATTAGTGAAATCGTGGCCTTTGTGGTTGAGTTTGGGGAGGGGGGCACAGAGACAGGCAGAATGCTTCCAGTGATGAAGTAGGACCATGCTGTTTGTAGCCTTGTGTGGAGAGGATGCAAACATAACATTTTGGGTGAAATCCAGGCCCCACAGAAATCACTTGAAGTTTTGGCATTAATTTCCCTATGGCCAGGGTTTCTCCCTCTGCTTCCAATGCAGGAGTGAGAATGGAAAGGGGGAGCATTTTCTCCCTTCTCTCCAGATCGTTCTTGCACAAGCCACATCTGGTAAATTCTGGCTTTAAATTGCTGATTATTTTGAAAGCTGGAAACAATGAGGAATATACGTGATGGCACAAAACCTTACTTGTGCTGCGGGAGAATTCCCATTTGGGACTACTCAAGTGAGTAAGATGAGCATGATTTTACTCTAGAGGTGCAGGGGAGAGCAAGCAAAGTCCAGGAGATAAAAAAAGCTCTTATTAATTGTTCTACTGGGAGGTGATTACATAGCAAGAAAAACATTGATGGAAATATTCGGTACATGGAAAATCCTGAATTCGGAAATAGTGCTGATACTATAGGGAGTTATGTGCCCCTCATTCATACTTCTGGTGCATTTTTCCTGATTAAACCAAAATTGGCTGCGAGTATAGCATATTAGGTGTTCATATAATTATGAGCCAAAGTGTCTAATTTTAATTAAGCATACTACCAACCAACATCAATGTAACTGAGCTTTTCATTGTGTAGAGTGTATTATATTTTTCCAAACTTGAAAAAAAAGTACTTGAATGTTGCATTTCATAAAAATTCAACAATAGCAATTGAATGTTTTCTTGAAATTAAAAGTGTATCACAGCAGGACTGATTAAATATTGCTTTCTTTGTTTTATTTTGTACATGAATAGGACATAGTTATGGAAAGTGTAATTTGAGTAAGCACAATGTCATGCTTTGGTGTAATGAGTTACCGTTTCTGTACCAATTTAGTTAGTAGGCTAATGACCTCTAATGACTTTGAAGATTTCTTTTTCATTCTGCAGAGATACCTTTTGAACCATTACTTTGCCTAACTTAACCTTATTGTTCCATGCAGTCCCATCGCTATGCATTCACCTCCCAGTAGGACACTTAAGAAGTGCTTTTTTATCCACCAGACTATAGATTGAACAATAAGATTACAAATAAGTGAAATGAAGGTGGAAAATGTACTTTGCAAATCTGAATTGCAAACATGTTTATTACTTATTCAGAAGGTAATTTACAATCCCCGAATGGGGGCACATTCTAGGATACAGGTTTGTTTACTTGTCCCTAGATAAGTGACTTATTTTTAGTCAAATCCTGATCTTTAAAGAGGCTGTGGTAAAGGATTTCTGCTAGAAGCTACGATTCCATATAGATTATCCTGGCATGAGGAGAGGGACATAAAGGAAAATATGTATTAGTGTCATTGCCGTCCTGATCATTTGACTGCATTGAGTTGTTTTGAAATGACTTGCTTGTCATTTACAGCTTTCAAGGACAATCTTATTCCACTAAATTTATATCAGGCATTAAAATCAGTCATAGGATGCATGTTTTGTTCATAATAAGGCAGATTTTCACTTTTGTGTTTCTCATTATGGTAGCACTTAGCAGTAGTTAATGATGTGTTGACATTTCAATTATAAAACTTCCTCTTCAGGCCTTGTGTCCTGCCCATTGTATTGTTCTTTGGGCTGACATTTATGGTTGAGATCCAGACTCCCTTCAAGTGAACAAGAGTTCTCTGAGATGAATTTCACTGAGCCAAGATATTACCTGGAAAGTACAATTTTGCAATTCACATGTTATTTCTTTTGCACAAAACTTTGCTAAATGGCATTTATACTACAGGTGCTTTTGGAATGAGGCCTTTGCTGAAGTTAATGGAGCCATGCCAGTTTACTTCACTCAAATATTGCTCATTTTTACCAACTGCGAATTTATCCCAGTTAAGAGATGACCTCATTAAGAGTGGTACTTAAATCAAAGCTAACATTCCTCTGTTTTGTCCTCCTTGTGCACTGTTGTTTGTTAATATTTTATTGGAACAGTTGTAGTGCCAAGGAGTGTCAGTCTTTAATAAATGACCCCATTGTGCCAGGTGCTGTACAAACACAAATTTAAGACATGTACACAGATTTAGAAAAAGGAAGCTAGGAAGCTAGGTCCCTTCTTATACAGTAACTTTGGGTGGATCCTGGAGCTTTTCACACCTGGATCGTCTGCACATTAATACCTAAAACTAGTTTTAAGCGCACATTAGGCAGCTCAAAGTTACGCCCCTCCAGAGCAGGATTATCTCTGATCCGCATTACCCAACTCATGTTAAACTAAGGTGTAGCCAGACTAGGTTATTTCAGTGTAAACACCCCACCTGCCCCCTCTCCCCTGATGGCCCAGATTGGTTTGATTTATACCCCCTCAGCCCAGAGAAGAGCAGCATCCTGGCAGTGGTGGCAGTGCCTAGGCAGGCAGGTTAACCCTTTCCTGCCTGCTTCCCCAGGACAGACAGTGCAGGCAGCCACAAGTAAGTGTTGGTGGTGGGGGAACCCCAGGGCCGGGGGGAACCAGGGAAACCCTGGGGGACAGGGGAGAAATATTGAATGGGATGGGGGGATTCTTACCTTTCAGTCCTCCAGGTACCTACTGGCCTGAAGTTAGACTGCTGCAAACTTGAGACAGCACTAACACCAATCAATATTTATGCTGCTCACAGTGTAACATATAACAACGCCCTGAGAGGACTGTCCATATTCAGCACCAATTTCCATTTGCCAGACCTGCCCATTTTGGCTCCAGAGGCATTTATTCTTCAGGGAAAAGAACCAAGTTTCAGGAATTAGGGCTTGTGGAGACTATAGATAGCAGGAAGGAAATATAATAGTCAAGACAGAGAAAGATTTTCCATAGAAATCATATATCAGAAGCCTGACCAGGCAGGTTCCTGGTTCATGGTCATAGAAGAGAAAATAAACATGAGGTAAAGTATAGAGGCAAAAGTAAAAATTGTATGTTAAATAAGATAATAGTGGGTGCATCTATACAAGATGCTTTACTTCCCAATCTAATGCACAGTAAAACGTCACTGTCTACATGTGTGCATGTAGATGCTCACCGGGAGAAAATTGCTTCTGGTCAGCTTAGGCAGCAGGGGCCCACAGAGGGCAAGGAGAGCTGTTCTAGCTTGGCAGAATGCTGCCTGCCAGCCATGTGGAGAACAGGACCTGTCCCAGTCTCTAAAGGGCAGGGAGAGCTGTCCTGGCTTCCAGGCACCTGCCTCCTAGCCACATGCAGTTTGAGACCAGCCCTGTACCCCCTGCCAGGCCAGGGCTGGCACCCAGGGGAGCCTGGAGTTCCCCCTACCTGCTGCAGGGGAGAAGAGCAGGGCAGGAGCAGACCTGGACTGAACTTCTGCTGACAGGAGCAAATTTGCTTCTGATGGATTCACATTCAAATGCATGAGGTGGTGCAGAAAATTCAGGCACATAAATTGCACATGTAGATGTGCTCAGTGTGTGGGCTGCATTTGGGACTGATTTGTGAGTTCTTTAGTAGCATGCTTGCATTTCAGATTAGTGACATTTTAGTGTGGTTTGAGACTTACAAATAGCAATTCCTGCCTTTCACACAGTACTTTTCATCAATAGGCCTCAAAGCACTTTAGAAATGCGGTCAGTATTGTTACCTCATTTCACAAATGGACAAAATGAGACACAAAGAGGGAAAGGGACTTTCACAGGGTCTCCCAACAGGGAGTAGGCAGAGTTAGGTTTAGAAACCAAATCTTCTGAGCCTGAGTCTGGTGCTCCAGCCATGAGACCACCCTTCATTTTTAATAGCTTTGAAAATGTAAGTTAAGGTAAATCAAACCAAATATACTCAGTATACAATATGGGAGTGCAGAATAGCGGGTCTAGGAAAAACAACGTTACTTAAAATTTTTTACCCTTGTGGATAAATTTCCTAGTTTTGCAGAGTTTGAATGTTGTTTTAATATAGGGTGTTTGAAATATACCTATAACTATATATTTAGAATATGAATTGGAGAGGACATTCTTCCAAAAATATGAGCCAGTAGTTGCTTATTTAAATCTTTTCTTCCTTCTCTAAATAAACAGCTTGACTCTCAAAAGAGCCAAGCCCCAATTAGCTCCCACTACAATCAATGGGAGCATTGGGAAATCAGCACTTTTGATAATGAAGCTGTTTACTTTATGACAGACATGCATATTTTGAGTTTGATTCTCACTTGAGCTTAAGTCCCTTTACCTGTGCCTTGGCAGCATGAAAGAATCTCTACTCAGTCCTACGTATAGGTGAAAACATATACAATATCCTACATCACAATACTTGTCTTCCCTGTATGCATGAGTAAATGAAAGATACAGTGGTATAAAACAGGTGTCCATAGGACAACAATGGTGCAGTTACTGTGCCTGTGAAGTGAGGTTGTTGTCCACCAAGTCGCCAACTGGTTAGAGAGTCGCACCCAGAGGGTGGTAGTGGATGGGTCCTTCTCGACCTGGAAGGACGTGGGAAGTGGGGTCCCACAGGGCTCGGTCCTTGGGCCTGCACTGTTCAATATCTTCATCAGTGATTTGGACGAGGGGGTGCAAAGCACCCTGTTCAAGTTTGCTGATGACACTAAGATGTGGGGGGAAGTGGGCACAATTGAGGGGAGCAACAGGCTACAGTTAGACCTAGATAGGTTACAAGGATGGGCGGAGGAGAACAGGATGGGGTTTAACACGGACAAGTGTAAGGTGATGCACCTGGGGAGGAACAATCGGCACCACACATACAGGCTGGGGAACTCCCCTCTTGTCAGCACGGAGGTGGAAAAGGATCTGGGAGTCATTATTGACTCCAAGATGAACATGAGTCGGCAATGTGGGGAGGCGGCTAGGAAGGCCAACTGCACCTTGTCGTGCATCCACAGATGCATCTCGAGCAGGTCCAAGGAGGTGATCCTCCCCCTCTATGCGGCACTGGTCAGGCCGCAGCTGGAGTACTGCGTCCAGTTCTGGGCGCCGCACTTTAAGAGGGATGTGGACAGCATCGAGAGGGTCCAGAGGAGGGCCACTCGTATGATCAAGGGACAGCAGGGTAGGTCCTATGAGGAAAGGTTGTGGGACCTGAACCTGTTCAGCCTTCAAAAGAGAAGGCTGAGGGGGGATCTTGTGGCCTGTTATAAACTGGTTAGGGGGGATCAGCAGGCGCTGGGGGAGTCCCTGTTCCCCCGAGCGCCGCAAGGAGTGACCAGGAACAATGGTCACAAGCTGGCGGAGGGAAGGTTTAAGTTGGACATCAGGAGGCGCTACTTCACGGTTAGGGCGGCTAGAGTCTGGAACCAGCTTCCAAGGGAGGTGGTGCAGGCTCCCACCCTGGGGGTTTTTAAGAGGAGGTTGGATGACCACCTTACTGGGGTCGTTTGACCCCAGTGCTCTTCCTGCTATGGCAGGGGGTCGGACTAGATGATCTGCTCAGGTCCCTTCCGACCCTAGAAACTATGAAACTATAAGTGAAGGGGCTGCCTGCTATGTAGTCATAAGGGCTTCCTTTGTGACAGTACTAATCCTACTAATAATATATTAGATGTATTACACGTAGTTGGAATCGTCTGTCATCCAGCTGTAGCAATAATGGAGGTCACATCATCGTGTTCTGAAGCTGTCTGGAAAGGAAGCTTTTTAATTACTGCAGAGTGAATGGAAAAGCTGTTCCCTGAGAGAGCGGGAATGTGATAATTCGTTATTCAGTGGAAGCACCCTGTGGTCTCTGCTTCCCAGCCCTGAGTCACTTTGCAGGTAGCCTGCTATCCAGACTGCATTAGAGGCATGACAATGGACTTCATTACTGCTGGAGCTCTGTGCCAGGGAGATGATCTGTGCTTGTCAGAGAAAAGCCAGTAATGCCTTGAGCTTGGGATAAAGGCCTTTGTCATATTAGAGTAAATCAAAATCAATTAATTACGTTAATGACTAGGAGGAATCCATGGCAGGCAGGTGAGGGGAGGGACTCAAGATGATTCCTGTGACAGCAGCAAGGGTGGGACTGTGATTGTTAATTGCAGGGTCCTGGAACATCTTATCTACACTCCCAGCAGTCTCCACATACCACTCAACAGAGAGGGAGACGGAGCATTGCCACACAAAGCATTGTGAGCAGCACTGGGGTATAAACATTACCAAGAAGCTCGTCATTGCCTTGGACAAACACGGAAAAGTCGGATTTAATTTCTAAGGTTCCTTAGCGAGGCCTCACTCCTGCATGTGCCTTCTAAGAGAATCAGCTAAGTGCGGTATTAGTAGGAAGCTGGAGCAGTTGTTTGGACAAGGGTTGGGTTGTGTCCCAGAACTGTGAGAATTTTATCTTTGCCATCCTGTGCTGCCTAATCCCTACCCCGCCCCCCCCATCCCAGACCTTTTATTATATTTTACCAGAGTGATTTATGCATTTTGCTGCTTGTGGGGTATCTAACGCATCCAAACAGAAAGAGCTGGTTTGGGCTGCAGAGCTCTGCCAAAAGAGGTGCATGCATCTACTGTAGTATGTAAATAATCCTCTTTCCTTATCCTTTTGACTTACCCAGTTTCCTCAGTGAGACTCAGATAAAAGCTTCTTTTTTGTTCTCTCCTGCTCAAGATGGGCTCACATTATTTATTTATTTTTTAAGATTTTTTTTAGAAGAGCTTTTACATTTATTTTTGCTCTCACAGTTCAAGCATGATTTAATATGTCAAAACTAGTTTGCTTAACCATGCCTGATTGTCTTACATACTTCCACTAAAACAGGGCACTCATCTTTCCAGGCATACTGCTGCCCAGACAAATGAAGTGTCACAACAGTTAGGACTTGTTCTAGTATTGTGACAACAGTAGCTTCCTTTGAGAAAGCCAGGAGCAGGTATTTAGACAGCAGTAATGTCAGGAGACATATCTGAGGTATAGGTGTAGGCACAGGTACATGCACACACAGACACTCACAGGCAAGCTTAGGTTTGAGCAACTTTATTGATTATTTGGTTTCGCATAGGAATTATAGTTGCAAAAAAGAATTTAGTTACTTCCACAGAAGAAAAAAAGAAATCCTCCTGGTAATGCCTGCTTAGCTATAGACTTATAGGACTGGCACCTTGAGTTTAAACTTCAGACTCGTGATTGAATAGGGTGACCACACATCCCTGTTTGACTGGGACAGTCCTGGATTTTGTAGGCTGGTTCTGGCTAGTTGCTTAAAGTTTAAACAGAAATCTTGGAATCCGAGGGGCATGGGGCACAGTCCATCAGAGAGGCCGAGCGCCATGGTGCCCATATGTCCTGGGTTTCCTTATGCTCACCCTATGACTCCAGCTAGAACAGTGGGCACATTCCCTATGTAGTTCTGCAGCATTCAAGTCAGTGGGAGTTTTGTACATTGATTTCAGTGGGAACAAATGCATAAACTATGTAAACTAGTAACTAAAAGGTTTGCTGGCCTGAGAGGACTGCTTGGCCTAGACCTGCTTTCTGTTGAGAGAGATCCACTGGCTGCCAGTTAACCACAGGTTTGAGAAGAGGAGTCTGTAATATAATGCTGAGATTCATCCTCTTTTTCTGGCGCTTGGTTGATTATGTGATCCTGACTCAATGCAGAACTCACTGAAGTCAATTTAAATCTTTTGCCTTGTGGCATCTGGTTGCTTTTCCCTTCTGCATGCTCAGGTGTAATCAATACTATGAATGTTTCATCTCTCTGTCCCCCGGAGGAGACAGAATTTAATACTAATTTCTAAGAGCATGTCTACACTTCCAACTCACTGCAGGTTTTTGTGTCCCGCATTAAGTGTTCCACAACAGCTCTTGCTTGAGTGGTAAGTGTACAGCTCTTTTTCTGTTTTGTTTTGTTCCTCAGTTGACATACTGGCTTCATATCTTTGGAGCCATAGAGCAGAGGAACACTTGGGAATAAGCCCTCAGGATTCTGATCAGACATCCCATGGCATGTTGCTTCACTGCTGTGCTATATGCTTTCTGGGATTTTTCATGCTCTGCTTTCTGGGATTTCTACAGGGTGGAATTCTGAGGCAGGGGGTCAGACAGCATAATCCCATGATTCCACTGTCATCTCTTCCTGAGGCACTGTCTGGCAGTATTGACAGGTGCTCTGATCCTTACGGTGATGAGTATAAACAGATTGGTGGTTGAATATCTGAAGTCATGCCCTGCATTTAGCAATAGGACAGTAAGTGCACCAGGAGAAGCAGCTCAGGATGCAAACAGATGCTTCTGAGTCTTTCTTGGGGAGGTGATTTATTCACTGGCACATGCTCTCTGGCTTGGCCAGCTAGCACTGGTTGGTGGCACAGGATAGTGCTGCTGACTTGGGATGACTAGCTGTGGTGACAGAGCCTTGGGATGACGAAAGTTATTTTGTAAAATTGGTTCAGAACTTGCTTTGTAGCTTCCTGAGCATTGTCTCATCACACAGACGCATGTGACCATCAAAGCTCACCACCCCTGATTACAGCCACTCAGTTGTTAATCAGTTTGGTGTTTTATGTATGTTTTTGTGGAAGGCATTCAGATTGCTGCACCTTTTGTCTTGTATGTGTTCATTTA
>NW_017729030.1:56235853-56244950 GCF_001723915.1 Gavialis gangeticus
ATTCAGTCCTATATCAAGTGTGATATCTGCTAGTTTATCAGTTACATTTTATTTCCTTGTTTTAACACACAGCAGGTACATCTACATGTACTGTTCTCATGGAATAATAAACTCCAGTCCATATTGAGCCAGAGTTTATTGCTCTTGCGCACTGTGTTTGCATGTGTGCCTTGGACTTCAGGACATTGAGCCAGGTTGGAGAAGCCCCAACTGTTAGGTGGCCTAGGGTGTCAGCCTACTCTGACCCAGGTCAACATGCTGTAGAGGCGCTGGCTGGGCACGAGGGTGCTCCAGTGTGGGACTAGCTGGCAGGCAGCCCCTGCCTGACGCACTCATGCGCCAGCCAGCCCCATCAGCGTCTACACAGTACACATGCATTGCGGTGGAATACATAATTCAGCCAACCTACAGCAGAGTTAGTTAGTTTACTCCATCTTAATAGCACTGCACATGTAGATGCTGAGACTTACTGCAGAGCTAATTAGACAGCTCCGCAGTAAACATTGCATGTAGATGCTCCCTGCATGCGTGATTTTGATGCAGTGCTCTTAATATAGTGCCTAGTTTGAGGGTCGTTCTGAGGAGGGTAGGACATGGATGTTACATTATAGGCGATAGACTCAAAGTCCAAGAACTCTGAAGGATTTAAAACAATGTCTAATAATACATCAGGATGAACTGTATTGGCATAAAGAGAGAGAGAGAGAGCAAGAATGAGCAGTAATAATCTTGTGCAACTTACAAGTGTGCGCGCTCAGAGAAGGTGGTTTTTTCTCTCCATTGTCCAGTGGTCCTCTTCCCTCGTCCACCCCACCTTTTCTTTCTCTCTTTCTCTGTCATCATTGATAATATTTTATTATCTAAAGTAAAAGTGACATCCTTAAGACGCACCCATACTTTGTCAAACCTTGCACTGCTGCCATTTTTGTAGGGAAGGAGCGGATCCGGCAGGAGAGAAACAAGTAAGTGCTATGGTAAGCAGGTTTGATGCAGGATGCAGTAAGGTTATGCAGCATTTCAGTAGTAGGTTGTGGTATGGTGTTGTTTGGGTTAGATTTTTGGCTGTGTAAATCATACAGACGACTAGTAAGGTAAATATTTTACCAACCCCAGAAACAAGAGCTGATACTGTGGTCCACATTTCTAAACAGATTTTTAACACTTAGGCACTTCAATTTAAATATTTTGGTTCAGGGTTTTGCACTGTTATTTTGACCAAGCAGTTACAGTTTGCCAATCAGAAAACAATGCCAGCCAAGGAAGGAGAAAGGCTCCCAGAGAATTTATTTTGTCTCTGCTTTGAGATATTTTAACTACTTCACAAATTTGGTCACTAGTTTTTTGTGTGCCGTTCCCATAGAAGGTGTTTTACTGCTGGAGTCTGGAGTACACAGCACCTCTGAGGGCAGAGTGTGGCTATGTAATGTTCATCTGAGCCCAGGAAACAATTCAAGTGAAAGCTGTGCAATAATGTGCAGGTGCTGTATAAAGTATTAACAGGTGTAGCAGTGCCAGGATTTCTTACAGTTCAGGTATATATACAAGACCAGGTGGGATTCATCTAGTGGCCACTCTGGTCTTCCCTCTGCTTCCAGTGGCAAGAGGGGCAGAGCTGTGGCATATTCAGTCAAATTCTGGAAGTCAGCCCACAGCACCAATGGCTAAGTTGAGTGTTGTGATGAAAGGGGACCCATTCCAGGGTATAGTGGCAGTGAGGCCATTCTGTCCCTCTTAGTGCTCAATTAGGACCCCTCCATCAGCTGAGGGCAACAGCTATGCCATTTCCACATCCCCCACAGCTAGCTCTTCCTGTAACTGGGAGGTACAGACCTCTTGTGTGGCAGCTAAGAACTGTCCTAAATATGTTTCAGGGAAGCATGGGGCTGGATCCAGCCTAGGGACATATGGTGAAGTGTGCATAAATACACTGACAGCCTGGGTCACAGCTGTGGTCTATCCTGCCCAGCATCCTGCCTCTACCAGTTTCCACTCTAATCCCACAAGCCACCAGGGATGCCATAGACTGCATGGGCGTGTATCTGGCTTGCTTTATTGACTCTCCCAGTATCTGCCTTTTCTGTGGACAGAGAAAGACCCTGGCACATGCCTGCATTGAGTGCTTCAGACTACTGCCTCCCTCACCCCGCTTCTACAGAAACCTCCTCCTGAGGTTTTGGCTGACCTTCTCCCCATACCTTTTATTTTAGGCACTCCCCATTCATGCTCCCACCAAACCTTGGGACCTCCTGGTCAACCTCCTCCTGGCTGTGCCTAAACTTGCCTTCCACCTGGCCAGTGGGAACACAGGCAACTGTGGAACTGTTCTCCTGCCATTCCTCTGAGCTTGTCTCTGAGGAGAGGTTCATTTGGCAGTGTCCATAGGCTCCCTTGGACACATTTAAGGGGTGTTGGGTGCCGGCTTGTGTTTTCTCCTTGGTGCCCCAACCCCTTCGAACCCTAGTTATTAACCTGTGACCTTCACTCCCATCCCTCTTTTCTATTTTGTTGTCCCAAGTATTGTATTACTGTGTGCTTAGACCCCTTTGAGTAAGGGAGGTTTATAGTTTCCTGGTGGGCTTAGGCCCACTGACCCCATGCAGTAAATAGGTCTGCATCTGCCAATGGATGATAACAAATGCCTCAGAGGAAACTGTATGAATCCCTGCAGTTATGGCATAGCTTGCTTCCAGGGAAAGCCTCCTGCAAAGGTCTGTATGCTCCCTTTTGAAAGACGTAATCTGACCTTAGAGGAAGCACAGCTCTGCTTCTTCTCTGCTTAATTCCAAATTTAATTGACTCCAGACCCTTTTGTAGGACATGGGTGCCTAAAAAAGTTGGTGGATGCAGGTGTAATCTCTGCTTCTTTATGCACAGCAAGCTCTACTCATTCACCTTGTCAAGGATAGATCTCAACAAGCTTTGGATCACGTACATACATGCCACAAACTATTTGTATGGAACATGTGAAAAGAAAACATGGGCATGCAAAACATAATTTATTGAGCAAACCTTTCTGTTTTAGCAAAATCAATTTTTATGGGTTCCACAGTATGGCTCCCAGATGCAACTGGGAAAAGTGTTGGGCCACATTCAAATTAGCCTTATTGTTTCATAATATCTTACTGGCGTACAAGGTTAATTAGTACCATGGGCAATATGCATTATTCATCACAGCTATCAAGCTTTTATTCTGTTGGGTGTCTATGTGCTGCAGATTGTTTCATTTAGAGTAACAAATCCTTGATATACTATTGTCAGATTTAATCCTGCTGAATCATATTTGTGATAGATAAATTACGTCGGGAGCTTTGCATTGTCTGAAAACAACATTTTGGGTGCCAAAAGAAGAGTTGCAGTTTTAGGTATGAATACGGAAGGATATTTTTGTTTAAAACCTAGACTTTCTAGAGTTCATGATGTACAAGGTTATTTCATTAACTCACCTCATTCTTGATCCTCAGAGGTCATCCAGTGGTCCAGCTTCACTGAGGTTGACCGTGCAAGGCCACTTTATACCAGGATTGGATCTCATGCTCCTATTGCAGGTGTAAGCTAAACAATTCATGCCATTAGTGTGGCATTTTGGCTGCTTACAGTAACCCACCATCTTCAAGAAATGATAGCTCTCCTTTTTTAACCCTGTTCTTCCTCCTGGAATGTGGAAATATTGCATGTCTGTCTCTCTTAGTAACGTTAAGTATTTTCTGAGTTCAGAGGTCAAGTCATTAGCATTACCTGATACCAGTGTAGCTTTATGAGTCATCCAGCAGTGGGAGTTTTTTAACTATGTTGTGATTCATGTGATCCTTCCTTCCCCCAGAGGCAAAACACTTTACTCTGCAGGGTTCTGCTGCTTTGCCTGACCCGGTGTCCAAGAATCTGAATCACTTCCTACTTCCTGAGGGCTCAGTGCAGCAAGGTGCTGAGTATCTGAAACTCATGTTTAAGTCAGTGGAGTCTGAATGTGCTGTTTGGTCTTGCAGAATTAAGCCCTACATTTGTAAGATGCAGCAAGAAGTCTTCTTTCAGTACCATAAAGCTGTCTTTTTTTTAAGAAAGATATTTGAAAGATCTTTTGGGAGTTTTTTTTTCTGTTATATTTTCTAGTTCTGTGTCTGACGTTTCTCTCTTAAGCTGCTTTCCAGGGGAGGACACAAACAAATGATAGCAGTTCTCTAATTAAAAACCTGCACTTGGTAAACTGCATACCATCTAATTAAAATATATGCTCCCTTGTGCATACATTTGAAAATCAAGAGCAGGCCTTCACTGCTCCTGGAATCTCTTGTCATTGCTTATATTGTGGTAACACTCGAGCTCTCCGTTGAGATCAGCTCCCTTTACAGTAGGTGCTGTACATGCATGTAGGGTGTGTCAGCATGGCATGGCTGGCAAGTCTGAGGATGAGGGCTCCTCAGTACACTGTCCCCACTCCTGCTCACATGTGCCAAAGCTGCAGTTGTGGCAGGGAAGCTATTTTGGGGTGTCCTTTAAAGGCAGGCTCAAGCACATGGAGGACAGGTCTGGAGAGTGACTGCAGGGGCATGCTTCCAGGTTTGAGCAGGGGCAGGCAGGCTCAGAGTGCTGGGAAGGATATAGTGAAAGGCAGTCCATGTCTCAAAAAATTTACAATTTAAATAGGAAACAGATTGAAGGGGAAACCAAGGCACAGGGCAGAGGAAGGGCTTCCTGCTAGAGCTGGGAGTGGGGTCCAGTCTCCCACTGAACACCCTCTTCACTTCTGAGAAATGAGTGGTTCACTAGACGCTTGTCCTGCCCACCCCGCGCCTCAACAAGAGTTTAATTTTTGTTTTGTTATTCTTTTCCTCTTGCAGTGAACATGAAACAGGCATAGAGAACAGACCTGCTGCAAAATGTTGTCATGTATGAGGGCTCAGAAAAGTTTGCACTTACTTCATTGAGAATTTTGGATGAGTAAGACCCTCCAAATTTGGCCTTAAGTCACCTACATTAACTAATTGTTTTTTGTTATGATTGTTATGGAATTTTTGAAGATAGTGTATTCAAAACTACAAGTAAATATCTTCCTGAACCCTGACTCATTTCCTTGCTGCCTGTCTTGGTTCATATGTGTATTGTTTTCAGTTACTGAGTTTCCTTTTTATTGGAAGCTGAGCTCTTGTATTAAACAAATGCAGTGCTTCTAACCTACTTTGGACTGCGACTGGGAGGAATTTCAAACACAAGATTTTGCACTATAACACATAGTGTAGCTTGGATTTTTCCAGACTGAAGAATGAAGTTCTACTGTGATGGAAGCCAATGTTCCTATGGGCTATGGCTACTATAGATGTGCTCTGGGAGGTGGGGGAGGGTAAGCGTCCAAGTGTCATGTGTATCAGCATCCCCACAGTGAAAAAATGGCAGCAGGGTGCGCCCCACCGCCATTTTTCCAGCGCAGGGACACTGATGCACATGATGCTGGAGGCTGCTGCAGCATGTTTATTTCCATGCTCAGACTTGATTAATCGAGTCTGCTCTGACACACTGGATTTACAATGCGTGAGAGCAGCTGCCCTGCATGTGTGTACGTGCCATATGTGTCTGGAGGTTATAAGAGGGTTTGGAAATACATTCTTAGTGAGTGCAGTGATTGAAAAGAAAGGGGGTATATTATTGATTGAAGGAGTATAGTTTTTTTTTATTGAAAGGGAAGCTAGACTAGCAGTAACTATATGTAACCTCTGAAGTGTAGTTCTCAGACTGATATAAAACATTGAGCTGGCTTCTGGCTGCAGATACTCAGTGGAGAATTTCCCTGGTGGAAAGGAACTCACTGCAAATACAAGGCCAGAGAAACCAATTCCTGGGCCATCCACTGTCTTACGGGGTTATGTCAGGGGAGAAGGAGGGCTGTCAGAGATAAGACAAGTAAAGCTTTGTCCTGCTCTATCCATCCTTTTCTGGCACGAGGCTTTCCGTGACTTTGCATGAGTGATTTAAATTAGAGTAACCTCTAGGCTCCATCACCTATGCCAGGTTAAGACAGGACAAGCCAGGGACCAGTAATTGACTCTCTGATATCTCTTCCCCTATTCTCTCTGCCAAGCTGAGCATTGAATTGATTTCTCTATCAGTCCTAAAGGTTTCAGTTGGAGTGCTTGTGGTGTAAGGTACCATTTGAAGGAAATGTACATAAGAAGCTGGTGCTGGAGTTGAAGGTCCATGGGGCAGGCACCATTTTATTGTTAAGTATGTATAACAAGCTGTCGATTTTTGCGTAAGCCCTTTGGACACTACCTAATGCATATAAGAAATAATAATGTTGTCATAAAGGGAGAAGGGTTTATTCTAGCAGGGCTTTGTAAGGTTTAAATGCTGTGCCTCACAGTAAAACTTCCTCGCCCCAGCAGAATTACCCTTAAGGTTCCCATGCTGCACTGGGTAGGTGACCTCCTAAGCCAGAAACAGTATAGTTGCTTTTATTTTGCATTTTAGGCGGGCTAATTAGGTCCCCTGCATCATGTGGACATGGCTCCACTGGTTCTGGTTTAGGAAGCAGCCCACGCAGAGCAGCATGATGTGCTTGCAGGCGCTGCTGTTGGCCACAGTGAGTGTTACCATTTAGATGTGTTTAAAATGACAGCCATACAAAATACCCACACTTTAAAAATTATTTTCCAAGCAAAGATCTAAGTTGCTTTGTGGTTACAATTCCCTTCAACTCCCCTGGGGCTAGAGCATAGTAGCACAAGACATGTATAATAGACTTTCAATTGCAATGTATAATAGACTCACACTTGGAGTTGAAAACTATGGCCCTCTTCCCCCCTCCTTCTCCTCCATTTTTTTTTAAGGGTGACAAGATTTTAGAAAAAAAGATAGTTATTATTTTTTTTCCTTTGCTATTATGGACTCAGTTTAAAACAGGTTGTTAAGATGCCTTTCAGCAAGCCCTGGTGTGCCAGTTCTACATTAAACTGCATTTGTAAGTAATTTAGTCTGCTTCATATTAAAGCATAATGGTGATGCACGTAGTATTTGCTTAAAAGTTGATTATAGGCAGTGGAATAAAAAGTAAATTGTACCTAAATTATAATTATGTAAATTATATCAGAAGGGGAATGGCTTTGTCTTCTTTGTCTCTAAGCATCTCATCAATAACTTATGAGGTTCAATAAATGTGAAGTAAACTATTATATATGATACTTTGTTATCCTGTATTATGACACAAAAAAAATAGTTTTTTGCCTTTATTATTCCTGAGGACAGAAAAAAAATGCAACAATCAGTGCTTTGTAAATTACTCAGAAATATACTGCCTAGTTATAATGCAGATAAATGGATAAATGTGGTTGAAAGTTTTAATTAAGGAAAATCTCCTGCAGATTCTAAGTCTGTAGATACCTAAAAAGCTAAAGGGGTAAAAAGAACTGTATCACTGCTGAATAACAGAGTGCCTTTCTTGCTCCCACCTTCACCCCATTTTCTCAGTTTTACAAGAAATAAAACACTACTTTGGAAGCAGGATTTACTAGAATGTAACACAATCCATTATTATTCCAGAGAAAATGTTATTTTCTCATGTTTGGATTTTTTCTACATCTAAAGGGTACAGACAGAAATTACACTTGTTGCATGATTGGCCCCCTGGAAGCACTCTACAACCATGCCAACACGTGCATGGCTGCAGAGTGGTTTAAAAGTAGCCAATAGTGTGACAAATTAGCCCTCATTTGATGAGGAATCAGATGAAGGTGTTCTGCTTTGGAGCATCTTAAGGACCTTCTGTTCCCTAGGGTAAATCTGTTTCATGATCAGGGCTGGGCTGATGCCCTGATCCTTTCCCATCTTCAGCCTGCAACATTTACTTAAGTTTAGGAAGTTCTGCTTCTGATTATGTCTTCTTCCTAGCAAGTGTAACTACTTTCCCTGTATTTCTGCTGTTTTTAAATGACCAATTATCTTAACAGCAGTTAGTTGTAGTAGGAATCAAAAAATGTGATTTGTGATTCAAGAATGAGTCTCAGTAGGATAGTATACAAATAAATATAGTTCTGTGAAACAGGGGTAGATTTCCAAGAGGATAAATGGATGCTGTGTACCTGAACTTTCACCAGGACTTATGCATCTACCTGTACTTTCATAACAGTACATTTTAAATGGAGAAAATATTTGCCTACTAGAATGGGTCCTTTTTTCATGCTCTGCCCTTCCTGCTCGATCATATTACTAAGGTAAATAATCCTGCTGTGTGCCCTGCATGATCCAGGAAGAGGACCCCAGTGGGGACAAGCAGAGCGCCTTCAAATGTTAAATATTTTACGTAATTAGTGATGCAGTGTGAGCACTGTCAGTACAGAAACAAGCAGAATAGAAAGTGGCTCAATATCATGATGCTCTGCTTTGTACTTCTTTCTACAAGTAGTGGGATTCCTAACTATATTTACTCTTTAGTGGTAAGATGGTGTTAATAAGCCTCTTCAGGACTGATAATGCATTGGGCACAAATTCAACAAGGTACTTAAACACATATCTAAATTTAAGGATGTGCATGGGACTACTTCAACATATTATTAGTCCCACGTATATACTTGCAGTTAACCATGTGTTTAAATACCTTACTGAATCGGAACCTACGGGTGGTAGGAGAAACCTCCCCCTGCAGTATAGTAGGGAGGAAAGAAGAAATTATTATAATGACAGAGAAACACATGGACTGAAAAATTATAGTGTGGAATAGTTTCATAGTAGGTAGGGTCAGAAGGGACCTGAGCAGATCATCAAGTCTGACTCCCTGCCATGGCAGGAAAGAGTACTGGGATCAAACAGCCCCAGCGAGATGATTGTCAAGTCTTGTCTTAAAGACCCCCAGGGTAGGAGCCAGCACCACTTCGCTTGGAAGTTGGTTTCAGATCCTAGCCACCCTGACAGTGAAGTAGCACGTCCTGATGTCTGATCTGAATTTACCCTCTGCCAGCTTGTGACCGTTATTTCTAGTCACTCCTGGTAGTGCTCGGGGGAAGAGGGACTTCCCCAGTGCCTGCTGGTCCCCTCTGACTAGTTTGTAAATGGCCACTAGATCCCCCCTCAGCCTTCTCTTATGGAGGCTGAACAGGTTCAGGTCTCATAGCAT
>NW_017729030.1:56249950-56261042 GCF_001723915.1 Gavialis gangeticus
TAATTCCCTCAGTACTCGGGGGTGGAGATCATCCGAACCAGCTGACTTGAATATGTCCAGTCCCTCCAGAAGTTCCCGGACTAGGTCCTCCCTGACCCTTGGCCTAGGTGCACCTCCCCTGGGGCCTGAGGGGGGCCCGGTGGGGGCGCTGCTCTGGTCCCTGCTCAGGAAAATGGAGGCAAAGAAGTCATTAAATAGGTTAGCTTTGTCATCTGGTGTGACGACCAAATTTCCTAGCGTGTCTTGCAGGGGCCCCACGTTACCTGGTACCTTCTTTTTGCCCCTATGTATTTAAAAAAGGACTTCTTGTTGTCCTTGATTTGGGACACTAGTCCCAGTTCCATCTTCGCCTTGGCCTTCCTGACTGCCCCCCTGCATCCCTGAGCAACCGCAGAATGGAAAACTGTTGAATTCTGTTTGAAGCTAATAGGGCTAGAGGCAGAAATTATACATAAACAAGTATAAATGATTGGAAACTGGTTCAAATCTGGGCAACAGAAGTTTAGTGTGCATAAACCTCTTTCAAAATGGCTTAAAGTGGTTTAAAATAAACCTGGATGGATGTAGCATCAGAATCAATTGATTTATATTAAATCAGTTTGTTGAACTTCTCTCCCAGATCCCTTCCAGATTCAAGCTAACGCAGCCTTCCAGCCATCTCAGGATGCTTTGCAACTCCCTTGGAAACCTATCTGCCCAGGTTGGGCAGGCTAGCCTTGGCCCAAGCTGTCTGCTCCAGCTGACCAGGGAGACAAGCTTGAGCACTCCTTGGCTTCTAGCCTGGTCCACTGCAGGCCTGTGGCTGCATTTCTGGAATCAAAAGCTTATTTGCTTGTTGGTTCAGTCTGCACATTTTAGACTAACCTGCAAAGATTGACTCAATTCAGCCTCAGACTTTCTGACTATCTATACATACCCTATGTGTTTTACCATTTACTACGATGGGGCCAAGATGTCCCCTGCAGTCCAGTGAAAACACTTTATTTTGTTTTGTGTTCTCCAAGGCATATTTTCAGCTGCATTAGCAAAATGAGGGGCAGAAGAATGATTTGGATTTACTGCAGCAATATCTCTTTTCTAATGTCCTGAGATGTTTGAGAAACAGAGTGTGTTTAACATGCTAGGTAAATTCCACTGCAAAGTACACAATGTGACTAAGTTAGTCCATATATTTAGCCTTCAAGAAGGCATTGTTTGGCTCTTTCCTCCATGCTGAATGCTTCAAAAACTAAGATAAAGATGATTCAAAAATTATTTTTGTATTTTTTGAACCACCAGAGTTTAAATATTTGTTCTTGTGGTTGATTTTTAAAAAAGTCTGTATGGGTGAAAGTGCTATATATTTAATTCCATCTCTTTTTAAAGGGGAGTCGAAGTAGATCAGTACATTGCAAAGTGATAACCTCTATTTTATGTCTGATGGGGATATGACTGGACCCTTTCCTCTAAAGTTAACAAGTAAAAAAAAAAAGCCGCTTACACTTAGATATACAAAAGTATGTAGGTACCTAACTCCTACTGAAATCAATAGGTGTTGGGTGCCAGAGTACCTTTGTGGATCTGAAGTTGTTGGTTGTAGCCATGTTGGTCTAAGGACATAGGCAGACAAGGTTCTTTGGGTACATGTGATACTTTTTATTAGACCAGCTAAAGAGTTGGGAAAATTGTCCTTTGCAAGCTTTTGGGCACAAATACTTGCCTTCAGTCTTTGTGGATCTGAGCTTTAGCAAACTGTCAGTTTTCTACAAGGACATGGGTGACCTAAAAAGACTGGCAAGCCCAAATACAACAGGAATGCAACATTTCACATAAAAATGGATTACATAGGGTTTAAAAGTGAAACATATGAGCTGTCAATTCAAGTCCCTTCAGTTTAACTGTGTTGCAACCTTTTGCTATTACTTATCCATCTTGGGAGACAAGAGAATAATAAAAATTTGTATGCGGAGATTCACATTTGGTGGTTTCATTTTTTTAATTTATCAGTTCCTTCCATCTTCCTTGAACTTGTCAACAAAATGATTTTTAGTTATTAGTTACACTCTGATGGAGTTGTGGGCTTTAATCTACAGCTTGAGTCTGGAAGCATAAATGTTACTAACTGATGGAATAAAATTAATAAGGGCTCAATGTAATTTTTTTTTTTAAAAAAACAAACCTCTGAATAGATTTGTAATACTGCTCTATTGTTCTGTAACATAATTCTTAAGAGGAGCTCATTTCAAAGGAGCTCATTTTGATCCCAAAATTACCCACCCCCTATACAAATTTGGTGAACCCACACTTTTACTGTTGAAATATATTTGCATCTGGAATAATTAACCAGGAAATGGAGGCAAAAGTTTATTGTTATTATTTAGTATGCATATCTTGTGGAAGTAATACAGAGGCTCAGTGACAGGCCAGGGCCCTGCTGTATGAAGTAGAGTATACAAATTATTGGACATCTGATCTCGCCTGTTTCTTTGAATTGCTTTGTGATTTTCACAAAGATTTCTAACAGTGAGAAGCTAAGGTGAAATATGTGGTGGCTTTCCAGGCTATAGTTTCTTCTTAAACAGCCTTCAGCCTCTTTTGCAGTATTTCATGTTTTTCCTTTTATAGCCAAGTTACAGATCACATCAAGCACTAATAAACATGTTTTAGTTAAGTAGCCAAACGTATAACATGAGTAATATGTATCTACTAGGAGATAAAAACAAGTGTTGGATTCACATTTTTTTTTACAGACTAATTTTGCCTTGTTCATAAAGCCTATGCTCACATAGGGACTAGTTTTCTGTTTCTTTACATTTTGTATCATCATTTCCATCAGTGAAAAATGAGACCTAATCATGACCATTTCATACATGCTGTAACATCTGTATGCCTCTATAAAGTTCAGGGTATCTGAAACATACTCCACAGTTTCCAAATGGGATTATATTAATAGTAGTTATGACATTCATCCCTATTAAAAGTGAATATTGCATTTGGATTGTATCCACTGGGGAACTGAAACACTGCAATAGCTTTAGAATAATAAAAAGAGGAAACCATATGGATTTAAGGTTGAATCACCACAAGGATAAAAGACCTCTCATATTTCCCACATTTATATGAGGAGTCAGGCTTTCTCCCACCCTTTGAGATTTTTCAGGAGTTTAACAAAACTGCTTCTTGTTTTCTTGGACAGCTATACAAGTCCTGAATATGTTGTTCATCATTTTATTAGATATTACCCACCCAGGCAAGAATTAGAAGAGGAGGAAGCACGTTGGGACCTGGGGAAACCCAAGTACAGTGTCCTGACACTTCCTCCTTGTCTTGGCCAGCTACTGATGAGGACTCTGGGTCTGAATTTCCAAGTCTATAAAGTGTGTGTGGTGGGGGGAGGACTAACTATTCTGTACTTCACAATAGAGTTGTGAGACAAAAGCCTAGTTTGGGACTTGGCATCTCATGCTTTGTGAGGTTAGAGCCATCCAAGGAAGTGACTGTGCCTTTGAGGTTATAAGCTTCTTGGGGCAGGGGCCATCTCTGTTGTCACTTATTGGAGCTTCTAGGTGCTACAGCAATACAGTGAATAAACAGTAATCACGGTAAGCATGGCAATTCCTTCTACAGTCCCTTCACTGATTACTTTCTGCTCTGTTGCTCTGGCTGAGCTCCCTGCCTTACCTTGCCAGTCTTATGAGGCATGCTCTCTCTTCTTGGACCGAGACTAATGATTCAGGGAGGTGGTGTAGGAATGACCAAGGGCTACACATGGGGCCAGTCACAATCCTCCCCTTTATTAATGCTCCTAAAATCCTTTTCAATATTCACAGCTTTTTTGCAAAGGCTAATTAATGCTTCTAACAATCAAAAGGTTGGGGCTACAAAATAATAATAAACCCCAAAACAGAGGGCATACGTATTCTCCAGGCAGTGTCACTGCATGTGAGTGTTCTTGATAAATTACCTGTGGCAAGCATTCCATCTTCTCCTGCAATCCAAGCTGTAAAAACCAGCACATTTTCTGATCTGCCTGACAGTCCTTCAGTGTGAGAGCTGGTCTAGGATAGCAAAAACGATTAGGGAAGAATAGCTATCAACTAACATTCTGCTGTCTGAGCAGGGGGGATATTGAAGCACTAATAGAGGCATATGTTCCAGTAGGCTGGAGTGTGAAGAACTCATGCTCAAGAGCAATTGAGGGAGGGGAAGGGGAGGGGGGGAGAATGGGTTGTGTGTGTGTTTGTTTCTGTGTAGCTCCCCCCTCACCTCTCCCTGGCACTGCAGGCTGAGTAGGTGAGAAGCTCAGAGCTGAATACCTAGTGAAGCATTTTGCTGCCAGCTCTTCCTCAGTGAATAAAAACAGCCTTCATCCTGCTTACTGCCTCCCTGGATTTCCTGCACCCTGCTCATAACGGGTGCCCACTTTTTGGGATCTTCAGAATCCTTCAATAATTATCAAAGTATGTTCCTCTTCTCATTCCCGCCTATTCAGTTCCTGGCTCCTTATGCTTTGCCTCAACCTCCCACCAAGGCACTTCTACCAGTGTCTCCTTCACTCCCTCTTTCATGCCATCTGCTTAGACTCCCTGGGTGCTTGTAAACGTGACGCCATTAACATATATGCATGACAAAATTGTCACTTTGTGTGGCTCAGTGTTGCACGTGTACACTGTGACACGACTTTGGGGGATTTTAAATGACTTTGCGTCATTGCAAACTAAATAACATCAGGATGTTGTTTAATTTGCAGTTTTGCATATTGCAAGGATGTAGCTGTCAGCTTGAGCTGTGAGGGGCCCTATCCTTTTTTTTTTTTTGGCAGAGCCTACCTGTCTCTCCTGTGGCTGGGGGGAGAGCTGCTGGTAGGCTGAGTGGTCCCTGAGTTGCAAGGGTCCTGGTCCTTCCCTCCATGGTGGTGGCGCCCCCTGAGACCACCTGGGCCGGCTGCTAGCAGGCCAGGTGCTGCCCCAGATTGGGGTCAGGAAAGAGTTGAATCGGGCCAGATGCTGCCTCTGAGCTGGAGCAGCACTTGGCCCACTAACACCCCACCCGGGTGGCCCCAGAGAGTGCTGCTGCTGCAGAGGGAAGGTCTGAGGCCTCTTGCAGGTCAGGGGCTGCTCCGCCCACTAGCAGCTTGCCTCCGTAGCCATAGGAGAGGTGGGCAGGCTCCGCTGAAAAAAAGTATCAGGCTTCCTTCCGTTTCTGTCTTCAGCAGGCAGAAGCAGCAAGGGGCCCAATCCTTTTTTTTCCAGTGGAGCCTGCTCGCAGCCAGTGGCCAAGCTGCTGGTGGGCTGAGCGGTCCCTGAGCTGCATGGGGCCCAGTCCTTCCCTCCACGGTGGCGGTGTACCCTGGGGCCACCAGGGTGGGCTGCTGGTGGGCCAAGTGCTGCCCCAGCTCAGAAGCAGCACCTGGCCAGGTCCAGCTCTTCCTCAAATCTGCTAGGGCTTCCAGTGCCCCATGCGCTGTTCCTGCCGCTTTCCCGCCACCTGGGACTGCCTTGGAATGGGCTGGCTTGGCCATGAGGCAGTGATGAGGGGCAGCAGGAGGGTGGCTGGGTGTGATGGTAGGCAGAGAAGGTGGCAGGGATGGTGCATGGAGTGCTGGAAGCCCACCAAGTACAAGCTTCCCCAAGTCCACCTGGACTTCCAGTGCCCCATGCACCATCCCTGCTGCCTTCTTCAGCTACCAGCACACCCAGCCAGCCTCCTGCCACCTCTCCATGCTGCCTCAGGGGCAATCCAGCCCATTCTTGGGCAGTCCCAGGCAGCAAAAAGATGTGCAGGACAGTGTATGGGGTGCTAGCGGCCCTGGCAGGCTTAGGGAAGAGTTGGATTTGGCCAGGTGCTGCCTCTGAGCTGGGGTAGCACCTGGCCTGCTAGCAGCCCACCCAGGCAGCCCCATGAGGGTGCCACCACCACAGAGGGAAGGACTGCTGTGCCCTGCAGCTCAGGGGCTGCTCAGCCCACCGGCAGCTTGCTCCTTTGTCGTGGGCAGGCTCCTGCTCCAACAACAACAACAAAAAGCATCGGGCCCTCGCCCTAATGCGATGGAAAACATTGAAATGTTTGAGTCCTTGGGGTTTTATTCTATGCCCCACTGTTTCAGTTTAGGGGCATAGAATAAAATCTTGGGGATTAAACCCCTGTCATGTGTGCAAGCACCCCCTCTTCCCTTCATTAAAGAGCTCCCTCTTTTCAGTCAGACTCTGTGATGCAGCTTTCTGCAAAACCTCTTGGTGATATTCCCACTTCAGTTGCCAATACCTTGATATAGGGAAAAAGAGTGTGGATTGTGCATGCATGCAGACTTTTAACTGCTCAGGTGCCTGATTCAACATCTCTGTTGCATTGCCCATCTTACTTAAGGCCCCATTGATATTAGTTTGTACCTGAAGTGTTTTACCATTCATGGGCGACTGGTGCACTTCTGGTTTCGTGGCTGGAGCTTCTAGGGGGTGCACAGCCAATCTCAGGGGGTGCATGTGCACCTGCGTGAACCCCCTATGTGTTGCCAATGTTACCATTGGCATAAGGTGTATCTTCCTATGGGACAAATTCTGCTTGGCTTTCATAGTGTCACAGAGAAAAGCAAGATTCCTGTCCCCCACCCCTGAACAGAGATGCACACAGCACAGTTTGGCTGGGAAAATGGGGTTGTGCACTTGGTATTGCTTCCCAAGGTAGATGGACAGAAGAGTGTGAAGAATCCTAGGTCTCTCTCTCCCATGCAACAGCCAGCATAGTTGGCAAGAACTGCTAGAGGAAGTTACCTTCAAGAGAAGGAGGCTCAGATAACTTCCCCTGGAAAGAAGGGAAGGAATCGTGCCTTTCATGCAGAGCTATTCTGAGGCAGAGCAACTGCATGTCACAACATGCTAAGAGCTAGGGGTAAAGGCCCAGTCTAGGCCTCCCTGATAACTGCATGTATTGCACCTTTTTGAAAACAGAATTTTCACTTTTTCCTGGATTCCAGTCTGTTCCTAAACTGATTCTTTATTTTTTCATAGTCCACACATTCTTTTTGCAAACATTCCTGTAATCCAGCAATTTATGACATTTGGCCCAAATGTGGAGCTGGGAAAATTCATTTCTATTTACCTTCCCTTGTGTTTTAGGAAATGTAAAAGTCTCCAGACTTTCTTGAAAAGAAGGTTCACATAATTTGTAGCAAGCTCCTTTAAACAACAACTGTGCAGTGATTTTTTTGCTGTTGTTTAGACTCTGTTCCTTTGCCTCATTGGCAGAAGATTTTCACCATGAAACAAATGTGCAAATCTCCTTTTCTGTTCCAATTGTAAAAAAATTGGTCAGAAAACCATGGATTTGAAACAGTTTTCTTAATTTCTTTGGTATGTTTTTGGAAAACGAGGTTATTTGATTTGTTGACAGTGCTAAAGAAAACCGATTTGGGAGAGTATTCTATCCATTATGGCTTCGTGTCTGCTTAGAAATAAAAGTCTAGCAGAAATAACCAGATGTGCCTGGTACATTGAAAATAACAGTCATGATACTGTTTTGAATAATACACCACTGTGAGATTTTGCTGCAGGTGAAATACGATGTAACATGAAAAAAGCAAGAATGATGCGTGAGTCCTGAAAACAAGAAGGGAGCAGAGTGAGCGGCATAATTGTATAACAATATTTTGTAGTTTATCTCATCAGAAGGCTCCCATGGATCAGAGACCTGCCTGATCCATTTCTAAAACCAACGCTTGTCTTTATCTGTGTTTTCATGGAAAGTAATGAACTGAACACAAGCTGATTTGTTTCAAGAAAGCTTCTATGCTGTTAACGAGGGACATAAAGAATTTATGCTGAAAAGTGTGTTATGAGCCAGAATTGTGTACAGCTCACAGTTTTCCTATTAACCCATCCTTCAACCTGAGCTTTCCTGTAGTGGAATGGATGGAGGGGCAGAGTTGAGTGGAGGTGTGGGGGTGGGGGAGGAGGAGTTTACATCTCTAAAAGATTTAGGTTCAGAGAAGCAAAATGATAGTCTTTTTTTAAACAATACTGAACACAAATATTAGCAAGTATTGGTGGGTTCTGCTGACACATCAAAGCAGATGGGAGTGGTGAGCTAGAAAGAGGGAGAAAGACTTAAGAGGCCCTAAAACAGCAGCCATAAAGTGCAGGCCCTTTAGCCACAGTCATGCCTAGGATAAACGTTATTCATTTCTTTATTCATGTAGGCAAACTCTAGGAAGGAGTTTAGATTGTGTACCTGGTAAACCTTGGCTTTTGAGCAGGTTGGAAAAAGGTACTTGGGTACAACAGTGTAAACAACTTGCCTTACTATTTTGAATATTGCTCGTTTTGTCTTCTGGAGGTAGAATGGTTTGGATAATTGATAATATGATATAGAGATTTTCTATTCAGGATCGATGGGCCCAATCAGTCTCAAACCAGTGGTGACTAGAAATTATTATGATTGGGTAAAATCATTACTTATGTAAAAGTATTCGTGGCAGAGGGGAGGAGTGGGGCTGAGGGGCATAGTAAGTTAAAAGGGTGGTGATGCCTTCATTCTTTTCTCATTTATAAAGGTCAGCATCATACTACTGTGAACCCAAACATGCAGAAATCAAAGATGTGCTTAAAAATTGTGACATTTAAAAACAACAATGGTATACTTTCTGGGTTTTGCCTTTGCCTTTTATTTGCCTTTTGGATTTTGAGCTTTTGGGGATTCAAGCTTTTCTTGGCATCTATTAGAGCCACAAGCCTTTTTTTTTTTTTTTTTTTTTTTGAAAGCTAACAGTATCATATACCCACATTTCTCAAGGGGGTCATTAATAAAAAACCCCCAGTAAATATGATAACACTATGAGAAATAGCAACCACAAATTATTGGGCTGGGTGTGAGAATTATTGAGATGAATTCTCTAGCTTGGGGTCGACAGGATTACTATTACTAGATTACTATAAGGATAACTAGATTACTATAAGGATAACCTTCTAACCTACTTTCCAATGATCCTATGAGCCTTAAGATCTTTAAATTATTGGCATGCCATGTCACTCATCAGAGGACTATAGCAAAGTGAATCTGAAGACTTAAACTAGCTTCCCTTTCCTTGCTGTAGTCTCTAGAAAGAGATTTAAATAATAGGATGGGGTTTGAAATCTGTGCTCTTATTGACTATAATACATGCTTTCTCTGGGATTCACAGAATCATAGAAAATTAGGGCTGGAAGGGACCTCAGGAGGTCATCTAGTCCAACCCCCTGCTCAAAGCAGGACCATCCTCAACTACATCAAAATGGAGGACTTCAGTCTTCAGGGCTGTCAATCTGTCATTTTTACAAGCCTTAACTAAACAGTTGTCCATACTTCAGTAAATTATTTAGTATAGGTGCACTCTGAATATTATCTTGTTAGAAATGTTTAAGATGAAATACTGTGCAGTGTGTTTTCAAATAAAATGTATTACACAAACTGTTCATTAAGTTGTGCTTCATACGTGACATCATATCCAACAACACATTTGTAGGCGTTTGTTTGGAAGCAAATCTGTAGAGCTCCCCTGAGTGAATTACTTTGTCTCTGAATGCCGACTTGTTAAAATAGTAGTCTGTTCACAGAGCCAGGCAACTGGCCCTGAAGGAAAGGCCTAAGAAATGGGGAACCTGTTACAAAGAAATGAATTGTGTAGCAAATGCCCAGTTACGAAACAATCAGGAATTAAGTTAATATTGACAAGCTTTTATAGATCACCCCATAGATTTCAGTTGCCGGCTTTGCTGTTGGATCTGACTAACAGCATTAAGTGATCAAAGCACTTAAGTGTGTAAGGGGTTGCATGACTTCAGTGGGACTGAGCACATACATTAAGCATATGCTTAAGTGCTTTGCTGGATCATGCACATGGTCATTGTGCTTCTAAGGGTTGTTTATTCATTTATTTGTGAGAGTCTCCTGTGCCTAATTGATATACCTGAGTTCAGATCTCAGTCCCAGTCTAGGCCTCCCTGATAAAGTAAATCATGATTTTACCCAATCATAATAATTTCAGGAATATTTGTATTGTCCTGGGGAAACATTTTCCCCCAGTGCTACACCTGAACGATCACCTCCTAGATGGCTTACATGGTCAGAAAGATAGTTCCCAGTTTTGTCCTTGTGATTGTGTTTTCTTTAGATGCTAATTCCAGCATCATGTTTGTTTTCAGAGCACAGAAAAGAATAGCTCTGTAAGGGCCTTGTTACACCTTATGCTGTAAGACACACAAATGTTAATTGGTTTACTGTTGTTTGGTTTAGTGGAACAGATGCACCTTAACAGATGTGACTTACAATTAGAGCAGCGGTGGGCAAAGTTTAGTCCACAGGCCAGATCGGGCCTATAGCAGACTCTGTTTCCCAGCTGTCCCTGTCTGGGTTGCTGTGGTCAGTTTCCATGAAGACCCCAGCAGCAGCGGGGCCAGGTTTTCCATGGAGACCAGCCCCAGCAGCACTGGCAGGGCATGCAACTGGGCAGGGAGTTGCTCTGGGGCTGGGATCTTGCAGCAGTGACAGTGTGGTCCGGGACTGGGGTAGAGCTGCAAGCAGGGGATCATGGCTCTGGACCACCATTCCCTCTAAGCTGTGTGGTGTGTGCGGCTGCGCAGACGCACTCATGCTGTGCTACCATTGCCATGCTACCAGTTTAGAGGGAATGCTGCTCTGGACAATGCTGTCACCACTGCAAGATCCTAGCCCCAGATGCAGAGTCCCTCCGTGCTAAGCCATGCACCCTGCCAGTGCTGCTGGGGCTGGTCTCCTTGGAAACCTGAGTTTGTGCTGTTATGGTGCTGCTGCTGTTGGGGTCTCCATAGAAACTGACCACAGCCATGTGCGCAGAGGCTACTGGGAAGTGGAGTCTGGCTGCAGGCCGTATCTGCCATTTTGCCCACCCTTGCACTAGAGAAACTTTGGTGAGCAGGGCCAGGACTATGAGCCTATGTAAAATGTTTCTTAGGTAGCTTTTACTCTGGGTTTCCTTAATTATGGTCCTATTCTCTAAATATTATACCATCTTGCTTACTCTGTGTTTGTTTTGGGATAAATACAAAAGTCCAGGGGATCTTTTCTATTTCCAACTTTTCATAGATTTCATAGACATTAGGGC
>NW_017729030.1:56266042-56270030 GCF_001723915.1 Gavialis gangeticus
GTTCGACCTTGTCATCCCTTGGGGTGCTCTGGTGAACAAACGTTCCCCCAGATCCTGGTGGTCACCCCTGATAAACTTATAGGTGGCCATCAGATCACCCCTGAGCATGTGCTTTTCCAGGCTAAAGAGCCCCATGGCTCTCAGCCTGTCGTTGTAAGGTCTGTTTTCCTGACCTCTGATCACGCGCGTGGCTCTTCTCTGGACTCTTTCAAGCTTCTCCACATCCTTTTTGAATTGTGGAGCCCAAAACTGGACACTGTACTCCAGCTGCTTCCTTACCAAGGCCGAGTACAATGGGAGAATGACGTCCTGGGATTTACTTGAGAAGCATCTATGGATGCAAGGCAGCATTTTGGTCACTTCACTAGCCGCAGCATCGTATTGCAGGCTTATGTTCATCTTGTGGTCAATGATGACCCCCAAGTCTCTTTCTTCTGTAGTGCTAGCCATCATAGCACTGCCAAGCCTAAAAGGATGCTGCAGGTTTTTCCTCCCAAGGTGGAGAACCTTGCATTTTTCTGTGTTAAACACCATCAGGTTCTTGTCTGCCCATTTGCTGAACCTGTCCAGGTCAACCTGGATCACCCTCCTGTCTTTTGGTGTGGATGCTTTGCCCCAAAGTTTGGTGTCATTGGTGAACTTGGCCAGTCCGCTTCTGACTCCAGTGTCCACATCATTAATGAAGAACCTTAAAAAATCCTAACTATTCTTTTTATATTTCTTTTTGGTTTATATTAGATCATTTGTTTAAGAAAGAACAGTCAAATGCACAAATCCAAAATGGGAATGGCAGTAGCAAAGGATCTAGGGTTATAGTAAACTGCAGATTGAATGAGGAGGCAAAGGATTGGACCCCTTGGAGCTCAGGTGGCACCTGGCTGGCTGGAAGCCCAGCTGGTGCTGGTGTGAGGAGTGAGCTCCAGATAAAAAAAGGATCCGTCCTTTCAGAAGTCAAGCCCAATCCTTTCTTTCCTGGATATCACCCCCTGCTGCACGAGCTCTGAGGGACCCAATCTTTTTTTTCTCCAGAGCTCACCCCTGCTCCCCATGCCTTTGCCAGCAGGAGCCGCAAGCCGATCCTGGTGGCAGCAGGAGGCACCACGGTCTCTGTGTGCTCTAGGACTTCAGTGCTCACTCTCCTTGATGTTCGTGGGGGCAGGATGCTGTGTCCAGCCCCACTGCACCCTGGTATCCCAGCTTCCCCTGACTCAGGAGGGGCTACTGCATCCTTGGATGCTGGAGGACTTCAACTTGAGCAGAATAACTGTAGGGAGTGGCCACAACTTAATGGAATAGGAGCAAAACTAGGCATCTTAGATATAATCTTGCCCTGGAGGGGTGTAACTTTAAGACAAATAACAAGTGCTGTACACCACTTAAAAAATGTTAACATGCAATCCAGTGGTTAAGAGTTCCAGAAGCTGCTTAAATTTACCATGTAACAAGGCCCTAACTGGGAGCTTAGGGTGTGTGTGCATGACACTTTTTAAAGTGGGTTAAATGATTTTGCAAAGCTTCAATGGCATTGCTGTTTGTACGCATTGGTGGCGTATTGCACATTAATTCCAGCTGCTGTAGCATATTTGGCAGTGTAATGTGCCTTAAATGACTTTGGGGCACAGGAAACTAAAACACCTCTGAGGAGTTTTAGTTTGCTGCCCTAAAGCCACGGAGCAAAGCACCAGGCTCTGTGCAGCTCAGGGGCTGTGTAGGCAGCCTGGCAGCAGCCCAGGAAGGGAGGCTCCACTGAAGAAAAAACAAACCAAAAAAACCAGTGAGCCTGATATCCCCCCATGGAAGCCTGCATGAGCTGCACGGGGACCTGGTCCTTCCCTCCATGGCTGCGGTGCCCCCTGGGACCGCCTGAGCTGGGTGCTGCCTGGGAGGGGTGTCGCTGCCATGGAGAGAAGCTCTGGCAGCCCAGGGAATGCTCCGCCCAGCGGCAGCGCACCCTCCTCTTCCTGCCGCTGGAGAGGCAGGTAAGACACGCTCACCATTTCAGGTTAGGGCAAAGTAAACCCCTGTTTAGTCTACATATGCCCTTAGATGAATTTGGATAATGCTCATGAACTGGTGAAAGCTGCTCCTCAGTGCTTGAAGTATCCATTTTGTACGGGATTATTGGCATGTAAGATAACAAAATAAATATGTATCATAAACATTTGTTAGCTGTTTCTGCCTTGTTTTGGAAGAAACAAAGATGCTGCCTAACTGATCATTTCCGGAACGTTTCATTATTAGATGGAAGTGAGAATGGCATGCCCATTATACTAATCCTGTGTGGCTATTGTAATATATGTTAAGAAGAGGGCTTTAGTGTGTTCTTTACAGGAAAATATGGACTAGAAGTGTGACAGGTGAAAACTATTAGACTAAATATTGCTAGCATGGATAACCTTGTGTTTTCATTATGAATCTTGAGATGCTTTGTTTCCTTTGTCAGCCCAGCTCCCCAAGTCGTGCTGTTACAAGAGTCTCAGTCCTTTATTGAGTGCTTCTGCTCATGGGGCAGAATTCCATTTCGCTTTCTGTGCCCAGATGGCACTTTTCCAGCCACCTAAGTTACATTTTTGGCATCTGTTGACAGTTTGCTGTTCTACTGAGTTGCCTAGTAGGCTGCAAACTGGCTAAGCAGGTGCACGTGTATGTGAAAGTAATTCCCACATAGAGGGAATGTCTCTAATATTTAGGTCCCGTTGAGTATTTGAGACACTTGGCCAGGAAGCAGGAGATGCCCGCACAGAGGAGGTTTGAACCTGCTTCTTTCTGAATTCTCAACATTCCTGTCCCACTGGTTAGGCATTATTTTAATTGTCCTCCAGCTAGTGCATGGGTCTAATCCAAAACCCTGGCAGTTCTACAGGCCAGATGATAGGGTTCCACAGGCCTTATTTTTCATACTTGAGCTCTAGGTGTCTGTCTTATTTTTGGCTCTGCTTCTCTCCCTCTTGACTGTTCAGGGGGCTAACTTCAAAAGGAGGGCTAAAGAAGGAGCTGGCTAATGCCTATCCTGTGGCGTGGTGGTTAGAGCCAGGGACTGCCCCAGGTCTGGTACTGCTCATTGTCTTTGTTACTAATTTGGGGAATGGAACTGTGGATGACACCAAGGTGAGATGCATAATAGGCACTTTGGAGGGCAGGGTGACTGAGATTTAATATGATTCTGATAAATTGGAAAAACAGGCTGAAATCATTGGATGAAATTCAGTAAGGGCAAATGCAGAATAATGCACTTAGAGTGGAACAGTCAAACAAAAATATGAACTGGGGAATGCCTATCTAGGTTGCAGTCCTGCAGGAAAAGACCTAGGTATTATAGTCTACCACAGGGGTAGGCAATTATTTGGACTGGAGGGGCACTTACTGAGTTTTGGTGAGCTGTTGAGGGCTGAGGCGGGGGTTGCCAATTGATCCTCTCTGGGCTGCTGGCTGCCACCAGGGGCCTGAGGAGTGGGACTGCAGCTTGCACCATTCCTGTCTGATGCAGCTGGGGCTGGGTGGAGCCATACAGTGTAGCATGCAGACTTCTCTGCACCCTGCATGTGCCCCCCCCAGCTTCCTGTTGGTAGTGTGCACTCCTGGCACTATGGCCACCATCCACCAGACTCGCACAGGACAGGGTGTCATGCAGCACGCTGAATGGCTGTCCCACCTGCCCTCCACAATGAACCACTGTTGCTACACTGCACTGGGAAAGTTGGGGGTGGCTGCGCCAGGCTGAGACCTTCTACAGCTGGTATAGACTCACCACCTAGCAGTAGTGCAGCAGCAGTGGCTCATCATGGCAGGCAGGTGGGTGGGTGGGACAGCTACTCAGCACGCTGCATCACATCCCATCCCGTGTGGGCCTGGATACTGGTGGCTGTGGTACAGGGGCTATGCAGCACCAACAGGACACTGGGCGGTGGGGATGGATGTGGGGCAGGGGTGGGGGTGGGGAGGAGTCTTCGCAGTACACAACCCAGCTCAGTTTTGGCTGCAGCAGAGC
>NW_017729030.1:56275030-56279087 GCF_001723915.1 Gavialis gangeticus
GCAGCTCTGCAGAAAAGGACCTAAGGGTTACAGTGGACAATAAGCTGAATATGAGCCATCAGTGTGCCCTTCTTGCCAAGAAGGCTAGTGGAATACTGGGCTGAACTGGTAGGTGTGTTGCCAGTAGGTCAAGGGAAGTAATTCTTTTCCTCTATTCAGCAGTGGTGAAGTCACATCTGGAGTACTGTGCTCAGTTTTGGCCCCCCACTACAGAAAGAATGTGGGGCAGGGGTGGGGGTGGGGAGGAGTCTTCGCAGTACACAACCCAGCTCAGTTTTGGCTGCAGCAGAGCAGAACAGTGTGGGGCACAGCCTTTTCTCCTCAGGCTGCTGGTGGCAGTCAGTTGGCCAGATAGGATCAATTGGCGGGCTGGATGTGGCTCACAGGCCATATTTTGCCCACCTCTGGTTTAGCACATGCTGAATATGAATAAATGGTGTACAACTTCTTAAAAAAAACCTTATGAAAGGATGTATTGATATTAATATTATGTGCAAATCACAAGAAAAGATTCTGCCACTCTGTTTAGCACTGGAGAGCCCTCTTCTGTGGCATTGTATTGTGTCTAGTTTGGGGCACTGCACTTCAAGGAAAATGTGGAAAAATGGAAAGAATCCAAATGAGATCAACAAAAAGGATTAGATATCTAGAAAACATAATATACAAAGAAAGCTTAGAAAAGTGAGCATTATTTATTCTGGAGAAGGGAAGCCTTGAGGAAGGGTCTGATACCAGTCCTCAAATGCAGGGAGGGGATAAAGAGGAGGACAATAGAGGGTTCTCGGTGTCCACAGGGCAGGATGAGAAGAAATGGTCTTAAATCTTAACAAAGGAAATTTAGATGAGATATTTGGAAGAGCTTCCTAACTAGGAGAGTAAATTTTTTGGAAGAGAGACCTAAAGTAGTTGTGAAATCTACATTACTTTAAGAACTACTGTTTAGCTACTGGTTAGACTTAACATTTTTATGGGATGATTTAGACACAGTTATTCTTGTGTGGTGAGCCTGGGCTGGAGTGGGGGGTTGGCCTGTATGATCACCTGAGTTCTTGTCAGCCCAAATTTTCTATTAATCTATCTTTGGCTTGTGCCATACAATTCTACTAAGCATGTCAGTAGGAGATGGATCATCTTGGCCATCCTCCCCTACCTTATCTCATAGAATGATAGCTAGATCTGGCAGCTGGACTTGGCTTTCCAGCACTTGATACCCTGGAAGCTGCCTGTATGACAAATACAGAGAGGACCTCAGTTTCCACAGACTGAGACTTTCCCATCCAGTCCAGGAAATCCTTCACCAGATGGACATGGAAAGCCTGATGAAAGAGGTTTCTGCTTAGACATTTCAATACTAATTCTCAACATTGGTATCTCAGATTTCCACTCTATACTGCACTACCCAAGGAAATTGGATTTGTCCTCAGTTCCAAGAAAAGGGTACCTGTCTTTAGTCTGTTACAGTCACCTCTTTGCCGAAAGCCACAATGTCTTCTGCCACACAGAGGCACTGAAGCTTCTAAGTGGGCTCAACAATATTTTCCTAACTGGTCAAGTAACCCTATCCTTTTCAGAAACACAACCAGTGATGTGTGCCCTGGGCAAGTAGATAGTTGTCTATTTTACTTTTTTACCACCCATTTCTGAAAATAGACTTTCTTCAAGCTATCAAATCATGCAGAAGAATGGAGAACTTCCAGGCTCTTGTAACAGATACCCTACATTGTCTTTCAAAAGACCAGGGTCACCAGGGGTCTTTTTAGACCTCATTCAAGATTTCTCCTTAAGGGCAATCACTGACTTTCACACTGATCAGTCTGTTCACCTTGCAGTTTTCTATCCTAATCTGTATTGTGCCTCAGGTTAAATGAAACTGCATACATGATGCTGGAGGTCTTTTTCTTTTTAGGGAGGGCCAGAACATTCAGATTCATGTTTAAGCACCATTTTCTGAGAAGTTAACTGGGAAACCTGGACCATTTAATTCTTAAACTGTTTTGAGATGTGTTACTGTTTAGCTGTGATGATCCCCATGGGCAGAGTATGGCTCATTCTGCTAGGAGTCAAGCAACCACTGTAGTCTTGATTTTGGTAGAATGAGTAACATAAAATGAAGAGCACTCAGCACTTGTTAATCTGCAGAAACAAATGTAATCTTTTTGTGTTAGCTTGCTTGTACTATTTGAGTTGAATGAGTCACAATGATGAGTTTTGCTATCAGCTGGAGTGAAGTCCTGTTAAAGATAACAGCAGCTTGGAGCAAACGGTGCTCATGCAGCTGACAGAACTGGGCACTGCTAACTGGCAAACGTTTCTAGTCATGTGAGTGCCACAGGGTGCCACACACCCTGCTCCACTTCTGTGAATTACATGGAAGTAAGCACCACATTGTCTGTCAAGAATTCACTCAAAATAGGGGGATGGTCATGGTGTTAAATTGCTTCTGCAGACAGTAAGAAATGCACAGTCGTCACTTTCCAAATTCATGACTCTACAATTTCTTCCTCTGGCTGGTGTTTCTGTAATGCAGCCTTCTGGATGGGGGGGTTCTTGCTTCAAGATTTATTGAAACCCTAAACAATATCTCCCAATGCATGGTTACTAAAAATACAGAACACTCTTTGGAACCCCACGAGAGGTCTAAGTGAATCTGCCATAGCAAATTATGTGTTTAACAGTTTAACACACACTGCAATTTAATGCATTTAGACTGTTATTACATTATGATACATCGACTGGATGTCTGCTTTACATGAATGAGATAGCCAAGCAGATAAAGGCAAGCCCATTGTTTTGGATGATATGCTGTTATAAGGAAAAAAAGGAGGTATGTTTAGGTCTGTTCACAGTGGCTACAGAAGAGATAAAAGTTCTTTCTGTAAGGAAAGGGATTACTCTGGAATAATTTTAAAGATTTTCAAAAAGCCTGGCATAAACAGAAAAACACAGCTACTAATAATAATGATAATACCTGGAAAGGTCAGTTGTTAGATTATGATCTCAGTTGCATCATTGGAAAGCATCAGTAACGTCACTGAAGTCAGTGGAGTTACTCCAAACTAAATGTAGTATGCATTAATCTTGCAATTGATATGTTGTAGGTGCCTTTTGGTTTAGTTGTGAAGCTGAATCAAGATCCATTTATGTTACCACAGGCTCAAATTAGCAGTTTGTGCATCTTTGGGAAGGGAGGGGTAGAGAAGAAGTGGTGTGAAAACAGAAAGAAAATGTAGAACTCTAGAAAAGCAACGCAGTTCCGAGAATAGAACTGGTGCCAGCTTTACTTTTGCATTTATAAAAAGAACAGGCAAAATAAACATCTTTTCCTTCTGTTATAAGATATTGCTTTCTTAAACCTTGGAACTGGTTAAGCCTTTAACAATACTAACCCATCTTATTTATAATAATAAATTCTGTACCAGGTTGTGTCCTCAAGCGTTACTTTTTCTACACCCTGCACACAGGGCTCCCCCACCCATATCTCTGGCAATATTCCCCTTCCATCCCATCTCTAGATGTTCTTCTCCTATACTCCCTTTCCTGAATTTTATACTGGTGGGGCTGCTTTGGTCCATTTTATTTAGAAAAGCCTTTGATCAATGCAGCAAACACTGGAATATTAGTGTTAGCATTAGCTTTATTAGTAATATACAATATTGGTGTTTAATAATAGACATAGAGGCAGAGGCATAAATCTACATAGAGGATTTACAGATTTTTTTTTCAAAATAAGCAAGAAGTCAGACAAAACAAATATATTTTGAGAAAGAAATTGTTGGAGAAGAGTAAGGACAGTTGCTAAAGGCCTGGTCCCAAGTGCACTGAAGTCAGGAGAAAGATCTCCTGCTAAGTTCAACTGGGTTTTAGTCAGGGATTGGGTGAGAGGATAGAGGACAGAATGAAAAACAGTTACACAGTCTAGTCGGAGGAGAAAGAAGAGGAGCAGGCACTTTGTGACTGCCCTTGTTGAGACTGTGGGTAGATAGAGGTTCAGGAGGAGCTCCACAAAGCAATCATGGGATTCATTGTAAGGTTTTCTTTTTTTTTTTTTTTTTTTTTT
>NW_017729030.1:56279141-56293661 GCF_001723915.1 Gavialis gangeticus
ATTTTAAGGTTTTTTTTTTTTTTTTTTTTTTTTTTTTAAATGATCAGCCTTTTCCAAATAAAAGGTGAGAGGAGCTGTCTCCTCCTGATCCCTTGTAGTGTGGTTAGAGCTTCCAGTGACCATTGAACAACTGTGGCCATCTGCTGCAGCAGGTGCTAACAGCAGAAGTCTGTGAAGTAGCCTGCACTGTGGAAAGAGTCAGATGTGGGAAAGCAATGGATAGCAGGTGGTAAAATCTGAGATCTAGGCAGAGACTTAGAGCTGGAGAAACCTGGAAAGTAGGTTTGGGATTATAATTTGAGGGTTATCTTCTGAGTTGATGCTTGTAACATTTTCTGGAGTTTAAGGCTAAGTACAGACAGTCTAAAACCCCGAGGCTGAATTGATTCAGTCTTTGCAGATTAGTCTAAGCTGCAAAGATTGAACCAAGAAGTAAATGAGCAGACATTCACTTGTGATTCAGGAAATGCAGTCACGTGCCTGTGGTGGCTGAGGCCAGAAGCTGGCAGGCACTAGAGCACAGCTCAAGCATGTATCCAGCATGGGCTGTGTGTTTGCTTCCTCTTCCTGCTGCCCCTGAGGTCTCTGGGATTTGCAGTCCAGACTCACAGCAGCAGGACGCTGCAGGGTTATTCATCACTTCTTTTTCCTTATTCTGGTGCCTCTGGGATTTGCAGTCCATAGTCACAGCCAACAATAAGTTTGAGCGGGGCAGGGCAGCTCCATACTCAAGGGAAGGGAAGTTTATCCCCCTTCCCTGGCCCCGGCAGGGGTTTGCCTGGGTGGACAGTGAGCCAGCCAGTAAAGCCAGCCCTCACTGCTCCAGCTAGGGAGCAGAGGGATGGGGCCAGCCCTGCTGTCTGCAGCATACAGCACAGCCCAGGGCTGCAAAGCATGCTGGGGGACTCTGATTTAACTTGAACCAAGAAGGAGTCTGGGACAGAAGTTTCATAAACTGGTTTGACCTAAATCAGTTAAGTCTGATACGACATTCAACCACGTTTATCTTAAACCAGTTTCAGTCATTTTGAAACTGGTTTATGTGCAGTGAACTTCTATTCTGTTACAGGTTTAAACCAGTTTCTGATCACTTAAACCAGTTTATGTGTAACTTCTGTCCCTAGCCTAAGTGCCTTTACATTGCGAACTTCGGAGTGCTTAATGGAAAATAGTTCAACATAGAAATGTGTTTAAAAAAACCCCACAGGTAGCCTGCAGCTTTCTATTTTAAATCCTGAAGAGTGTAAAACTGGAGAAGCCAAAACTTAAAGTCTTGATGTAAAAATTCTGCCTTGCTCATTAAAACATGCATTGCATTATATTCAGTTATCAGCAGCTCTGTCCTCCATTTGCTACACTGATACATTTTAAATTAAAAATGCAACAAAACACATTAATACAGCCTTGCAAAATTGTCCTGGCAGTTTACCAACTTAGGCACAAAATCTGCTCATACATTTTTATCATGTTGATGCTGATGATAATGAAAATAAATGAATGGTGTTCTTTGTCCCATGTGAAACAGGGTGCTTAACCAAGGTAAGCAGGAAGTAGGATTACATAAGCATATATTAACATAGTGTTAGGGATATCATTTTAAGAAGTCAGAGAGTGGAAAAATAACCCTAATTAACATGTAACCTAAATTCTTCCCCTTTTGCATATGTATTGCAATGCATTTTTTAATTATGTGATTATATAATAAACCCATACATACTATAGTGTAATATCCGACTTTTTATTTTTTCCAGCTTGGTTTGGGAAAACTCACATTCAGTTTTCCAGAAGCAACCTTACCTATGATCATGTTCTCACTGATATAGCATATATACAATCATTGGATAACACTGCAATATATGAATCATTTTTGGAGAGTACAGAAGTTTGTAATATTCTAACCAATATATATTCTGGAGAATAGCTGGGGACTCATAGAGAAGCAGGGGTTATGACAATCAGGCAGATCTAGGTCCTGATTGTCGATCCTGTAACGATTTTATAACACAAAGCGATTGCAGAACTGATTCAGTCAGCCACCTGTAGATCCTAGCCAAGGTGAAACTGGCTAGGGCTGCTTCTGCTCCTGACTGTGTCCATGACTACTTCAGATCCTGCACCAGGCAGAGGCTAGGGACCAGCCCAATCTCACTGCAGGATTTTACGTAGGAAGAAAGTGACATGATGCTAGTGGTCTCTCAGGCAGAGATTTTTTTTTTTCTATTCTTTGCCCATCCCAGTGGGACTTCCAGATAAGAGGCCTGATTCTCAAAAGATTCACTGCTCAGTAGCTCCCAGTGAGAATGAGCATTCATTTCATCTTAAATGAAAGGCAAAGACCTTTGAAATTCCAGCCACTTAGGTAGTTATTCAAGTAAGAGCCTTTGGGTGCAGAGTGCTTTGAATATCATCTGGCCCTAAATTTGTACCTTAATGACAGCCAGTACTGCACTTTCATAATACCATCTCTTATTGATAGAAACAATATCAGTGACTCAGAGGCAAAATGTGCTCTCAAGTGTGCAGAAGGCTCCCATTGATTTCAATATGCCAACTCATCCTTTTAGAGAGGGGCATTTAAAGCTATTTAGGCTCTTGTCAGGTGTAGCAATCAGAGGAAGGTTAGGAATGAGGATGAGGGGGAGTGAAAAGAGAAGGCTATTATTTTCCTGCAGTTAGGCATGCAGTGTTTCCACATGCTGAGATTCAGATGGTATTTAAAGAACAAAAAGTTAATTATAGCTGCTACAAACATTCTTTTCCCAACACTATTATGAGCAATTGGTGAAGTTGCCAAAATATTCAGAACTGATCTTGATGTAAGATATAGATCAAGATCATCAAAAATAGGGTCCCCAAAGTAGGATCCTAAGTCCACATCTAGGCTCTTAAACGGCCTGACTTTCAAAAGTGATTAACATCCTACACCGTTCTTATGTCAATAGCAGCTGCTAAGTACAGGATGCTTTGAGAAGTGAGTGAAGCTGGAGTGAGATTTTGAAAAATATCTAAGGGAGTTAGGTGTCCAGCTCCTAGAGAAAGCTCTAACTCCTTTCCCTCCCCTTGCTTTTATTAAACTTTTAGCTTACATCCGTAATTGAATGTACAGTTTGGGGAAGATGGAAGTCATTTAATTCTAAAGATTGTGAGCTAGAAAATAGGCAGCATTCTGTATGTTCTTCCTTCATAGATAAAAAAAATAAAAGAAAAAATAAAGTTAATTACATGGGTTTTTTTGGAGCTGTAATTATATTCTGTGTATGCGACAAGACATAATTCACCTCCCAAAAAAAGAAGCATTGGAACAAACTTTGAATGTTTATGTTTCAACGCATAGTATAGAGGCCACACAATTAACAGCACAAATCTGGGGATTGGTACTGTGATTTGTAGCTCTGTTTTTGACCTACTGTGTGACTTCAGTCAAGTCACTTCTTTGTACTTTTTTGTTTCCTATTTGTTGTCCTCCTTGGCTGTTATAACTTGGACTCTTTGGAGTAGGGACTTGTACATGGACAATGTGTAACACAGTGAATTCCCAGTTTCATGTGGGACCTGTAGGCACCACTGTAATGCAGATAACAATAATAATTGGCATTCACTTTCTTCCCTGGCAACCCTCTGTCCTTTATTAATTCTAGTCACTGAACTAGAGGCCAAGCATGCTTCTTTTATGATATGGGCATTCAACAGCAAAAAAGAAAACTCATGGCAATTATAAAACTATTTTGTAACTAGTATTGTGTAGCTGCAAGGTATGAAGAAATTGATTCTAGAATTTGTTGAAGCTGCTAGGACAGCTACACAGGCACACCCACATTGTCTCCCACCCTCATGTTTGAACATGGGCACACTGGGGAGGCTGCACAGACAGCTTGGATGGCTAACATTTATTGAAAATGAACAGCCTGTGAAATCACTGTGAAAACACTGCATTGTGGAAGGACTACAGAGAGACCTAAGGGCAGCTGTAGGGACGAGACATCATAGGCACTCCTTTTGAAATAAATGATTTGGTGCCGAAGAGCAACCGTTTCATTTGTGGAATGCGCCCTGGGAGCTACCCAGACAGAAGAATCCACTGTGCTTACGGCTTGTGTTATTGCAGGATAAAGTTAACAAGTTAAGTGCTTCCTTTGGAGTTTTTACAATAAGTATTTCAAATGCTTTGGAACAAAGTAGGACTTGTGATTGCATAAAACGACTTACTGTTGTCACCACATTATGGAAAACTGTTTTGCTGTAGGTTTATTGGTCCTCTGCCTGGCCACAGTCCTAAATATTGCTCTATTTATATATCCAAAAGGTGGGGGAAGGGTTTGAGTATTTCTGCATGGTTGGCCTGGTTCCAGAATAAGGCTAAAAAATCTGCAGCTGTGAAATAAAAATACATTCACAAAAGGAGTGGCTTTTGTCCTGCGTGAGTTTGCACTTAGTGAGTAAAGTCTGAAGTCCACCCCATTCTAACCCATAGAAACCTTCACTACTCCATCTTCACAACTATGGGTAGTCAAGTTAGCTAGGTTGAAGCCAGTGCGGGAATGTGTACCTGTGCTGCAGTCATATCTCATGCTGGCATTGCAGACCTGCTCTCAGACTCATTGAGATGTGGTGTGTGGTCTCCACCAGAAAAGAATAGATGAAATTACTAGGATTAGAGTATCTAAGTGTTAGGATTCTGTAGATCAGGGCTGTCCAACACCTTGGCAACCAGGAGCCATGTGCCACATGGGGTTTTTCAAGCATTGATAGCTTAGCTTCCTGGACAGTTTACAGTTCTGGTGTCCCCACTGTGAGACTGATCCCTTCCCCTGCATCCACTGTATTCATATCCCTTCCAGACCTAAAGCCTAATCCTGACTCTGGCCCTATTCATTGCCTTCAGTGCTCTCATGAAATCCTTTGGTGTTTCCTCCTATTACTGTTCACCTTCTGTCTTTGGGTTGTTTGGATGCCTTAGCCTTATATTTCTCTTCTTAACAAGTTTAGATTTCTTTTTAGCTTCTCCTTAGGAAAGGAATAAAATTTCCGTCCCCCCCCCCCCCGAAAATAGCTGTCTAATCTTTTTGGCAAGCTTGTGCCCATATGGGTAGCAAGCATATCTTCTTTATTTTTCCTGTCTATGGGAAAAGACTGCTGTAGTGAAAAACTGGCATGGTAACTGGTATCTTGTGATCTTTGCAGCACAACATATGTCATATAAGATAGACTAGCTCAAATATGGGAGGCATAGTAGAGAAAGAAATTTATTTTTTAAATATATTTTTGTAAATTGTCAATACTTTTTATTATTTAACACATTTTTGGGGAACTTTCACCCATGTAATCTTCTTTCATAGTATCTCTATTTTATTTAAGTTTTGCATGTCACTGACTTGCATAGCGCAGTGTTTCCCAAACCTGGTGGGTTTATGTTCTATAATAAGAAAACTGGGCACCCCCCCCCCTTTCAGATGCTGCCACTTCGCTCATCTTCCCTTTTTGCCAATTCCTGTTATCAACTACCTGCTGCCAATTTGTCATTGGTGGCAATCACCAGTGAAGTGAAGGAAATCAATGGTGGGGGAAGCAGTGACGGTGGCTTAAGCGTAGGGGCGGAAGAGTGCCAGGAAAGTGACGGCAGTAGCTAAAGTACAGAGGACAGGAGAGTGGCTGAAATGCAGGGTGGGAGGCAATTGCTAATTGCCACTGTGATTCAAATGTGCTCTTCAGTGTCCGTCCCCCCCCCCCGGGAACATTTCATGCCAACTCAGGGGATGTGTGCTACAGTTTGTGAAATGCTGGAATAGGTGAGAAGTTTCCTATTCTGAACTGGAAAACCTGACTTTAAGAATATTGATTGTGGTTTATCTATTCATAGTGTAAATGGTGTGCTCTTTCTCCAAAGTGGGCTGCACAAAAATCAAGTGTAATTGGAAAATGGTTGTTCATTACGATGATTTATCTTGATAACCAACAAAGCAGTTATCTGGACTCTAAATTATCTCATTAATGTCTGGTGAGTAGTTATAGGTGACTTGAGATGTGAAAATGCTAAACATGATTATCATATTAACCTTTAGGCTACTAGATTTGTCAAATGTATCAGTGACACATGGTACACATTATTCTATGCTGTAGTGTAGAAATACAGGGCTTTTATTTGTCATTTCATTGTAATTAAAAATAAGATGGGAGGATGGAGAAATTTTGAAGGTTGAGCTACTTAGTTCAACTTTGGAAAAATCCTTTGAAGGTGAAAAGTAGTATGTACATATTAAGTATCACCAATAGATAATAACAGTGGGTATTGTCACTACATTTTTATTCAGTCATAACTCAGAAAAAAACTCTTTCCTATTTGTGTAATTTATAGAAGCTAGACCATTTTAACTTACCAATAAGTCTTTTGTACTTTTTTAAGAAAGGAAGAATATTTATCCTTTTTCATGTGTGATTCAGCTAAATGTATGTTGAAGAACTGGCTTTAATGGTACAAAAGGTACTAACTTCCCCACTTGTTCTAAGAGTAGCAACTCAAAGTTTAGTTTAGGAAATGTAAAGGCTAAATTTATCAGAACTGGAATATGTTTTTCATGGCTACAGGAATGTTCAGAATATCTGTGTACCCTTATAGGATTTACTTTTATATAGAAAATTGGAGTGATTAGGGTCACAAGCTCCTTCAATCCACAGTCCTGGCTCACCGAGCCAGTGAGATCTCCAGCTCCACTGTGTGCTTCTCTGGATAGGACTGACCAGCTTCCACCTGCACGCTGCTCTCTTCCCCTTGCTCCAGTCTCAGACTACTTCTTTGTTTTTCTCTTTCCCCCAGGCCCAGGGGGCTTCTGCAAGTTGCAGTCCAAATTAACAGTCAGCACAGTAGTGCAAACTGCTCCCTTGTTCCTCCTGCTACTATACACACTACAATCACATTACAAATATATTTGTTTAGGGTGATATTTTCAAAAGCACCTGATATATTTAGGAGCCCAAGTGCTATTGACTTTCAGACCTTGCAAAGGCTTTGGAAATAAACCTTTCCCTTAATTTTACACAGTCCTCTGGGTTGGGACATAGCAAATTAGTTTTACCATAATTATTAGCAATTCTATGCAAACTGGGAAATCTGTGTCACCATCTTTGTGTAGGCTGTCATAGTATGTGTATAACAAACAAATCCATATACATAAGTTGGGCTTTTATTTATCTGCCTACCTTATATGTCCTCTGTCGCTGCATTGAGTGACATATTTACAAGGCTGTCCACTTGCCTGTCTTTTCCTACCAATTCTGTACATCATGTCAAGTGATAAAAAGATGCTCCAGTGTGGAACTTGAAGACTTATGTGTATTAATATCCTGTTGAATGCAAACAAAGCCCTATAGATCTCTTTCTAATTTCCTTCTATCTTTAATGCCTAAGATATGCTTTATTCTATTTCATTTTATTTTATTACCTCATGCTTTTTATTCATAATGAAAACATACAATGCACACAGAAGATTGGGATCAAATACAAGCCTTGTAATAGATATAGAACTTTTTAACATGAAAAAGGAAATTTCAGACTATTAGTATTCAGTCAGATGGTGAGGGACATAGTATTTCATAATCATTTGTAATAAAAAAATCATAATCATTTGTAATAAAAATATAGGAAGTGGTCAGGGCAGAAGGGACTTTTCTGATTTGCTGGCTGACGTTCCAGCTGACATAATTCTATGACCATGACTGCACAGCTGAAAATGACTTAATGTTACTAATATCTGTCCTCACTGTGAAAGTCAATTAACCTGTTTCCTAAGTGGAATTATACATGACAGATTTGTGCTCGTTGAGCACCAAGTGCTTGAGGAATTTGGCCTTTGGCCTTCTGTTTCACCACAAATCTGGGTTATTTTCTCAACAACTACACAAGCTGCTGTCTCTCATCCCTTACTTACAAGCCATCTCTGAACTGGGAAGTGCTCTCTCTAGAATTTTCATATGATACTGTGCAAATTGCTGCTTGGTCTTCCCAGGTGCTCAGGCGTGATATGATCTAATAGTAGAAACCCATGTGGTATCACAGCTTGACAGTCACATTTGGTTAGGTTTTTGTTTTTCCTGATCTGAGCACAGCATGCCCATTTTCTGTGTCTGTGGGAACACTGCAAATGACTGAAGATCAAAGCTAACATTTAATTTGTGCAACAGCATCGTTTATCTGCTATAGTAAGATCAGATCCGCCTTTGCATAGGTATGCAGAGAGTCTCAGGGAAACGCTCTTTCTTCTGCTCTATGTAAAATCTGGACATATCCCCATTGGGAAATGTTACGTACTGTTTTTCCCTGCAAATACCATTGCCAAAACTAGCCACCCACAATGGCAGAAAGGAGCAAGGACTTTGCTGTCCTCTGAACAAGGGACAGAATTGTGAGCCAGACACGGGAGAGGCACAGACCACACCTGTTGCAAGGATGGTAGAACTGTCAAGGCAGTGGGCCCTCAGTCATCATTGGATCACATCGTGTAGGATCACCTCTCAAGCGCTAATTCACACACTAGCAGATAGACATTGCATAGAGGCCACATTCAAACTCTGTGGTTTTAGGATCCATGGGTTGGAAGGAGGTAGATAAGGATGGCAGGGGGCAGGGATGAGGAGCTATTGCTTTCCTGACCGTAGCCCTTTGTGGGTATCGGAGCAGATACCCACGCAAGGGTTAAGCCTACACTAAGGACTTCAAGTCTGATTCTGCACCCCACAGAGGAGAGGGGGAGGTTTTGTACAGAGTTGAGCAGTTGAGGACAAGCACTTTTCATTTCCAGTTTGGGTTATGCTTCCTTCCTGGGGGTGGAGATTGCAGAGTAGGGCAAGTGACATGCCTTCTATATGGGACCTCTGTGAATGATAAGGCTAGGAGCAGAGCTCCGTCTAGAGAATCCACACCTGCTTTCTGGCCTCTTATGGCCTTGTTACATGGTAATTCAGGGTGGCTTCTGGAGCTTTAATACCTGGATTGTCTGCATATTAATACCTGAAACTAGTTTTAAGCACTCATTAGGCAGTTCAGAGGTTTGCCACTCCAGGGCAGGATTATCTCCGGTCAGTGTTACCCAGCTCATGTTACAATAAGATATAGCCACTCTAGGCTACCCCTTAGTGTAAACGCCCCTTCCACTCTGCTCCCACACTGGTCCAAATCAATCCCGCTGCCCTGGAGCCAGCGAGGCAAGGGGAAGTGGGCAGGTATAGTTAGGTACTGGGGCAAGGAGAAAGGCCAGAATGGGAGGGGCAGGTATAGTTAGGTACTGGACTCCTGAAGCAGACTGGTTTGAAGTGAGCATTCATCTTCCCTTCCAGAGTTGTGCCTGTACCATCCAAGTCAGGGGAATTACAACACTGCAAAACACTAGCAAAAGCATGGTCTTTTACCAGGTGAACCACACAGAGTCTCCCAAATACTACTTCTCCTTTTTGCCTGAAGTTTCCATGGTCTCAATAAGAGTGAAGTGGAGGATTGTGACACTGACCAGTGATGTGTCATCCACATCCTTGAAATATTCTAGGTATTGTTTCAAAGCTCAAGCCTAGGGCCGTGTGTAGATGAAACGAGGGGCGTGTGTGCACGACACTTTAGTGGGCTAAATGCTTTTGCACCGCTTTAATGGTGTCAGTGTTTGCACGCCTCGGCAGCATATTGCACATTAATTCCAGGTGCTGTAGGAAATTCTGCGGCGTAATGTACCTTAAATGACTTAGAGTGCAGCTCTAAACTCCTCAGGAGTTTTAGTTTGCTACCCTACAGCCGTGGAGTGAAGCACCGGGCTCCGTGCAGCTCAGGGGCTCTGCAGGAAGCCCTGCAAGCAGCCTGGCAGCAGCCCGGGAAAGCAGGCTCCACCCAAGAGAGGGGAAAAAAAAGCGGTGAGCCTGATTTTCTTTTCTCTCTGCTGGAGCCTGCCTGCCTTCCTGAGCTGCATTGGGGCCCAGTGCTTCCTTCCACAACTGCGGTGCCCCCCGGGACCATCCGAGCCCGGTGCCTGCAGGCGGGTGCCATGTGGTAGGGGGTACCGCTGCTGTGAGGGAATCACTAGCCCCACCTACAGCCCAGGGACTGCTCTGCCTGCCAGCAGGTCACCCTCCCCTCCCCACTGCCAGAGAGGCAGGTCAGTGTGTACATGACGCTGGGGTTTAATCGGCCCTAAATTGAAGTGGTGTCTTTAAAAACCCACTGCTTCAATTTAGGGCCCCCTTTTCATCTACACACACCCAATGAAATTCTTTCCCTTGACTTTGTCTGATGATGGATTAGGCCAACAGTTTTTTGATTTTGGACTCTTGCTGCACTCCAAGTTAAAGAACTTATATTTTTAATACTCTTTTTTATACTTTAACATGTCAGACTCCTTCAGGATTTCACCTTTTAAAATTGTTCCATTTTAGATTAAACTTGAAGATACATTTTTTTCTGACTTCTGACACTGTAAAATAGGTTAAATTCTATTAAGTTATTGTTGCAGGATGAAAAGTAATATTCCCGGACCAAGAACTTTTAAGTCATGTTTTGAGTGGAAGCAGTTTTGTAAAATATGGTTTATAATTAGGGTGATCATATTATTTTTAAGGAAATGCAGGGCACTCCCCTCCCCCCAAATGAGCAGCATTGCAGTAGGCAGAGGCACACAGTCAGGGGCATGGGTCTCAGTCTGACGGGGAGGCGGAACAGCACGGGGTGCCCCACATCTCTACGATTCCGGGACTTTTGTTTTAATTTTCACAAACTGGCTGGGACTGGCCTATGAAATCTGGGACTGTCCTGGACAGAGCAGGATGTATGGTCACCTTATTTATAATGGAATTGTTAATGGGTCCTGAACATTAGCTGGGAGCTAATGAGTGCAGAACAGATAGGATTAACTTTTTAGTTAGGAATGAGGTTCTTTACCATTGTGTCATTGTTTTACATTCAGTTCTGTAGGGGCTTCCAGTAATCTTGTTAATGAAGAAGTTTGTCCTGAACTTGGTTGGTTTCAGTCAGACGAGACTTTTTCTTAATCTACACACTTGCTAAAGTCCTTCAAGTCATTAAGTCAAGCTGCACAAAGTCCCTACCAGTGGAAGATCTGAATGACATGTAAATGGGTGTTTTTTCATAGTCCTCTGTCTCCACAATGTTTGACATCCTGTAATCTATTTTAATACTTACTGCTTTATTTCATTAGCTGGGCACTCCCTTCCTTAATCTAAAGATATCTGCAGAAAAATTGATTAGTGTCACTTGTCACTAAGCTTCAGTTTGCACTGTCTCATAACTGCAGGAGATAATTGGCTGCCAGTTAAAACTTGGTAGCCTAGCTAGGGCAAGTAGATTGTCAAAACAAAGAGTAGGGATTTCTGCCATGGGGAGGTGGTTGTATCGGGGCTGAATTTGATGGGGTCAGTGACCTGGGGTGCAGGATGGTTTTGGAGGATGGGTGGAGTGGGAGAGGAGCTCCCATTGTACTCACTTGTTTGCACTCACAGCCAGGCATTTCCTTGTCCCTTGCCTGTCCTGTTACCTTTCAGAACAGATGGTCCTTTTGGATTCCAGTGGCAAAACCCAGCTCCTAAACATCTGCCAAAGCAGCTACTCAGGCTTTATTAGGAGAACTCAGGGCACAGTTGCTCAGTTAGTGATACAACCCTTAATGTAAAGATATGGACATGAGAAGGATAATGGCTCAGCTATTTCTGGCCAGATATTCTGCCCCCCCGCAGACATCAGTTAATAGCAGTACACATGGGCCAGATTCCATCCCACCTATTGGGCAGCTAAGTGGTGTTAGAGGTCTAAGTATGCTTTTATTCTAGCCTATTAATATGGATCACAAGAAGCAGGGAGGGTGGTGAGGATGAGGAGGACCCACCCACCATTATCAATAACACTTTTTCACCAACTTGACCAGAGTGGAATAGAATCCACGTCTTTTGGTGTCTTGGTAACTTCCTCAGCCTCCTACTGCTTAATGAACATACATTTGCTGCGGACCTAAGCAGAGTTCCAACAAAGGTCAAATATGTGATGATTTTCCGTGAGAGGAAGCAATGCAATCTGAAACTGACTGGCAGAACTTCTTCAGGAAGTCAATATTCCTTAGCCTTGACTGAGGCCTTAGTAAGTGGAGATGTGATGTTAGCCACATCACTGGGGAAAACTTTTGAGCTTTCTTGTTTGCCTTGATGTTTTGGTCTCCCAGTTTCCAATATTGTGAAATGTTTGAGATCTAGTTTTGTTTCATTGTCATTCATGTTAGAAATAACAATCATCAGACCACTATTTTGGTACAAAAATATTAGTGTTAGGCACTGCTGATTTATTGTGATGTCTGCTTAATTTCTGGACAAACAGTATCAGGACAGTAAACAGCACAGCTTTTAGGAAGTTGGTGGACTGGGTCCTTGAGGTTGGGCAAATCAATATAGCTCAGTCAGTGCATCAAGTCTTCAGCAGGTGTAATTTAGTGTAGATAAATCAATGCACTTATGTCATGCTGTACGAGCTGAGTATCTGGTTCATTGATGATAAACAGCACTATTCTTATTGATAACTTTGTGAATTGGCATAGAATGATAATCATCAGAAATCAAAACTTTTGAAATTTGTCCATAACCCATTAAAAATAATACATAGTCTGGAACCTTTTATTTTTGCAAATGATTATTTAGAGCACAGATACTGACAACATGCCTGGAACATAATGAGCCTTATAAAGATTATTGTAACTTGAAGGTCAAATATTCATTTAAACATGCATGAAAATAATTTTCATCTAAGTAATAATTACAAGAACTCTTTGTTGGGCTTAACTAAAAATGCAAGAAACCACCACTAGCCTGCTTTTATCTTGTGATGACAAATATGATAGAAAGGAAAGCTCTTTCATTTTAGCATTGTTTAAAAGAAACAAAACTAATATCATGACCCAATGCCGAAACGCATTCTAAACATTTACATGTATTTTTGCCTCCGGGTGCGAATTAGTGACTAATTGCCCTTTATGTGATGTGTTGAAATTAGTTCTTTCTTCCTCATCATTGCCTTAGACATCTTGCCTCCCACTTCTTAAGGAGGTCAGGGCTTCAGCCTCCTCTTGAATCCCAAATGAGGTTTGTCAGTCAAGCGTAGCAAAATCTAATCTCATCCAGAGAAAAAGAAGAAAACAGACCAGAAAATGATCTGATTTTCCGATTTCATGGCCAAGGTTACCCTGGGAAGTGCTGAAAGTGGCATTTAAAGCCTGTAACTAAGGTGGCATGCCAAACTAAGCACTAATAACGGAGCAACCGTGTGGAAAGATATCGCTTTAACAATTTTACAGTTGCTAAGTGTGAAAATTGTAGTGCGGGCAAGCTCCTGGAATCTGTGGCAATTGGTTCAAAGAGCTGGAACTGATGCTCAACGAGAAAACATTTGCAGTCCCCTGTAACTCCTAAACACCGATGAAGTCGGCTTCTGCTTTAGCTGTTTGAACATAAGGCTGAACAGCTTCATTAAAGATATAGCTTTTCTCTGGCAATAAAACAAAAAATCAAACAGCCACTGAACTGGAGGAGTGGGTTCCTGACAGGCTGATGCCGTTGCTGTAGTGCTGTCCTGTCATATGGCTCTAGGAGACAGGATGAAATAACTTATCCTGTTCAAAAATTATACACTTCCTTCCAGAGTAAGGAGCCACTAGTAAAGTACTAGGGGAGTCTAGTGTTTGCTATGTTGCTGGTTCTCTACATTTTCTTGCGTTGTTGGCTACTTAGAGGGGACAACTCAAAAATATTACATTCTGCCTTTCAACCTTCTGCTCTCCATGCTATCATTTTCATTTACTAGTTTAGGTCCTGTTCCTGCAAAGACTTGCTTAGCTTTACGCACTGTGAACATGCATACTCAAGATTAGTTACTGATAGAAAAAGGAGTGCTCCCACCAAAGACAAGCATATATGAAGTTAAGCATGGTCATGCATCTCTACAGGACTGAGGCCTTGCGCACTCAGTGGCATGAGAAAAGCTGTATTATGGACAGCATGGAAAAGAACAGCTAAAAAATAGCCCTTTTGAATAAAATAATGCATCCAGGCTGATTTCTTCTAGGCCTGGTTGATGACTTAATATATCTGATGAAATAATATGACAGCTAGCATCTGACCAGCTAGTGAACCGGGGCATAACCCTCTCCTATTCCTCTCCCCCTACAATAGATAAAAAAAATTAAAAAATAGCAGTCAGGCTCAAACTGTAGTGGGACCTAGCCCACTAGTAGTTCCCATTGTAGTTAAAATGCAGAGGAGAGACACCTGGAAGGAAAAAAAAAAATATTTTCACAAATCCTCCTCCTCCCCAACATTGCCTTATCAGTAACCTAGAGTTTGCCGTCTTCCACAGCAAACTTCTTGCGGCTCACCCAGGATAACCCATGAAATGCCAGGGTCATAAGCTCAGAGGCTCCCTTGCCATATATCTCAATATTGGCTGAAACCTAGCAGGACTCCTGGAAACACAAGTTTTTCATGACCAGGGCTAGT
>NW_017729030.1:56298661-56303680 GCF_001723915.1 Gavialis gangeticus
TTGCATTAAGTTTACAAATTTACACACACACACAATATACATATACACACACACACACACAAAGTGTAAGCCTGTTCACTTGTAACTCGAGAATGGCTAGTTCCAACTGCAGTGGACAGGTTTTACTGTTAAAAGAAAAAAAACCTGGGCTTTTGAATGGAACATGTCAATGGAGCACATGACTTCTTGCTGAGATTGGTTAATGGGCCAGAAGTAGGAGTCATTGGTTGAAATTCTACAGCCAGAATTCTCATATTAGAGGACAATATTGGTTTCTTTTAGCCTTGAAATCTATAAGTATATGAAACATTTGAATGCAAGGCACCTCAGGCCTGACCTAATCCCCACTGAAGCTAGGAGAAGCAGCTGGATGCTCATTGCTTCTGCAAATGAGGTCACTTAAATGCCCAGATATGGATTAAAAGCTGAATAATAAGCAGCTAGTTTTGAAAAAAAATTGCTTTTTGGTCAGTTTGTATCACTCTGTATCTTAGGAAATCAGCACTGACGTTTTTAGGCTGGAGGTGAGGTAAGCACTGGCTGTATTACAAAACTGGCTTCTCATCTACAGTTTAAAGAAATGAGCATATTTGGATGAACATTTCAAGGCTAGTGTAATTTTTATTAATGTTTCTTCGGGTGGGTTTTTTTGTATTCATTTCTGTCATCTAAAACAAATCTATTGCTTTATTGTACCTGTCTTTTCTTCTAATGATTTAGAAATTTGTCTTTTAAAATTGACGGCCCAAGTGCAATAGCATTAGGGGGACAAAATGATTAGTTACCAGCGAAGCAGTAAGTCAGTTTTGCACAAATTTCTTCTATATATGTTTACAGAAACAGAAATCTGCTGTCATAGTTTTAATGTGGTTTTTAACAGAAGAATGAAAGCTGGCATACGCTTGTTTCAAGGAAATTCAAAACTGATCTATCAGTATACAGGAGCCCACACTATTGAATCCATTGCTCTATCTTAAAGCCTGAGCAAAGTATGAACCAGCTGGGCGGGTCAAGTCCATTAAAATCAGCAGTGGTGATGACTGAAAAGTAATGCATGCCCTCCATCGCAGCTGTACCAGTCAGCCTGGCACTAGCCAGTCAGAAGCATGAATTTTGTTTAAAAGTATAATAAAAAAATGTAACTGCTTTGCATTTGCCTGTTGTTTTTTTAAATCATTTATCAAACGTTTTCTTGCCTTTATGGTTTCAGACACACCTATTAAAAAAAAATGCAGTAAAGCTGAGATTCTTTTATTAACACATGTTTCTGAGAGTCTGGTTTTAACAGCAACAACAATAACAACACATTAAGAGAATACTAGGACAAACTATCATCACTGGGCAAAAGAAGGATGTCGGGCCAAGTTAGTGTTTTGGGGAAAGGGAAGCAGAGGTAGGGAACCATATTGTGGTTAGCCCAGGCCTAACTATACATATACCTTCCAGGAATAATTCCTTTGTATACAAGTGCTTCAGAAATCATGGGACTGAAAGGGATGGAAACCAGTCCCTTGCTAGAGGCATTTATGCCATAAAATCCTGTCCATAAGCATGTCAGTCTTAATCTTAAAAGAGGTTTTCAACTATCTTCAAGTAATGCGAGGGTCTGGTTGCTTTGACAGGGAACCTTGTGAAGAGTCTGGTCATATAATTTGAACAATGGCAAATCTCTCAGAGAAATCAAAGGGAGTTTGTGTGCGTGAAGTGGCTTCAGACTCAAGTCTTCCTGTAGCTCACTGTGCCATAAAATGAACTCAACCTTCCCTTTGAGAGGGGTTATGGAAAATACGTTGCTGATACCTAGGTGCCATAATTGTAAAGAACTTACTAGGATGTCTGTCCCCCAGTTCAACATACCCACTAAAACCTCTTCCTGGATGTGCTTAGCTACCCACGGGAAACTAATAAATGAGAGCCTCTCAAGGTTGATTTCCTTCCCCAGAAGGAGGCTGAAGGTTGGAAAAAGCTAGGAGGAACCTCCTTGTTATTCTGGAGGGACAACATACACTGCTTCAGAAGACGGCAAGAGTAATGATGAAGGGAGCAGCAGCATCTTGCCATCAGCAAATGCAATGTGGCAAAACATCTGGCTGTGTCTGGCATTTATCTTACACTCCGAGGGGTTTGGGAAATTTTTGCTGCCTTTAGGCATTTCAGTATGAACACATACTGTAGATGCTTTCACATTGGTACTAAAGCAGTGCCTGTATCTACCCCTGCAGGAAATTTCTAGGGCCAGGTTAAGAGATCTTTGAGGTGAAAAAAGACTGATGCTGCTTGACACGTGATAAAACTGGCCTGTTTTTCACTGCTTTACAGTAGAGGGGAATTATATCCCCTAAGTTTTTGAGAATAAGGGAGAATTTTTCCCAAGTAATGTTTTTGGTGCACCATGCAGGGTATATTTGTAAGCTTATTTGTAGGGATATGATTGTACATTTTCATCTTTAGGAAATTGCATGGTGAATTGAGGAGAGGTGCACATATTAAAAAAGGCCTAGGTTACCAATGTATTATGTTGTCTGTGCATCAACATACATAACAGCTAAAGAATCCTTACCTGCTGTGATGCATAGCCTCATGGGAGCTCTAGTTTGAAGGTTTGAGTTGAAGCACCCCCTTTCTGCAGGCCAAGTTCTCTGGCTGAACTACATCTCCCTTGATTCAGTACTATATTCCTGCATGTGGCAGGATCACCTGTGTCCTGCAGCTCTTTGTGAATCATGAGAGTGGTGGAGTATGTACATAGATATATGAAAGGAAGAAACTACTCATTTAGATGCATTTTTATACCCATGTGCAATATTTCATAGAATTTCTTCAAATTTTGTGACCTCTGTGGCTGCCAGGACAGTGTCATATCTTTAGTTAATCTTTTGACTCTGTGTACAGTGAGGGGAAAGTTGTGTAACTGATCATCCATGTCTTCCATGGTCCAAGCATCTTGCCTTGTGCTTCCAAGATTTCCATAAGTCCTACCTTCGTATCCTATTTGGGTCAACCTAGATATTTATCATTCTGGTGTAGATCAATAGAGAACCTGCAGTTTACCTCTGTTTACAGCTGTGCAATGGGTATTTTTTCACTTTACTTTGTATAAAGTTTAAGAGGGGTATTTTTTTTTGTTAACTGTCCCAATGCAGTCCTGGGACTCAAGAATCCCATGGTACTTTTCATAGAAGTGCTGGTTTGGTTCTGTCCTGTTGGGAGGGAGGACCCCCCAAAAACATCCTTTTCTTTGTTATTGTCTATTTACTATGGATGTGGGGGTGACTGTGGATGGTATCTGTTTTTTAACCCTAGCAAAAGGCCTCAGTAGTGTGTACAGGACATGACTGTCGAAATGCTCTGTTCTTGTTTGGGGTGACACTGTACAACAAAAGTATTGTTAGGAATATATCCTTAGCTGGTGTAAGTCATGGTAGGTCCAGTGAAAGCAGTAGAACTATGCTGGTTTATACCCACTGAGGATCTGGTCCTTAGTGATACTTTTTCAAATACACTCATTAGAATTGGATTCAGGGTATCAAATTAACTGTTTATGTGGCATTTTGGGGGAAGAGAGGGTAAGATGTTCCTTGTTTCTTATCATCCAGTCCATATCCCCACTGTCTGTGTTCTGAAAACATCACAGAGTCCCACTGTATCATGTGAAACAAGAAACACGGGCTACACTGTTTTCTTCCTCTTATGCATAGCAGGTATAGATCTAGCTAAAATAAGCTAATATCAGTGGTCATATCTACATATGCACTTAACTGCGGAGTAGACTAATTAACTGTGGAGTAAAGCATCACTGTGTATACGCGCGATGCTATTAGGCCACAGTAAACTAATTTACACTGCCATAAGATAATACTGTCAGGGTTGTTATTATCTTACAGCAGGGTGAATATCTGCGATTAAACACATGTGTAGACACTGACCATGGGTGTAAATTGTGCACGGTCAGTCCAGCCAGCAGGGGCCAGGCTCTTGCCTGCTGCCTAGCTCACATGGTTCCACACTTTCAGCCTACTTGGGTCCCAGCCAGCCCTGCTGCCACCTGACACTGCCAACCAAAGCCCAGGGCTGACCCCCCTGTGTTCGCAGCCCTGGCATAAACTCCTCCACCCAGGCTCATATTACTGCTATCCCAGGCACATGTGTAGATGCTGCACCTGGGAGTAGTTTCCTGTGTCTCAGACTGCTCCAGAGTGTATTGCTTCCAATTAATTGCACGTGTAGATGCAGCCAGTATGCTGAAAGCCCATGGCTTTTATTCATGTTTGCTCTCTCTTTTTTTCTTTTTTTTTAAAACTGTCCAGGAAAAAGTCAGTGGTTGTGATGGGGAAGTTAGAGCAGTAACAGTGTGGTTCAGAGTTATATGTGAATTTTTATAGTCATTTTAATATGTAGTAATTTTTTTCACTAAATAACAAAATCCTTCCATCTTATGCTGTAGCCTGATGGGATTAATTTTAAAATAAAATACCACTAATTGATTACAGATATACTTTTCAAAAATGGCCTTAATATTTTAGAAGCTTGCATGCCATAGCCTCTCAGGAAAACATTGGCTCCCTAAGTGCCTAAGGAGATGATTTTTGAAAAAAAAAGAATATACATTCCTAAGTCATTTAGGCAGTTTAGAAAAGTTTCACAGTAGGTAATGTGATGCTACATGGGACTGAAACAAGGAAATAAAAACTCTTAATAGTGTCTGATATTTCAAAAGTTCATTTGTTATTAAAAACCACTAGCAGCAAATATTTACAGGTAAATAAATCTGGTTCAGAGGTGACCTGGTGGCAGCCTATAAGTACATAAGGGGTGTGCATCAGGATCTGGGGGAACCTCCTGCTCACCAGAACACCCCAAGGGATGACAAAGTCCAATGGTCATAAACTCCTCCAAGACCGTTTTAGGCGGACATAAGGAAAAACTTCTTTACTGTCTGAGCCCACAAGGCCTGAAATAGACTTCCTCCCGAGGTGGTGCAAGCACCTATTCTGGACTCTTTTAAGAAACGTTTGGATG
>NW_017729030.1:56303826-56313075 GCF_001723915.1 Gavialis gangeticus
GAGGTAGTTTCTGAAGTTGCTATAACCTGGCAGGACAGTGATACAGATTTCAGGGAAGGGGTGTTTTGTCGTAGTCTCTGTTCCTGTTGTCTGAGTTGGTTTTGTACGAGTCTGATGGTACAATGATCATATGAACTACAAAGTCATTCACTATTGCTGCTGTCTGGGCCCATTAGTTTATTCTCTGTTAAATACCTTTTAGATTTCAAGTCCTTGGTTCACTGCCAGTCAAGTTGGCTTCTCTTGCTTTCAGCTTTCTTTGAACAGGCGGCTAATCCACTAAACAACAAGCCTTAAGGAAAAAAAAAAGAAAGCCCTCTCAAATACTGATGTGCTAGCTCCTAAACCACCAAGGAAAGTAGCATCTGGTGTGTCTGTTAAACAGTATGCACTAAAATTCCATATTACAAAATAGAAGAGATGGGGTGAGCATTAAGTAAGAAACCAGTAATTAAAACTGACTCCACTTTGAAAGAAATGGATCAATAGCAGGAGTAAAGTTTGTTTATTTTATGTGTGTGTGCATTTATAGTGTATATATGTGTGGGTGTGTATACAATTTTTATTAATCCAAATGTTTTGTTCTCCAGCAAAGAGTGCTTTTTAAAAGGCCAGTTTGTAAGTTTTAAAAGAATAGTTTGCCAGGGTCTGTGAATTGGTGCACTGCTGACACTTTAGTCTGAGATGCTCACCAAGGTATTGTACCCTACTGAAGTTATTGTTCAAGCAGCAATTTATCTTGTGTTCTGAACCTAGCCTCTGAGAGTCATCTTCCCGGGTGAGAGTCTTCCTGGTTACAAGGAACATTGCACACTTGTCTCTTTATTTCTGTACATTTTTCAAACTGATGGAGCACCTCGGGCAGGGAATAAAAAAAAAATCTTTATCAGTCCAGGCAAAATATATTTATAAATGAAGCAAGCTGATATTTAAGACATGACACACTTGAATAACCTCTCACTGCTAGAAAAGGAGATGGGGATCAGAATAGAGGGACATGGATGATAAAAATAAATATGGATCACACAGAATGACAGGGTGGCAGCATCTAGTTAATAGTCTATGTTAGGGCTTTCCAGCTGCAGCCTACAGGGTTTGGCATGGCTGCTCTGGCATGGCTTTGGGACCCAGGCTGCTGCTTCTCTCCCCCTTGCCCCCCCCTCCGCCCCATTGAATTTGGGTCTTTGGTTATTGCTGGCAACTAAAATTGGCAGCAGGGGGGAAATGGTGGCGGGGGGAGGGGCAAGTAGCATCAGTGTTCACCTTCTGGGTTTAGGAGCTGTGCCAATGCAGTGGTTCTGGCAGCTGTGCGAACAAGTTGCCACCCTGCCCCAGGAGGTGGATCAAGTGAGTTGGAGAGCCCTGGCCTACGTAACAGAAGGAAAGGAATTTCAAGACTGAGGTAAGATCTCATGAGCCCATTCATTGGTTAAATTCTGCCCTTTTGGGCATTTCTGCCAACTCTTGTCAATAAAATAAACCTTGATATATGTTAGCATAACTCATCAGCTTGCATTCAGGGTGGGTTGCTTTAGCTCACGGTTGGAGTGAATTGGATCAAATGACTGCAGTTGGGTTCTGTAAGTGTGACTGGTCTTTCAGCTTCATCATTGTCTCTTTCCAGTTTGGGGTTCAGTCACTCTAGAATCAGTAGCATAACTTCTCATCTTTTAAAGAAAGGTTAGCACTACTTTTTAATTCAGGCAAAGACCAAATTCAGTGTAACACTATATAGCTGCATGGTTATAGCGACACAGTTGACTTTGCTTTGTGTCCTTAGCACAGACATTTCCCATTTGGGATTATGATCAACAGCCCAGGGAGAATCTGCTCAGAGATAATCTAAACAAGATTTTATATGTGGGTTCCTGGATGGTGACAGTCTGTCCCCTTCCTGGTCATTCAGGTGTCCAGATTTGGTCATACACCTATAACTTTCTGTTTTTTTCTGATTGTCTACAGTACATTTTTGGCAAGAATTCTGTTCCTAGATGCATAGGAAAATGTGTCCAGGAATCTCTGTGTTCATGGTTAATTCTGTATTATGTATAAGTCCAGTAGTTTTGAGTGCATTTAGACAATACATATACACAAACACGCTTGCACAATATACAAAAGTACATATGTGCACACACACTTGCACATATAAACTATATATGTAAATATAATATATTTGCAAAATATGGCTATTTTGACAAAAATGTATTTGTTTAATGCTATTAAGTGTTCTGAAAACATTTTAATTTACAAAAACATTTCAGTGAAAAATTTTGAGTTGACTCTAGTTAATGTTGGATCTTGGCACTTTTTGTACAGAGTGCTCCATTTAGGTAGTGGCCCAAGATACAGTTTGACCATCAGCAACTGTGGCATTGCTTCTTGTTTCTTGATTGAGAAGTAGCGCTTTTTGTAATTTTGTAGATATGCTGGGGCTCTCATCTTTCTTGGTCCTTCCTGCAGTAATGGTTTCTTTATGTTAAGCAGATTGCTGTTTCCACGGGACTTTTTAAATCATTGTACTGAGTTACCTCTCAGATAAGGAGAAGGATAAGATGCCAAGATAAAACATCTACATTTCTACTGAAGCCAGCTAGAGTGAAACCCAGATGTACAAGATAATTGCAGCCAACATCATCTGGACAGAAAACTTGACCTGGGTACTGTAATGTTACAGGGAGCAAAGCTGAAGGTGGGTCATTATGATCCAGAGATGATTAGGGTAATTACTTTTTTGCCTTTCCCTGGTGACTGTAAGCCCAGGTGTAGAGACAAGCCCTTCCAGTGATGATGCAAGTCAGCATTGTGTGGTCATAAGTAAGAGAGAAAAATTGTCCCTGTCTGGAGACAGCTCTGTTCCTGCAGCAACAGATTAAATCTCATCTCATTGCTAACTATAAACACCAAGCCATACAGAAGCAAGGAGAAAATTCAGTTGTATTCTAGACTCCAAATGAAATGGCTAATGCTTCTTGCTATTACGGCCCAAAGAGACAGCACACAGATTTTGAGGGGTACTAAGGAAGGACCCTTTCCAGCCCACACTGCAGGAAAGCCGACAGTTCCTTTGAAGTGAACTCAGTTTCAAATTTTCATCTCAGGCACTGCCTACCAGCTGTATCACTTCTCCAGAAACAATCAAGTCACATATGAGCAGCTTGACACTTAAGGCCCACCCCCACCTTCCCCTGCAAGTTGCGGTGGTGTATATAATATTGGAAGTTAGGGAATCATAGGGAATCAGAGATAGATGGAAAACATACAGGTTCTAGTTTAGACACATCTTGCTGTGTGTGTTTGCACCATGAGAGCAGTCCAAAATTGAGGACTGGGGATTTTTGCTGTATGGCTGTTCCTTGGTTATTCCAGTTCCTAGCCCACAGTGGCATGTATCTTCTCTCCATCTATGAAATCATAGATGGAAGGACTATGGGAACATAGGATAGTAGGGCTGGAAAGGGCCTTATAAAGTCATCTAATCCATTCCATCCTCCATGCCCCCTCTCCCCCCAATAGGAGGTATCTGTCAGGAGTAGGATTACCTGATCCAGCCCTCTGCACAGTTGCAGGATTCACTGTTCCTAAACATACCCCCAGATAGGTGCATATCCAGCCTCTTGAAAATTTCCAACAGAAAAGATTCCTGAATTCCCTAGGGGGAAAATTCCATTTTAAATACATAAAATTTCCATTTTAAATGTAATTCCTGTCCAATTGCATTTACAGTTGGTAAAATTTCCCTGAAATTTGATCTCAGCCTGCTTTGCTGTAATTTCCATGTGTTGGCCATTTATAGATAGATACCTAGAGGTAAAGAAGATTTTTACTCATGGATCTGAAAGGCTGTCCTATTGCAATGAGATACTTTAAAGTGGAACCTTTTTGGCCTTTTTTTCTAGTCACTAACAAATGGGACTTTCTACATTTCTAGACTTGCCGGACACTTAACATATGGGATAATGTGCTGTCCATAAAATGAATTCTGGTTGCCACTCTGATCTTTGCTTGTTTCTTATTCAGTTCCCATCTCCGTTCTCCTCCCTGTCTCATGCATTCTGCTCCTGAGAAATGAATGGAGTTAAAATCTTTTGAAAGGTTTTAGCTTTTCCGTAATGACAGGCTTGGATCTGGTGCATTATGAGTTAGTTTTCTGATGCTGCATCAAAGGTATGATCATGGCCATATACAGATACTGCCAGGAACTATTTACTGCATCCCAACCTTAGAAGCTTGCATATTGGATTTTTAGTAAGTGGATTTGCTTCAACAGCAAATCTAACAATCAGTGATTTAAAAAAAAATCAGTAAGAAAACTGCTGAATGAAAGGTCCTTTATGTGCAGGGAGATCCTTCTGCTTGACTTCTAAAGATGCAGGGATAACATTTTTAGAAGGTCAGGAGTATGTTTGACACACGCACGCACGCACGCGCGCGCGCTACCAAAGCAGGGACATTCATGTTATGGATTTCAGGAAGAGGTTTTTTTCCTTTCTAAGACCTTGTTAGATACCGTGATTCCCTTGCCACCTAGTAACAGGCCATAACGAGAGACTTTTGATGGCTGTCATTCTTCAAGGGAAGTGAATGAAGTTAGATGACAGTGATAAATTGCTTGCCATGTTGGCTGCAGAAGGGGTTAGGACAGGGCAATTGTCTGCCTGAAGCAATGTGGAGCAGGTGCACATCCACCTTCAAACAGTAATGGGAAGTACATTATACTATGCTTAATCCATGCATGTGTGTGTGTAAAAGGGAGAACTGCAAGGTATTGCTAGCTCATTACTGTGTAACAGAAATCCTTTAGAAAGTTCAGTGTTTGTAACGTGTGAATATATTAATTTCTTTAACACACAGTGCAAAAGCTGGATTCCCAGTTCTAAATCTGTATAGCTCCAGTGAGGGTAATATAGCTATACTGCTTTGCACCAGCTGACTTCCTGCTCCTGTATTGCTTTCACCCTGCTCAGGTTCCCTGCCTGGAATTCTTACCACTTTCCCAGGTTTTGTGTTCATGCTGTCTTCCTCCTCGTGCTCATCTACTGATCCACTCACCCCCTGCTTTGTTTTGTCTTTCTACCTTTCATACTTGCCTTGCCCATAGGGTCACACTCAAACTGTCTTTTGCTGTGGCCACAGCAGAGGGCAAAAGTCCATATATATGCTGTCAAATCCCCAAGGGAGAGGTTGCTAGGAAAAGAATTAGCCATGGGGGGTGGCTGGAAAATAGATGAGAACAGACAGCAGGCAGCACTGAAGCCTCCCCAGAGAAAGATTAAGAGAGGGTGCAGCATCCTAGAGCAACATGATCCTCTTTGATAGGAGCAGGGCATATACCATGAGCCTAACATTTAGCTCATGGAAATAACCTAAACTTTCCTTATTTTATTTAAAAATTGTTTGGTTTTGCTTTTTTTTAATATCCCCCTCCTTCCCCCAACAAATCCCCTTCTTTCCTGAACTGTTGCTAACCATATCTAAGGTGACCCTTTACTAGGTTCGAGGGGTGGTATGGGCAAATGTGTTATGTCATTGAACAGTGGTATCAAATATGCAAAACCCCAACTTCCCCTTAGGATATTTATCTTGTAGCGTCTATGTTTGTCTCATTCCCTGCCCTTCCTGTTAGCTATAGCAGCTCACACCATCACTGCCTTTGATTTTTATGATGCTAATGCCTAACAAGGGAGCTCTGGGGCTTTGAGCTGCAACCCTCTGTGCAGCTCAGAGCCCCATAAGAACGGGAGTTGAAAATTTCCCCTTGTCCAGTTAGCCCTTGGAATTTAGAGAAGGGGAACTTTTCTTTGTTTTCTGTTCAGTTTTCATCAGAGTGAGTGATGGGCGAAGTGCAGTTATAACAGTGTTAAGAAAAAAGACACCCTGTCAAAGCCAGACTCCTTGCCTCATAATAGGTTGAACAAAGCCTGAGCAACTGGCTATACAACTCCACCTAATTTTAGTTAAAAAACAACTAAATTCCTGTCTGCTCTGTTATTATATAGTAAAATATTCTCTTTTAACTGCAAAAGAAAATCCATTCAGAGAGCAATTCAGAAGCATGCCTAGCTGTACATTAATAAGGCTCTCTTTAGAAATATGTATTGTGCCTTGTTAGGAAAATAATAACTACCTGCTCAGGTAATTCTTTTTTGAATCTGAAAGTGTAACATGGCATAGAAAATGCTTCTCTGTATAACTGTTTTGCTTATAAAGATCATTTTTGCTATGATGGATTATTTTAGGTTTATAGTCAACTTGGAAATGAAACATGATTGCAAGATAGAAGGATCCACTCTTCTGTGGCCAACAACTGAAACGTTACTATAACTATATTCCACAAAGTAATAGCAGCAGCATTTATCTGCATTCCTACCAAAGTAGTAAACGCTAGTTTGGAAAGGAAACAACACCTCGGATCTCTCCTCCTAGTTTACTTTTCTTGTAAGCGATATTCATTGCCTGCAAAGTATATCAAGATAACAGAAGCACTGCAGCAAATGCAGTGATGCTAGCCCACTCAAACATGTATCAGCACAACTAGATGGACATCAAAGAACTGAGCCAAACACACTCACATATCAAATATGGAGGAGCTAGTAGATGAGGACACTGGACTATGATATAAGAACGCTGTCATTGCAACATCAGTTGTAAAATGGGGATGCATATATTTATATCTTCCTGGGATTGTGGCAGGATTTGGAGAAGGCTTTGATGTACAGGGCTCTAAAAAGCGTGAGTGCAGTGCCATGACAGTACCTCAGAGGTTCATATTCATATAAAGGGAGCCTGAAAGGGCTGGGCACTAGAGGAGCAATCAACTATCAACAGCTCTGCTCTGTGTCAGCCACGTCTGGCTGCTTCTACAGACAATTTACAAGCATTAATATTAATTATTTGTATTACATCAGAACCTAGATGTCACAGCTGAGACGAGGGCCCCTTTCTACTAGATGCTGTAAAGACACATTACAAAGGAGTGTCCCTAATGAGTTTGACATCCATGTACAGGATCACTTGGCCAGTCCAGCACTGGTCAGCCACAGAGGCAGGAATTGAACTCAGGTCTCAGTCCCATTCAACTATTTCGTCTGTTCACCATGCTGCCTAGGTTACCAACCTCACTTTGCTCCATTGCTGTTTGAGGACCCTGAACATTGCAGCCTGATGCTTACCTCCTAGCTTAGGACCACTTTTCCACAGAGGTCAGTAATCAACAATTCCTATTTAATGACCTGTAACTTCATAGGAGCTTCAGGCTGCTGTGCTCTTGTGGGCAGGGGAGTGCCGGGTGGGGGGTAGCAGGGCAGTGGCCATACCTGACCTGCCTGTAGAATCCCTGCAGACTGAGGAATGCCTAGAAACCAGGGGCTCTCACCGCTACACTGCTGTATAAGGGTTGGACTCCTGCGTACTCTTCTAGCAGTGGCATGTTTAACAGATAACTGTGATTCTAGCCATTGCCTTAGAAAGAACAGTTGTAAGAGATGACCCTCAGGAGAGAACGCTGGTCACATAGTCCTGAAGATACTGATATGGTGTAAGGCACTGCCATTCAGGTAGTGGGAGCTCTGGAAGCAAAATTAGTACTGCCATATTAGCATGCTGCTGGCTGCAGGCTGTGCTGCTTCCAGTTCCAGAGGTAGCTTGGTGCAGCTTTGCTCTCCATAGACATACTCTGAGACAGGTACATAAGCTCCAATGAGAAGGCAGGAGATTGGATGCAGCCTTTTGTTACTGAGTCCTTTTCTGTGGTTCCTTGATCAGTGTGAGAGCTTTTGGGAATCACCAGTCAGAGGAACCAAACTTTCTCTGTGATTTTATACAGAAGCTATGTACTTGAATCTGGACTTTGGATTCCACTCTGGGTAGTGGGCCTCTTGGAGAAAGGCATTGCGGCATCTGACTTGAAGGTACCTGATTCATTTATTTGCTCTAGTTCCTTATCCATCGTGACCATATCTCAAAAATGTGCTATTGACATAGTAACGTTTTTAACAATAAATGTTGGCGCTTCTGAATTATTTATCATTTTAAAATCAGCATTTCTTAACACAGCTAAAATGAAGTGCAAATAAGAGGCAAGGGTGATGAAATAAAATCTTTTGGTACCTGCAGACCAACAGAATTTTCCATGCATCCACACAGCAAAAAAAAACCCCAACCATTTTCATTTTCCCCAATAGACCCTTTTATTTTCTAGCACATTAGTGCAAGTTTTCAACAGAATCACAGAGAAAAACAAGACAGTTTTCCTCTATGGTCTCATAGAGTATCTCTGTAAGTTCTAACTTAGCAGTAACACATAAGCAATGCCCTCATCTTCTAGACTGCCTTGTGCTACACAGACAAAATAAAATTACCTGGGAGAGGGGATCCTATAAATGGATTATTATTGGAAAAAAAAAATACAACCACCCTCCCTGCCTGCCCCTCCCCCCTCCCAAAAAACCCCAAACAAACAAATCCTGCCAACTAAATGAAGAGGGATACAAGTCACTAGAGAAAGAGGTGATTGGATATGTATTTATTGCATTTGTAGGAGTACATTATTGCTGATTCAATGAAATAGGAAAATTGTTTAGGCTTGCCTGAATGAGCATTACTTTATTTAATCAACCTTTTCTAAATTGGTCTTAATGCACTTCTATAAATACATTATTTCCAAACTCCAGGTTGTGTGGGCAGCATCAATTTTGTTCTGTCATGGTGCCAAAAGGTGCCCTTCATTTCATCATGGTGGAAAAACCTTTCTCTCTCTCTTTTATGTCTCTGTTTTTCTCTCTCTTTCTTTTTCTCTTTCTCACTTTCCCAAGAAGTTACAATCCATTTGTATTTGAAGGTAAAATTTCTAAATAGGGTGCCGAAGTACTGTCCTTAGCAAACCAGTTTTCACAGTCCTAGATGTTTTATTCATGTAACTGGTTCAACTGAGTCAAGGAAATCCTTCTAGCCTTCCTAGGTACTAGTTTTGAGGTCATCACCCTTCTCTTTTCCATGTCATCAAGGCATTATTTTTTAAAATCCTGGAATAAAGGAAACCAAATATATTTGTTAGGTGTTGCTGGTCTGTATTTTGAGTACTGAGAGTACTACAGAACATTGTGCCCTTTGGGTGCTGAGACACATGTAGGCCCCTGCTCTAACTCATTGTGCTTTACATAAAGTGCCATGAGTTAGAGCAAACCCTGTCCTCAACCCAGCAGAAGTTCACCTGCTGGGTTGGGGGGTGGGGTGGGGTGGGGTGCGGTGGGG
>NW_017729030.1:56313157-56330217 GCF_001723915.1 Gavialis gangeticus
ATTGGGCTTGTCTGCAGGCAAGCAGCTGGCCAAGGAGCCACCCCTCTTCCCAGTCTTCGGTCCACTCCCAGTTCTTGAGCTATCAGCAGCCCCATGGGGGCTGATGGGGGGAGACCCGAGGTAGGGGGCTTTGATCCACCCCCCACCCTCCAGCTCTGGCCATGCAAACTCCAGCTGGCAGCATGCTGCTGGTGGCTTCCCCCTCCCTTCTTGCTGAGAGACCCAGGGGCAAGGCTAGGCTGATGCGGCTCATGCAAAAAAGTAACTCTAGGGATCGTAAGTTCCTTAAGGCACTCTGAAGTAGAGCACCTTCATCTGATACTTCATTTGAGGAGGCTTAATCTTTTTGCGTGATCAGCTACTTTAAAAGTGCTTTGCAGCCATGCACATGTGTCTCTGCCTTTTGTGATCCAGTGCTCTTTAGAATCCTTCTTTGTGCACAAAGAAGAGACTTGGAGATGAAAGGGGCAGCAGCTATCAGAGCTTTCCTATCAAAATGACCTCAGTTTCAAATAGAGGAAAGCCAGAGACTATAAGGCTGAAGAGGAGGGCTGATCTTGTTTTGGGGAAGAGACAAAGAGAATAGATCAGGAGTCAAACAGGACCAGCTCTTTGTGACACAGAAAGAGTACTTATCTGTGCCCTAAGATCTGAGCTTTCATTTAAAGGAAAAAGAAAATCTTTAGTCCTTATGATTGCCAAGATAACCTCCAGATGCGAATGAAGGATAAACCAATGTACTCATTTCTGCCTGAGTCTACAAACAGCATGAAACATTATCTTCACGAAGAGGGCAAACTGCCTGTGCTCACCTCAAGGGCTCGTTAACTCTGCTGATTAAAATATCAGCATACTTAGCTAGTGCAAATGTATGAGGAAGGACAGAGGAGGGGAGTGGGAGGATCTGCACAAACAACTCATGGACTTGGTAGGAGAAGCTCTTGTGTTTGGGGCATCCCACCTTGGAATATTGGCCAGCCTCACTGGATAAGTTTGTGTGCAAATATTTGGAGCCTTAGCTGAAGTCAACCTGAACACCAGTTCTTCTGAGTCTTGTTCACTGTTAGAGCAATATATAGCACAGGACCAAGCAGACAAAAGCCCTCCAAAGATTTTAGACTATGCACTAATCCATTTATAAACTAAGGAATTTTCCTACAGATCTGGTAAGTCATCCTGATGCTGTGACTTGGGGGGAAGATCTGAAGATGTTTGTACATGGATCATAACAAAATCTAAGTAGCATTACAGAATGAGAGGCAACAAAGAGTACGTTGATGAGGAGGAAAAATGAAAATAAATGCTTGTAATTTTTTTCCTTTGATAACTAGTTAATTTTAGCTCACCATTGGCAGTATTACCTGGATTTAGTGTAGGATACACTCCAAAAATCAAACTGATACTATTTAGTTATCTGAGGCAACTGACAGTTTCTGAAGCCTGCTTGGTAAATGGGAAGTTAAATTCCATGACAAATTAAATCAAATATTGTACAGCAGTATAGGCCAGTGCACGAATGTATTTCAGAACAAACAACACCCCCCCCCAAAGGATTGTTTTACATTATGCAATTTAAAAAAGACTCATAAAGTAGTTTTCAGACTTTAAACCTTCTGACATAGTAATGCAATATTATTCATTACTTAAAGTTTCAGTTATCATTTCTAGAACTATGTTTACAAGATGGGTTTTTTACTCTATATACATGCAGCCTTTTCCGCAGGATTGTATTTCTTTGAAAAATACACAGTCATTACCAGACTCTCTTTTAAAGACCTCTGCTGATTTATTCTTCTACCAGCCAACGTGCTCAGTGAGCTCTTTAGAGTAAGAAAAGGTAAACAATTAATGCCACAACTGTATCAGAAAAGGAGACAAAAGTCTTTCTTTCTTTCTGAGGCTTTGAAAGTTCTTGTTCCTTTTTTCTATGTCCTTCCAGTAATAGCAACATAAAGCTATGAGTAATGTGAGTTCCATTCTCAAAGAAATTGAGTTCTTATTTAAGATTGTCTTATGTGGAAAAGATTGCATCTCTAAGGCAAGGCCTCAAAAATGTCGCTTTTGTTTGCATGGTTAGAAATTTTTTTTCCCTTTAAACATGTATTTTTAAGAAGATGCTTAAGGAATTGGACAGGGTGCTGATTTTGACATCCAGTTCAAAGTGTCACAGAAGAATGACATTTTGTTCCAGATATGTGTAAAGACTGGTCAGAGGTATACAGTCAATACATTAGTATCTGGGACAAAGATTCGAAGATGTTTGTACATGGAGCATGACAAAATCTAAGAATGTTTACAGGACTGGGAGGTGACAAAGAGTGGCCCCAGTATGACAATAGTAAGAATGTAGGAAAAATGAACAGTTCTTTTGAGGCATATTTGTGAGCACATTTTTTATTTCAGTCAAGGAGCTATAGGCAATGGATTACCAAACTAGGTAAAATTAAGTATTTTATGCTTCTAGAAATTACAGCACATAGACCCATGCATGTTAATTTTACTTCTTAAAATGTGCATGGGGTGGGAGGGTTAGGAATAAGAATAATGGTTACAAATATCTCCTGGAGGCGAATTGACCTATAGGGAAAGTATAACTATTAAGTTTTCGGCTGCGGAAGCACAGTTTTAAGTTATCTGACAGCAAACAGACCATATTTGATCTCTGTAAGAAGATCTGAGAAGTTAAATGAACAGTATCCTGTGAAGGCTAAACCATCATAATTTATAACCTTTTAAGCAACCACTTCATTGAAGAGAACTGATAGATAGCAATCTAGTTATTTATTTATTTGACATATTTAAAAATGAGTACTGGTCTCCACATTTGCTCTCCTTTAAAATGACATACATTTCTTGCAGTAAGTCACACATGAGTTTTATAGACCATGAAGGCATATTTTGGCTTTTAATGGCTATCAGGTGAGCTGAGAGATAACTTACTCAGCTTGAAAATGATAAACACAGAGATATGAAAGCTATTTCTTTTCCTTCCATTGAAATGGAAAGATTAGTGGAAATGTCATGATTAGAATTCAGGGACCATATTCCCATAATCAGTCACTCAAAATAAATTGCTTGAATACAGTATTTGTATCTATTTGTTTTATTTCAGAGCTTTGTATTTTTCTTTTTAAAAGAGCAAGCTGAAGTAGGTATTTGTAGTAAACAGAAACATACATAATATTGTACATTATCGTAAACAACTGTTAATTGTTTTTTCTCTACAGTTGTTAAGTTATTAACATGTATACTTCACAAAAATATATAATAAAATATTATAGAAGAGGAGCATAGAAGTGTATTAATGTCAGCTTCCAAAGACTATGGAATAGATTCTCAGCCAGAGTAATTTGGCAACATGTCATTGAAATCAGTGAAACATCCTTAGCTGGTGTGAACTGACATTGCATTATGTGGATTTACCCCAGCTGAGAATGGAGCCCCATGTACTTCAGAGTTCAGTCACAGATTGTGGTAAGGGCTTTACACTCATATTGAAGTTAGTGAGAAGTGGGGGCATCGTTCACTTAAAGCCAGAGGTTCTTGGTTAGAGGGTCTTGCGCCTTTTCTCAGGGTCAGACCAATTGCCATATTTGGGGTCAGGAAGGAATTCTACCCCAGGGTCAAATCAGTATGAACTTGCGGGGGGGTTTTCCTTCCTGTGCAGTTGGCAGCATGACCCTCTTCCTGAGATCTCCTGAGCATACATTAACAACCTTTACAGCAGCAGGATGTTGGCCCTGTCGTCCCCCTGCTTTACCTATGGCAGCTGTTATTTCTTGTATTGTGTCAGGGTTATAGAATCATAGAAAATGAGGATTGGAAGGGACCTCAGGAGCTCATCTAGTCCAACCCCCTGCTCAAAGCAGGACCATCTCCAACTAGATCATCCCAGCCAGAGCTTTATCTAGCCAGGTTTTGGAAACCTCCAAGGATGGAGCTTCCACCACTTCTCTGGGTAACCTGTTCCAGTGTTTTACTACCCTCCTAGTGCAAACATTCGTTCAAATATCTAACCTAACCTTCCCTTGCTGCAACTTGGGACCATTGCTCCTTGTTCTATCATCTGCCACCGCTGAGAACAGTCTAGTTTCATCCTCTTATGATCCCTCCTTCAGGTAGTTGAAGGCTGCTATTAAATCCCATCTCAGTCTTCTCTTCTGCAGGTGAAATAAGCCCAGTTCCTTCAGTCTTTTCTCATAAGTCATGTGCTCCATCCCCCTCACCATTTTTGTTGCCCTCCTCTGGACTCTCTCCAGTTTGTCCACAGCCTTTCTGTAGTGGGGTGCCCAAATGTGAATACAATCCTCCCCATGTGGCCTCACCAGTGCTGAATAGAGGGGAATAATCACTTCCCTTGACCTAATGGAAACAGACCTACCAATGCAGCCCAGTATGCCAGTAGCCTTTCTGACAACAAGAACACACTGCTAGCTCATATTCAGCTTATTGTCCACTCTAACCCCCAGGTCCTTTGTCCAGGTTGACTGTATAGTTTCGCTAAGAGGTTAGACAGTGCATTTGCGTAGGTTGGTTTGGATAGGGATGATCCTGTCTTAGGCAGGGGGTTGGAATGGAAGATCTGTGGGGGTCTCTTGGAGCCCTATTTCTCCATGATTTTGTGATTTTATGATTCATTTGCAGGGAGAGGAGTGATTTGTAGCTCACAGGGGCATGGCTGGGGGTCAAAAACCTCCCCATGGCACTGGCAGTTGGCAGTCAGAATTTACATGGACACATGCTCAATTTTACAAATATATTGCTGTCCTCCCTTGCTATCCTATCTCCCCAACATGCTGTTTTCACTAGTTATTTAGTCCAGCACAGTCTCAGTAGTCATGACAGAATTATTTGTTAATGGCATTTTGTTTTTATAGGTGGGGTTTTTTTAAGGCTATTTTAAAAAAAAACTCTTTTCTTGTGATGTAATGCTGGTACATTTAGGTGGCATTGCTGCAGGGAAAATGCCAGGGTAAAGTGATGACTTCATTATCTTTCTTGTATTAAATAGCTGAAGATAGATTGTATTTTTAGGCATGACCCAGAGCAGGTGGAGGGGAGTAAACTAAAAGCATCGCACAAAGTGCTGCAGCTCAGAAACACCCCTGGGAGTTTCCCCTTCTTTTTGTTTGCTGTGGTTGTGCTGATGGGTGAGTAGGTGGGTGGAACTAAGGCTCTGCTCATGATTTTTCCTCCATTTAGCAGTTCTTTTGTCTCCTGAAGACCCTAAGCAAGGATTTAGTTTTGATCACAATCTGGACATGGATGACTCTAATATAATTTACATTCTTGCTATTATTTATTTACTTGTATTGTAGTAGCATGCAGGAGCCAAAGGCACAGACCAGGACCCCATTGTACTAGGCATTGTAGAAACACAGAACACAACCCTTGGCCTTGTTCCAAAAAGCTTGCAATGTGAGTGCCAGATCAAAGATAACAAGTAGATGCAGTCACATGGAGGAACACAAAACTCAATGACAATCTCAGTCACTACAGTAAGTAATGAGTTCATAATAATAACTGGATGAGTCCAGTGTCCATATCAGTAAATACTCCGTAGGCCAATAATAAGCCACATAGTTGGTTTTAGTTACTGTTGACTTCAAATCTAGTTATTTAATACAAACAAATAACAATACCTCTGGAATAGCCTGCTGAGATTAATGGTGACTTGGAACATTAGAACTTTAGGCCCTTTTTTCTTCTTTTTTTTTCTTTTTTAACAACACACTAGTTGTTGAGACTTAGTAATGCAATTTGCAGGATATTTGAAATATCCTGCGTCTGTCTTGCTGTTAGGAGGCTGGCAATGTGCTGCTACGCCTGTGTGCATATTAGCAGTGATTATTAATTCCTTTTGGATACAAAACTAAAATTAGTGTCCCTTGGCTTTTTCCTAACTGAAAATTGCTTTTTAAATATGTAAGAATCAGAAATCACTTTCCTGATACCTGGGTGCGTTCCTCAACCTATCATTCCAATGTTCATTTATCATTAGGCACAGTGGGCAGGAGGTTAATTGTAACTGCACGGTCACCTGGACTATTGTGTGATTTGAAGCAGTCTCTCTCTGCTGTGTCAGGTCCGACAGTATATTATTTCAAAGCGTTAGTGCCAGGATGCACTTTAAATCTGCCATGGAACTGAGGAAGAAGTGATTTAAGTATTCAATTTAGTGCTCTCTTCTTGCTGTCCGCTTCAGGCCACTTTACTAGCAATAGAAGAATGTGAGCTGAATTAAAATACAGATGCTTCAGGAAAAAAAAAACTTAAGCAACAAAGGAGAACTTGGAACCCTTCATCTTTTGTAACTTAATACTATGTATCTTTGTTGACAACTCTATATGTAAATCACTAATTATTCTAAACTATTCATTTCCCCTCAAGGAAATCCAGAATTCAACATTAAAGGCTAGCTATAATGAATGAAAGCCTTAAAATGATTCCCAACAGGTTTTATTAAGTCACAGAGAAAACCCAAGGTTCTTTTGCAGCGTGAATAAGAGTAATAGATGGGGAAAATAATTTACCTACAAAACCAGAGATTACTTAGGTTTAAGCTGTAATTATAAGCACTTTAAGACACCAATAATATTTCATTTTCAGTCTCAGAGAAAGTGGAAGAGAGAAGGCCTGATATTTAGATTGCTGGCAGATGTTAACTTAATCATGTGGGTGAGTTCTGAGGAATTTTATCCTTGACCCTAAAAATCACACATTGTGTCCATGCATGGCAGGATCTGTGATTTTTGAGATCTGGATAGAATTCTTTCAATCCCAATTGTGTGACTGTCAGCACATGGAGAGCCTGGGATTGGGGTCTTGTTCCTAGTGCCAGGCTCTCTCTCACCTGGACCTTCAAAAGGCATCACAGAAAGTGTTTGTGCATATTATATGCTGCATATTCCAATTAAAGTGTGATTGAAACCAACCACAAAGATGTTCCATATTTAATGTCTGCCATTTAATTATGTCATAAATTTCTTGTATGTGTGGCATGTTGCAATTTATCATACATTTAACAAGTTAATCACATGATACATGTAACGTGTACCAGGGGTCTCAGTTACACTAAGTCTGGTTCACATCACTCTGGGTGTATAAAGTGGCCTGAAAATGGGTATGTAAATTATACAGTCAGTGAGGGGTATGTGGTCTTAATATAACAGAAAATCAGGTCCAGTGTCACACTCTCATTTTTATCTTATCCCTCTCCTATTCGCATCGCCCCCCTTACACTTGTGTTTCACTGCTAATGCCACTCAGCCCCAACATTTCCAAAAAGATTTAATGATTTAGTCATGTATGCTGAATTGTTATGGAGGCTCCAGTACTCACCCAGTGACAGAGGTTTTGCTGAATCTGGCTTTAAACAGAGGCATAACAGGGCAGCTCCACACTCTGAACAGCTTTGGTGCATGAAACAGCACTAGATGCTGCATTTCTGGAGGCAGTAGCAATAGCTAGTTGGCAGCTGCAGCAGCAATTATTTTTGCACCCCCCTTTCCAGAGGTGGACCACAGGGCTATAGCCCCCCTCCACACCCCTTTATTTAAACTACTTGTTTAATGCCTTGACTGGTGAATTTAGTTCCCAAATTTAACATGAATAGCAAATTAACTTTGTGTTGTTGATATAACTTAAGTGCTTTCCCACTGTTGAAAGCATTCTTGGGCAATTTCCAGGGGAAAGTAATCCTCTACCACACTGTCAAAATCCCTTAACTGTAGAAATCTTCCCCAAAACTCCAGTTATCACCAGTTACTTAAATGATATATTTTTATTCTGTTTCATCCTGGTTTCTGTTCACGTTCTTCTGTTACTCCTTCGCCCTTGACATAAACTTCTGTAAGGTTCTAGGACTAGGTGGTGATGCCTAAGAGGAAGCTTCATCATTGTGCCAGTGTATTCATCTATACCTTTCAGGGATCCTTTGTCCAGCTCTGCATTTGTGAATTAAGTCCAAGTTTTTTGTGGGTTGGAAGTTCTTTAAAGGTCTCACTCAATGCATAAGATGTTTGCTTGCATTACTCCTGGAAAAGGAGGTTCCACTCCTTTCCTTTTCCTTTATTTGAGGCCAGAGAAAATACAGGATTCATTTGTAAATGGGATTTTCCTTCTGGTCTCTTAGATGCCCTTATTTATCAGGAGTGAGAAAAAGCTTTTAAAAAGAGAGACCAAATATACTTAAAAATTCATCAAGGCTGATTTGTGTGTGTGTGTGTGTGTGCGCGCGCGCACTCGCATGTGCATGTGCTTTCCCTGATCTTAATGTCTTGGCCCCTTTGGTTCAACTTCCTATTTAGATAGTTCTTGGTCATTTTCCTTTAGGAACATATTGATTAAAGCTTGCAAACTGGCTTGGGTCCTGCATATCAAACCGCTCCCTTGTCAAGTCATTCAGTATGTGAAGAGCATCCATTTTTGCATAGCACTGCACTGCAGCTTTTTCCTCTTTCCCAGATACCTGTTCTTTTTCCCTGCTAAATGGACATCTTGTCAAATACTGTTTGCACAGACTGACAGCAATAGAGGTCTTAGAGAAAAAGCCAGATCGCTGCACATACACCCTAACAAACAGAATCAAAATGTCAGGCACAAGTGAAATGTATCACTGTGCTTCCCTGTCAGACTCTGCTAATATCACCTAGATAAAATTACAACAGAACACCTGCAGGATGTTAACCTATTTTTTATTGGAGATTTTTGCACATATTTATATTTGGTCAGTAACAATGGACCATCAGAGAGAAAGCTTTCAATTATTTTTTTCAATTATTTTTGATGTCACTGCCAAATAGCCCAGCAATAAATATAGAAAGAAAAAATAATTTCACAGTCCATTGTTATATTAGCAATTCTTCAGAGTGGCTGTTATTTCTGGCAGAATTAATATGCACTTTGAAGCCTTGGGCATTAGTACATGTGCATTTTATTCACTGTGGCAACCCCAAAACTGTAATACTGGGGTGGGGGAGAGGGAAGGGATGATTTGAACTTGCAAATGAAATGTGCTGCATATATTTACATACATACACACACACATTTTAACACCTGTCTGTTCTACAAATGATCAATAAAAATAAATTTTCAGATTTAGATTACAGCTATGATTCTTTCAAGCTGAAAGTAGCAGAGACAGTGGTTGGAAAATGACAAGCGTTAAGTAATGCAGGGAAAAAATAGGGCAGATAGCAATGACAACATAAATTTGTGAACAGAGACGAAAGTGTACAATAAAAGTGTAATAAATTCTCTTCATGTTGAAGGGAAATATTTCACAGAAGCATTTTGCAAATTGAATGAATCTACATAAATAATGTATTAAGAAGTTTAATTGCAACTATTTATTTTTTTAAGTTGGCTGGATGACTGAAGGATACATATGTAAAATAATCAACTCTATGTTTTTATCCACTTAACCATATATGTGTATTTTCCTTTTTTAAAGTTCTGTAGAACTGAATTACATTTCATGGATTTAGGAATTCTTATTCAGTCTGTAGCATGCCTACAAAGAAAAGTATGGAAATAATCTCAGGGGGGGCAGTGTGCAGAAATACAAGGACAGTGTCTTGAGGTACTGGGGCTGAGTGGGACTAGTAGCACCAGCAGGCAGAGCATAGATGGGTTGGTCAGATCTGCAGCAGAAATGGACCTGAATCCATCGCTTTTTCATTTATCGCATGGGAATCACACCTTAGTGGCACACATGTTCATGTGCATGTGCACAGTTAAAAGCAGCAACATAGAACTGTGGTATCAGTTCTGCACAGCCTATGGGTTTTGTGGCACATGTTCTGCAGCAGTAGAATCAGTAGAATACATTGAAACTACTAGCTGAATGAGAATGTTATTTAGAAACTCTTACTGCTGGTCCTTTTTTGCTCAAAAATCATGATCCAGACCCCTGGTTCAAAGCTGTGCTGTGCTGGATTTGGTGGGGGAATTTGGACCTGGATTTCCTCAGGCCCAGGCAGCTACTTTAGTTGCTGCTACACTACAGAATCACTCTCTCTTTGGCCCACTAAATATTTAATTTTGTGTGCAAAGTGAAACAGGTCCAGGAGAGATTAACTCCACCTTGGCAGTTATGGCATTCACCTGAAGTTTTGGAAACCTAGGTGCCAGAGCCTCTGAATAAGGGAGAATGGGGACTTGAGGCCGAGTATTAGGGGTGTATGAAGTGGGCCATATTCGATTCAGATTTGGATCACTGCCTGATTTGGGGACAGTGATTTGATCTGTTGATTTGGATGACTGTCCCTGATTTGATTTGACTGAATCTGAATCTGAAGATTCGATGCTGATTTGGAGAATCAGTGATTCAGACACAGACACAGCTTTAAATGTTTTTTCTACATACTTCGAGGTACCAGCGCGGCTTGTGAATGCTGTGATGCTGGGGCGCATGGAGTGTCCCACAGGAGTGCGGGGGGGGCCCTCCACATGCTCAGTGGGGAGCCTGGAAGTGGACTAGAAGTACTTCCAGTCCACTGCCAGGTCCACTAGGGAGCATGCTGGGGGGGCCCTCCATGCCCCCCTGGCTCAGTGATTGGACACAGGGGGACCCCAGGTGCCCCCCCAGACCCAGAAAGCACCAGTTGCCAAGCCAGGAGGGTGCAGGGGGCCCCCTGGTGTGCTACCCTGGCAGACCCAGAAGCGGACCAGAAGTGCCTCTGGTCCACTTCTGGGTCTACTGCTGAGCGCACTGGGGAGCTCCCCCACGCTCCTGTGGGACGCTCCATGTGCCCCAGCATTGCAGCATTCACAAGCCGCCTAGTACCTTGAGGTATGTAGAAAAAACATTTAAATCTGTGTCAATGTTCGAATTGCTGAACCTTTCCAAATCTCTCTGAATCGATTCAGAGGGTTCTGATTAGATTCAGAGAGATTAAAGGGGCCTCTGATTCGATTTGGATTCAGAGATTTGGCCACCAAATCTCCGCCGAATTGAAGTAGGGACCGAAGCTTCGCACAGCCCTACTGAATATGTCCCAGACAAGTGTCTTGGTCAGTTGATTGTTCTGTTCTTTGGGGCCAGGTACAGACATTGCACGTTTACTGGTATAAGTGATTGGACACCTGTCCATACTAATAATAGGACAGAAGTTTGGCACACATAGACTGTTTTAAAAATGGGGGAACCTGATCTAAGATTTGTCCTCCCTACCAAAGGGCAAATGTGTGTTCTGTTTGCTACCGATTTAAACTATGCTGCTTACAGAAAACTGCATAAATTAGATTGATTCTGTTTCAGGCTTTTTCAATGTCTGTACCTAGCCTGGGTGTCTGCTCTCTCTTGCTTCCCTTCCCCCCCCCCCCACACCCCTCCAAGTTTGGAACAAACTATGCAATTTTTAATGAACAGAATCATTGTTTTCTGACCACTCCTTAGAAAGCACTTTTATGCTAATGCAATGAAGGAGTGAGGAGAGACATTGTTAATAAAATGTTCCATGATTCCAAAGCAAATATGCAAATATTGACAGTGGTTATTTTTCTGATATGGCTGGGGAACCAATTAAGGTTAAGATGAGCAATAGTAATCCCTTATAATAGTCTGAGGCTCAAACCTTCATAAATCAAGCTCTGACAATTTTAAATCTGAGGACCTACAAGACGACCAGCGCAGCTGCTGCTAAGCTTGCTGCAGGCTAGTGCTTTATGATATGTTGATATCTGGCAATGGGAAACAGATTTCTCACAGAGGCGCTGGTAGTCAGATTACACATAGAGGAGGAAAAAAGTCATGTTTGCTTTGTTTTGCTTCGCCTCTGAAGTTTTGAAACAGCTGTACCTGTTAAATGACCATTTTCAGAGCAAAAATTAAGCCCATTGGGTGAGTTCTACTCAACCCTGGATATTGACACTAATTGGACAACAAAGCATAATACAAAAGCATTGTCAGTATTTCTATCAATAAAAAGCACTGCTTATAATCACAAGGTAAAATTTCCTGCTGTGGATGTTTTAGGCAGTCTGCCCATATGTGCAACTAGTACTGAGGCCTTTGTAACAATACTCAGGTGTCCTAACTAGCACATAGTGGTTATTCTCAAATCAAACTGGTCAAAAGGAATGATTCCCACCCCCCTTTCCTCCCCATCCCTACATTTAAAATTAATGAGACTTGAAATGTAATAAACTTTGTGTTCTTTTTATTCAGATTCCTTATTGCACAGATATTTCCTTTTGATTTTTCAAGGTTCACATGTCTAAATTTTCTCTGCAATTGCAAGAGCTAGAAACCTGCTTTTCAGTGAAAGATAAAATTGCCTTCTACTCACATGACTCCAGGATATGGTGCTTTTAAAAAGTACCAATATTAAGAGACTGCCAGTAAAAATAAACACTTTTGCAATGTTCCATGACTGTATGCTCATAACTGAGCATTGCTCCTGAAGAATGTCTACCTGCCAAAGGTAGGAAAAAAGTGAACTTTGAGGTTTTAAATTAGAGAGGCAAGTATTTTTGGGGTGATATTTGTTATTGGACCATCTCCTGGAATGCTAATATGTGCACTCATGGCCAATGAAATTCATTCTGGAGACTGTTTCTAAAAGAAGCCAACAGAGGAAATGCTAATTTTACATCAGCTACAGAACAAAGGATTTTTAAAGCCCAATAATTCTGTATTTGCTTTTCCGTTAAAGACGGTTATTATGAGAGCTATTCATGTGTTATGTGCACATCTTCCAAAGTGAAGCTGTACAAAATTTGATCATTAAAATTTGATCATTTGAAATGCAGCCTATCAAGAATATTTAGTTCTTACTTAAAGGCAACATATGTACAGTATATTAGTTTAAGCAAAAGCCTTCAAATACTGATGGAACAAGCATACATGACATATATCATCAAAATAAATTCTCCCAAATGTCAGCCTTCTTAACCACAATTGGCTGCAATTGTCCAAACCACAGCATAATTGGAGAATCTTTCTTTCTTTGCTGGCCAAGAACCAGATCTGTATGATGGACTAAAACAGAGAGCTAAAACTCCTTTGCAGTATTATTCCAGCAAACACCTGGCTGTGAGAAACTGACTCCATTTATCAGTAGTGTTTACCAACCAATGGGTTTTAACGTGTAGAGAAACGTGGAGCCAGATCCCATTCTACTTATTAGGTGTCTAAATGAACTCAGGCACAGTGGCATCTTACCCTTAAGACTGAGTTACAAAAAAAACACCCAAGGAGCAGAAGAACCCACCTACTTTTTTCATTTATTGTTTTTCAGGGACTTGAGCAGGGCCTGAGATAGAATAATACTTAGGCATCTCAGTCCACTTACGCATCTAGTGGTTGGACTAAGATCTGGCCCTAGATGTCTGTGCCAGTTTATAGTGAGTTTCGAGTATAGTCAGTTTCAGGCTTGTTCCTGCCTTCTTGAAATCCATGGGAGTTTAACTGTTGATGTTAATGACATCCCATTAGGGTCACGCTCAACGCTCAGTGAACATAAAGAGAGTTCTAGCTCTGCTTGAGATAAAAGGTGATGCATGTGGCCTGTTGCTTTTCTTCTGGTTTAGCTCATGAGTGTGGACCTACCGAAATCATGATTGCTTGGAAGTGGTAAATGTCTGTGTAATTCCCCCTCCCACTTTGGGAGAGAAGTGGGGTGGGGGATGCTGGCACACATGGGAGCCCAAGATGACTGCTACCCCTGCTCCTCACTGCTGATTGGTGGAGAGGGCTGCTTATCATGCAGCCTCATCCCTCTTCACCAACTGGTGGCAAGGGATGGGGGCCACATGATGGACAGCCTTCACAGCCAATCAGTGGTGAGGGGCAGGGCTACTGGGGCCTCTCAGCCAATCAGAGGCTGAGGGGAGGGGAGCAGCCACAATAAGACCTCAAAAATGGCAGGCAGCCCTGCGATCTGCCTGCAAAATCAGCCAGCTACCTTCTCAAGTTGGGCAGACCACCTACTCATGAGGCTGACCTAAAATTTTAAATCGAAACATTTATAGCAAAGAGAAAGTAATGTAAAATGATACAAAAAGTACCTTTATTAATACAACTTTGTGCCTGACATTTGACTCGCCAAACAACAGATGATTCAAGGCTACATTCCCCAGTACAGATATATCTTGTGCATATATAAAACAATATTCTAGTCTTGGCTACATCATTAGAAATCCTGGATAACCATTGAAATAAGGGGAGTTCTACCACTTTACTCATGTGGGAATGATTACAAAATGCAGGCAATCATATTTTGTAATAAATTGCTGGCAGGTGCTACAGTTGTTTGGTGTCCTTGTATTTGTTTTTAAAGATCCACCTCCTGGAGCCAAGTGATTGCATGACAAATCCACTTTCATTAACAAAAAAAAATAGTAAAGTTACAGCCCTTGTGTTGTTGGGGGAAACAACTAAAACATGACTTAAATGCTTATGAGTCGGAAGGAGTTTTAGTAACTAATTGGTAGGAATCCATGGATTCAAACTGATATGGTAATGTCTGCTCAAGTCTTCAGAGAGCCTGTTACAGCTCTGATAGATGTGAGCTTCCCTTTTAATCTCCACAAGAGCTCTACATATCCTGGGCACATCCCCATGAGTGCGCACATGCAGGGCCCACGTTTCCCACAGGACAAAGAGCACATATTTATGCTGCTGCTGTTTGTCCCTGGGTATGCCCCTGCACACAAACTCTGGCGCATGGCAAATAGACTAGGGTGGGGTAGAGGAGGCTGGGGCCGGCACCTGTGCTGACTCCAGCAGCCTTACCTGGGATCCTGGGAGCCTTCCAGGGTAGCAGTGGTACTGAGCCAGGTGCTTGGAGCCTGGCTGGCAGCCTGAGTATGACTCTGGCTGGCCAAGCTCCAGTTTCCTGTGGCACTCGCTGCTTCTATATGCGCTGCACTGTTTTATTTCAGTTTTTTTTTTGACACTGGGATCTCGTGGCGTCAGAAAAAACTCCTGCACTGCAAATTAGCAGCACAGTAAACTGGAATATATGCACCACATTTTGCAGCGCTTCAAATAGGTTTGAGGCATTGCAAACCACATGTGGGTACTTATGGGGATGCACCCCCTGTGGCAAGAGAAAGGTCTTTTTTACCCAGGTACTTTGGTATTCCAGTTTTTTGCTATGGAATTTGCCATTGTGCTTCAGCCAGGCCTTAGCCACTTCTTTAGCAGAGGTTCTGTTTCCCTGAGCTGGTGAGATCTACCTGGAGTTGCCTCTTTCTCCCAGGTTATCCCCACTAGGAGGAGTTAATGGTATTACAGTCCTAGTTCCCTGAAGTGTTAAGTGAAGCCAGGTAGCAGCAGTTCAGGTAGTCACAGGGTCACCTCAAGATGATACCCTGTAGACAGTAAGGAGGGATGGCCATTAAATAGGCTGGTCTACTGGGTTTCTTAGAAAATAAAGCAGTATTGAAGGCCCAAGAAAGCAGAGGTGCTGATGTCAGCTACTGACTGCCTCTTTCCTTGGACATCTTAGAAGACTGGTCACTGGGACATCTCAGGAGCCAAGGGAGTGGGATCAGGGATACTAGCACAGCACAGTAGGGAGGTGGGGGGAGGAAAGGGACCATTTCAGAAGTTGTTAGTTGAAAGTAATCACTGACAAAAGTGTAAGGGAACGAGTATTTATTATTAGAGCTGTGGGTATGAGGGGCTGGGAGGTGTGAGATAAGAATGGATTATGCCTTATGGCAATAGGTTGAAGTACATTTGATGCTGTAATGCCAAAGGTGTTTGGTTTCCTGGCAGTTCAGAGTTCACAGTGACTTCCTGAGCATCCATTTGGGGTGTTGTGGAGGGAACTTAGACTGTAACCCTTAATTAGTTTTGTCACTGGTGACAGGCAGATTTCCTGTCTTGGATGATCATTTTAACATGACTCATTTTTTATTTGCTGATCATGTTGCAACACTGATTATGCTTTAGGCACCTTGTGTAAGATACCTTTCTGTTATGACAATTATACTTGCTATTTATTTTGATTTAAATAAGGAGATCAAAGTACAGCTGCTTGGAGAGGTATTACTTTAAACGCTTTTCTGTGTTTAATATCTCTTCCATAATGTCACTGAAGCTGATGACTTCTTTATTTAAAAAAAAAGGAAATGGGGGAGTGCAGAATCCTGAGGCATCACATACTACAATCAGTTTTTTCTTCCTTTGTGACTATTAGCTAAGTGGTTATTCAAATTAATTGAGAGATACCTAAGTGTCCAGCCAGGAAACCACCAGCCCCCAAGGGCAGCTTTCAAAGTGGCCTTGCAGGCAGCAGGTAGCCACATCATAGGGAGTTTGAATTTAATATGCACATGGTTGACAGGACTTGCTATGTGTCAGTCTCCTAGGGTAGCTGTATTCCAGGTCCAGCCAATCCCCCATTCCCTGCTATTCTAGCATTCTCCTAGCTTCCTTCTCCATGTTCTCCAAAAAGCCAGGCACAGCTCTGACTGCCAAAGATAGTCCAGTTTTGTACTCTACCCGCAGCACCCCTTAAGGCAAGATGTGCCAATGTCATTAACTGAATGTTGTTACAGGCAAATATATAAATGTGCAGATGAGCTCGTTAAGTGCTTTGCAGAAAATGTCATGCATGAAGTGGCACAAAATTTGGCAGCTATGGCAAATGGCTGCATTTTGAAATTAACTTTGGGTTAGGGTGCTTAAAAAAATGTAACAATCATATTTTTAACAAGCCCATTGAAATATCACCAGATTTAAGAGCACACACCCATGTGTGTATGTGTGTGTGCGTGTGCAAAGAAATGAAGGCAAACATTGAAAAATAGCAGCCTGATGTATTATATTTTTCATCACAGCGGCTCATATTGAATAACTTCCCAATGAGTGCATATTAAAATCAACATAGATGAGTAGAGGTGCAGAGGCAGAAAAGGATCTTGGAGTCATTATTGATGCCAAAATGAACATGGGCCGACAGTGTGGGGACACAGTCAGGAAGGCCAACCACACCTTGTCATGCATCCACAGATGCATCTCAAGCAGGTCCAGGGAGGTGATCCTCCCCCTCTGTGCGACACTGGTCAGGCCGCAGCTGGAGTACTGCGTCCAGTTCTGGGTG
>NW_017729030.1:56335217-56349884 GCF_001723915.1 Gavialis gangeticus
CAGCAGCACTCTTTCCTGCCATGGCAGGGGGCCGGACTTGATGGTCTGATCAGATCCCTTCCGACTCTAACTATGAAACTATGAGTACAGTTGTAAGGGCCAAAGCCAGAAGGGCTCCATACATCAGAACTTTCACTGTGGCTTCTGTAAATTCTCTCACCATTGCCTTAGCACTGCATAGGACTTTACTGTAAATCAGCTGCCAGCAGTGTTATCATTGTGTACCTGTTCCTGTGTTGTAGATCTGGACAAACTATTTCCAGGAAATTATGCCAAAAGCAGATCTTTTTGTGTCAGAATTCCAGTTTTTGCTAAATTTTCATCAGGAAAGATGTTTTGCATTCTGGGTGAATTTGTGGGCAAAACCACAAAGTTGTATAGCCACTTTCAGTAGACCCTGTTAGTCAGGGCACTCAACCAAGCTGGAGGAAATTCAGTTTCAATATTGCTGGGCCATTTTTCCACATCCCAGGTAAGTACCCCTCCATGGGATAAGAGCTCTTCTAGGGTAGGCCTGTCTCTGCTTATGCAAAACTTTGAAAGGTTTTGAAAGGCAGGGGAGAGGGGGAGGGAGGGGGAAGGAGTGCTGAACTAAGATTTTGAAAAGATTCCCTGAGTGGAAAAAATGTGTTTCCTGTCTAGTGCTACTTACTAGTCAGGCCATTAGAGTAGCTGTATAATTATAACACAACAGGAGCTAGTTAAATATGCTAAAAAAAAATAACAACTGCTTCTTCAGCATAGGTAAAGTCTGCAAGTACTTATGTACATCTCTAGTCTGGTCAGTGTTTCTAAAATGAAACTGTAATTTCTTTTTACTGTTCAATAAGACTTTGTGGCTGCAAGTAATAAGAGAGCCTGGCATCCAGCACACATCTGTCCTTTGTGCCAGGCATGGCTACATGCCTGGAAGTGCAGGGATGTGATTTTTCAAAAGCATTTAGCGTTAGCCTCACCCTGCTGCTGCCGAAGTCAGTGGGAGCAGAATTAGGACAATATTGAGTGCTTTCAACAATCCTCTTCCCCCAGTTCCAGTATTGGCATTAATTTTTGCTTTTATGAAATCAAACCAAAATGATAAAGTTCTTGTTTATGTGCCAGGATAAACCTCCTCTCTTCTCTCCAGTTCTCCAACACATTGCTGTTATTTTATGCCCAATGCAGATTTTGCTTTTAACGTTTATCTAAAATCTTTAAAACAAAGTCAGTCAAAATAAAGCACCCTGGGCTCCCAATAAAGCAATAGCAAGTTATATCAGAACTGTTATATTCTAGATGTCTCTGTAGTTTGTAACATTGTTGATTTGAGGATTTTTTTTCCTGAGATATGACATACTGGGTGTGTCTACATGTTCATTAATGCACCTTAAATACTGCACATTTAGTTTAGTACTTCCTTAATGAAGTAATAACTGAATGCCCAGTAACTAGAATTACTGCACAGTAGCACTGGTGCATGGTTATTTTGTGACACTTGCTATGCATTAGGCTAATAACATTGTGCAGTAGGCTATTAGCATGGTTTTTAGCTGCGACGCTACTGCACAGTGTTATTAGCCTAATGTGCAGTAAGTGTCTCATGTAGACGCGCCAACTGTGACACATGATGAAGTTTAGAAGAAACAAGTTAATGACATTAACAGCTGTTAAGACTTGGTTTACTTATTGGTACATCCTCATCATAAATCAGAGTATGACAATTTAGTGGCTCGCATGGTGGAAGACTCCTCTTTCAGGGCCATGAAAGTCTTAAGTTACTGTATTTATACTCTAGATTTCTTATTTAGAACTGAAGACCATTTCAGAGTGCAATACAGGTTGTGCCCCTCAACCTAGATGGAAGTAAAATTGGACAGATTACCATAAAAAAGAACTATATTGTCTAAGGAATAAGGCCTGTAAAAGAATATTCCCACTTGGGATTCACTGGTAAACTTACCTTGAAGGTAAGTTTCTGTACTTTCTTTACAGTGCAAAGCAGTCAGGTGACCCTTTTCTTCAACCGGCTCCATAAAACTGCTTTAAAAACCTGTTTAAGAGATCTTGAACTGAAGCAAAGTTGTTTGACTTGCCTGAGGATTCTGGGAAGTCTCACAGCATCAGGCAAAGTGACAGCTTTAAATTATGTTGTTTTATTAGTGGATATTTACTTAATTCCCTCCAAATCCCAAGGTTTGCTGGGAGAGAGACTAACACACACATGCACTAGCACAGATAGAGAGACCAACCAGAAAGAAGACATTACTGGGGAATTCTACACATTTCCTGTAGCTTTACATTGTTGGTCTCAGACGCCATGCTGGCCTGCAGTTCAAGGAGAGTTGTTAGGAAGTGCAGGATTAGTTCTTAACAACCTGCTTGCAAAATTCTGCAGGAACAGACTTGGTTTTCCTGTCCAGTTCCTGTACGTTATTGGAAAGGACTCAGAGATCATCTGGTTTATATTTTTGGTTATAAGACACCATGACAATCTGCCACATTTGTTTTTTAAGTAAAATGCATGTCATTATCACAAATCAAGGCTTGGAGCAGCTCAGCTGCTCAAATTGATTCCATATTTAAAAGGTTTTTTCAAAAACAAAGGGAGAGGGCTATGGCTTTTGGGGTTTTTTGAGTTGGATATAATAGACTTCAGCCCCCTTTTCTGCGGGAAAATGCTTAAAGGCACGGCAGCTCTGGAGACTCCGAATAGGATCTGCTTTATTTGTAACTTGTTCTTTATCAAATCCCACAAATCTGCAGGCACATTCCCTATGCTAGAGTGATGTGCTAATGAAGGCAGAGATGATTAGCTAGGCATACTTTTTTTCATTCTGCTGAATACAGACAACAGATTCTTTACCTGTGCGTATGCCTAGAGCCAACTGAATGTGTATAATATAGCAGATATAACTCTTTGGGGCAAACAAATCAACCAGCCCACTTTTCTTTAATTTATTTTGCACTGGTATCTAGAGATCCTGAAAGAGAGTTGGACTCCTTTACTGTAGGTCAAGGTAATGCATATGGTAAGAGATACTTCCTGCTCTAGGAAGTTTGCAATCCTGATAGACAAGACAAAGAAATGTTCAGCAGAAAACCAGGTGTAAAGTGACAGGCCACAGGGAGTGTGGCAGTTCCAGGGGCACTGGCTGCATAATGTTCTGTGCACTAGAACATACATCTATTTATGCCCCAGGCTTCCATTCACTAATTATTATTTTTTATGATATTTGTGGTGCCTGATCCATGTGGATTAATTTCAGTCCCTCAGAAAGGTCCAGACACAGTTTTTGCATCACTTGATTCCCAACTCCGCCTTGACTTTGGAGATGAACCTTAAGCCTGAGATGAACCTTATGCCAATATGCTGTCAAATATTGTGATTGGGGAATTCTAAAATTATGAAAGTTCTAGGAAGATGATGCATGGTAGGTTGTTTTATTAGTTTTCTGAAGCTGGAAGATTCACTGGATCATGGCTACAACCTTTCTTCTACAGTCATGAGAGCTAGAAACTTCCTTTTTCTATTTCATTTTGTTTTTTGATATGAAACTTGATGCAGTCATGTGAAACAATGATCTGGGAGTTGGAGAAAATTCCCAAGGGATGGTAACAGTGCTAAATGTTGCATTGGCCTTTTGCTGACCATTGGGTCAGCTGGGAATTCCATTTTGAGTGAATGTAATTATAGCAATAGTTATTTCGTCTTTGTGTCTAAGGCAGTCATTTTGGCAGCAGCTTTTGGGGAATAATAGATTTGTTTGCTAAAGGCTCAGATTGGTAACTTCAATAGAGTCTCTGTCTTTTGTGTCTGCAACACTTTCTTTCTCTGCTTGTGATGTGCCCTCCTGCTGGTTAACACTGTCTCACTTTACTACACTTTGTGCCAGATGTTAGTTCAATTCACCATATAGATTCATTTGCTGCTGTCACTTTCCTACGGTTCTTTTCACAGACTTGGTAGAACAGGCTTTTTTCAGGATATCCTTGTGCATATCTCACCCTTTTTTGATTTTTGCCTGTTAAAGATTGGCTGTCAAACGTTTGCCTTGAGATCTTTTGTGTTCTACAAGTAAATGACATTTGGGCTCCGAACAAACTGGGATTGCTTGATAAATATGTTAGTCTGTGGTAAAGTATTTCATTTGACTAAATACCACCATTTAACAGTGAGCTAAAGCATCCTGAAATGAGTGAGCAATGTGCAGCTTTTGGGGATATGTTTGCTAAAGGGTCAGATAGGGAACTTCAGTAGGGTTTCTCTCTTTCGTGTCTGCAACACTTGCTTTTGCTTTCCTCTTGTCATAGGAGAGTAATGTTGTAGAGGTACACCATCCAGTGAGATCAGGGAAGGCTCAGACAGGTACAATACTTCACAACTCTTTGAACTTGTAGGTACAGTGTGCCTTCTGAACTAGCCTGGAATAGGGAATAGCTTGCATCCTGCTTTGCAGTAGCCATGTAGCCTGGCTGAGGGGAGGGAATGATGCCATGTCTCACCTCTTTTTCCGTTTTGGGAGCCCATGTGTCGGCAGTAGTTTGAATACCAGTGACCCTATACCTGGGAGCTCCAGGGACATAAAGTTTCTGACACCTGGGTTCTCATGCATCCAAGCAAAGGGAGATTTACAATAGTGACCCTCCCTTCAGGCTCTAGGATAGTGTTGGCAGTGGCAGCAATCCCTTGATTTGACGATGATTCCTACCAGGGCTCATTGGGTGTTGAGGGGACTTAAGAGTCCAATCCATGAACCACAGATTCATTTGCATAATGATTTCTCTCCTTTTCCCTCTTCTCTTTCTTGTCTGCATCAAGGTCAAGTCGCTTTCCTTCAAAGCAGGCTGTTGCTTGGTTGAGGTTGCCATGCAATTAGAATCAATTAGTAGTCATCTTCTCCCAGATCTTCATGTTGGCATCCATTCTCTTGAGAGAGATTTTTAGTGTGTCCTTACAACATTTCCTCTGGCTGTTGCAAGATCTCAGGCTGTGACTAAAGTGGGAGTAGAGCACTTGTTTCAGAAATCGAAAGTCAGGCATCGGTGTGCAATGTCCAGTGATGTTGGTGCTTGAGTATCATGAATTTAGTGCTGATAACATAGGTTTCAGCAAGGATGCTGGCATTTGTGTGGCGATCTTTGCATTTGATGTGGAGGATTTTCTGGAGGCATCATTGGTAATAAAGCCCTTGGATATCATGGAAGAAATAAGAAAAGGTCCATTCTGCCTACACATTCAGAATTCCAGGTAGCCAGCTCTGCTGGCTTTGTTCACCTTACAGTAGAAAATGGCTGCAGTGGGGTGAGAATTGAACCCAGGGTATTGAGCTCAGTCCTTAGCCCAGTAGCAAAATGGTTACTCATCTGCAGTTGCAAGTCAAGTCATGCAGTGTTAAGATTTTTAGAGGAAAATCCAAGGATCAGTCAGCCTCAGTACAGTTGTCACATCTGTTTGGCATTATTCTCTTGCTCTCCTTAGTTTTTTTTCTTTGGTGTTTTCTGGTAGCTTGTTGTCTCCTGATGCTTACCTTGAACATGGAAGTTCAGCTCATTGCTACAAAGAGCTGGCATTAAACACTCCCAATGACAATTTTTGTCGCTGCTTTTGCTCTGAGTTTTAAGGTACAATTTTTAGCAGGGTTTCAGGTTTCAGCTCTTGTCTGCCACTTGCAGTGATTCACATCCTAACGTAGCTGCCTGTTAGAAGATGCACTCCATAGCATTCCAAGACTAATAGGTTCCTACTGCTGTTTCTCATCATAGTGCTCCACTTTCCCAACCCATGCTTGAGTGCCTATGCCACCATAAGCTATAGAGCCTTTAACAGCCCATGCAGAAGACTTTTGCTTTTCTTGTTAAGTATAAAAATTAAATAAAAGAAGTGAACTTTGATGTGCTCTTACTAGATCTTTTCTGAACAGAAGCACATTATGCTCATGCCTAGCACTGCCACCTTGCCTGTGGATGCCTGTGGAGGCACATTTGCTACCTCTAAAAATAGCTATTTCTTCAGCCACTGTTTTTATTTAAAGACTATTTTCACACACCAGTGGCTGTTAATCACCTAAGGAGGCATGTGTTCTAAAGTTAGGAAGACAGAAGCAGGTGTTCTTAACAGCTTAAAACTTTATTTGAATTCTTTTAACTGACTTAGAGTAAATTAGAGGGAACCCCACTCTCTTCTTATCTCTCCTTGTTTTTGTTCCCTCTTGATGCAGGAGGAGCTGCCATTAACATGAACAGCTTTGCCATGGTGCAGATAAGTACCCTTCCAAAACCTGTTGAATAAGAAACAGCAAGATAAAAATAAAGCGGAATAAAGTCAGATTTTATTGGAATTAAACCCCAGGGACCTGTGCAATTTTCAGTAAAGGCATTTATACTGCATTAAGAGACTTTAAAATTGAGTGGCAGCAGAGAATCATGAGATAGTCTAAAACCCAAGTTACACCTGCAGGTAGGGTGACCATACATCCCGGTTTGTCAGGACAGTTCCAGATTTTGTAGGCTGGTCCCAGACGGTTGGTCAACATTTAAACAGAAGTCCTAAAATGGCAGGGGTGCAGGGCACAGTTTGGCACAGAGGCGGAGTGGCATGGTGCCCCAGGCAGCTCTGCCATTTGCTGGACTGCACCCACGCCCCTTCCCGCAGGCCTCTGCCTCTGCCTGCAGCAGAGCCACTGATTTGTGGGGCCAGGGGGTTTGCTGTCTCAGATATCCTGGATTTCCTTATGGTCACCCTATGTATAAGGCACTGGTGAGTGTGGGTTGGACATTGCCCAGAGTCTGATCAGCAGAGAACTCAATTACTGCAGCCCAGATTGGCTCTTTAGTTCAATAGCTATTTGGTCCAGGTTCTGAATTTAATTTCCATGTGTGCCCCTAAATGGCAGTTTTCTAGCTTTGGATGTATAAGTGAGAGCGTGTAGACTGAGCGTGCTCAGTTGGGGCACATACTGGCCAGGTACATATGTGCATAGCTGACGTCAATTTTAGGAGGTGGCAGGTGGGCAACTTCTATTTTTTAGTCCCAGTAGCCAAATGGTTATGACACCGACTGAGAAAGCTAAAGACTCAAGTTGTAGCCCCACATCACCTAGAGGGGTTTGAACCTGCAGCACATCTCAGTACAGTGATCTAACTGCCACACAACAGACTAGACATTTGCAAGGCCTTTCTTTACTGCTGCTTTTGAAACAGGGCCGTTGCACCTTGAATGCACCTTGAATGTAATAGTCATTGGTGTTATCACAGAATCACAGAATCATAGAAGTAGGGTCGGAAGGGACCTTGTAGATCTTTGAGTCCGACCCCCTGCCTGGGCAGGAGAAAAACTGGGCTCAAATGACTCCAGCCAGGTAGGCATAAAGCCTCTTCTTAAAGACCCCCAGGGTAGGGGCCAGCACCACTTCCCTTGGAAGTTGGTTCCAGCTCCTAGCCGCCCTAACCGTGAAGTAGTTCTTGTGGATGTCTAATCTAAACCTGCTCTCCAACAACTTGTGGCTGTTATTCCTTGTTATGCCAGGGGGCACTAGGAGAAACAAGGTCTCTCCCAAACCCTTCTGGTCCCCCCTAGTGAGTTTATAGACAGTCACCAGGTCTCCCCTCAGCCTTCGCTTGTGAAGGTTGAACAGGTTCAGGTCCCACAGTCTCTCACTGTAGGGTCTGCTGTGTTGTCCGCGGATCATGTGGGTGGCCCTCCTCTGGACCCTCTCAATGTTGTCCACATCCCTCCTGAAGTGGGGTGCACAGAACTGGACACAGTATTCCAGCTGTGGCCTGACCAGTGTCGTGTAGAGGGGGAGGATCACCTCCTTGGACCTACTTGAGATGCACCTGTGGATGCACAACAAGGTCCGGTTAGCCCTGCCAACTGTGACCTCGCATTGTCAGTCCCATGTTCATCTTGGAGTCAGTAATGACTCCAAGATCCCTTTCTGCCTCCGTGCTCTCAAGAAGGGAGTTTCCCATCTTATAAGTGTGCTGCTGGTTACTACTGCTCAATGCAGCACCCTGCACTTGTCAGTATTGAAACGCATCCTGTTTTTGTTAGCCCACCTCTGTAACCTATCCAGGTCTTGCTGCAGTCTTTCCCTCCCTACTAGCGTGCTCACCTCATCCCAAATTTTGGTATCATCAATGAATTTAAACAGGTTGCTTTTCACCCCATTGTCCAAATTGCTGATAAAGAAATTGAACTGCATGGGCCCAAGGACCGAGTCCTGGGGGACTCTGCTGCCCACTTCCCCCCAGGTCGAATATGACCTGTCTACCACCACCCTCTGAGTACGACCCTTCAGCCAATCTGCAATTATACTCCAATATAATTTACACCTGAATTGAGAACAGGCCGGTGAGCACTTGTTTGTAGATAGGTACTCTCAGTAGGCACTATAAAGTCTCACTACCTTGTGATGACAAGAAAGTAGCATCCTGTTTGATTTGAGCTTATAGCTTCCCCTTGGATGGAAGTCAACGCACACCACCTACATTGGGGGAAACTGGCTGACTTTTCCCAAGGTGATTCTACGCTGGACTCAAGTGAGTTACACTGCTGTAATGGTTTACATCATCTGTCTGCAATGGTGTAAAGTCCAGTTACCCAAGTGTAAATGTGTCATCTGGCCAGGCCTGAAGAAGAGTGCTTTAATTAAAAGTAGAAATTCTGAGCTTCCTGTTGGGAGCTGTAATCTTGCTGGAAAGTGACATCATGAGTGTTGCACTGCAGACCTACATTAACTTTCTGCCTGAGTCAGAGAGGTACGTAACTTTGAATAGTTCCTAACTGTGTGCCAGGTGCCTAACTTTGAATAATCCCTTTGAAGTGTGTAGGATTTTAAGTGTCTTGGTGAGTCAGGGCCTTGGACCAGAAATAAAGCTGGCTTGATAAGTGTTTAGAATAAGTTCATTGATTCCTAATATAGGACGAGTTGCAAGCAGTGCCACTTGTTAGCAAGAAGGCATAGATAGCTGGAAAAGAGATTCAGATCTGGGCATGGCCGCTGTATTTTTGCAGGATACGGAAGCTCCCATGTGCTGCGTGATGAGGAAAGCAAATGAATGCATCCTAGAACAGTACCTGCACCATAAACACTTCTGTGCACAATGATGCTTCTCTTCGGCTTCTCATGTGGAGCAATGTACAGATTTCCTGATTCTTTTCTATAGGCAGTAAGTTGCAAAAAGTCATCTTTAAAACTACATGCACCCTTAAATGTCCCCAGGTGCACATGTGAACAGGAGAAAAGCATCGCGAGGTTGCCAAGTGCAGCACTGGTGCCAGCTAGGAGGTTTTTTTTCAGAAAAAAACAGGCTGCACAATAAAGATACCCAACTACAATACAATATTATACTTAACTCAGTCGCACCCAGAACCCCAAATGGTCTCCCTCAAGAAGCTTAACTTACGTGTAGCCCTTCAGCCAGGTGCAGGATAGCAGTAACAAGGGCCAAATTCAATTTTAGGAGTTTGACACAAATTTTCTCCTTTGGCTTGATAAACTTGTTCTTTTGGATGCCATGTTGGTACATCTGCATTATGAGGATGTATCCTGCTCTTTTCAGTATAATACCTACCTGTTTTTTGTTTTTTTTTAACTCCACAAGGGGGTGCTATCTGGCCCTAGGCATATTCCAATAACTGTGAAAACAGGTGCAGTTTTATTTTCATTTAGTGTCTCTTATTAAAATAGTATGTAGATATTATGGGATGTATGCATCAGGGCATATTTGCTGGTAACATGTATATTCATGTAAACAAAACATTCTCTTCAAGTAGAGCTTGATATCTCAGTGTCATTAGCAAATTGCACCTTGTTGAAAATCTGTCAAAGAAAACTGACTTTTCTTGCGTTCGCTACTTTACACAAAATAGAAGCACGGTAAACTTGTGCCATAATGATTTTCTGTCTTTCTTGATGAGACATAATGAGATAAATTCAAGCCCTTTTTGAAGGCTAATTACATCTTGTACACTCTAGACATCAGCTGCCCTTGTTATATGTTGTGCCTTTTCACTTTCATTTCCTCTTCCCTACTGTCTGCCGGGTGCAAGTGAACCGGGCTTAGCTTTGAAATACAAACTGAGGGTGGGGAGGAGCTCTCGGGGTTTTTCTATTTTCTCTGGACCTCTGTAGATATTGTACAATAACACAATATATCATTATTAATAGGGCAAGAATAACCAGGGCTGAATTTTGTAGAAAAAGTTGGCTATAATGAGATAAACCACAAGAACTGTTCTTGAGTACTTTACAAACAAATCTGGGAATAAATTCAAATCTTATTGTATGCCTTGGCTATCCGCTATTGTTTTTTTTTTTTTTTTTTATAGATAGTGTATTGCCGTGTTTGTCAAAAGTGGTCAGCACCTGCTATTTGGAACTAACTAACTAGACCTCAAATCCTACTTGCTTCAAATGATTATCAACATAATCATCCAACTTAGTAGCCACAGTCAGGGACCAAGGCTTCACTGTGCAAGGTTTGTCAGCGAGCAAAGTCTGTTAGTCACCCATGGTTTATTGGTCCAAGTCTATTCCCTTTCTGTGCTATGGTAACATGGTGAAACCAGATTTTTTTTTGTGCGTTTTACTACAGTCAGATAATCGGGGAGCTATTCTTTTTTTGGTGGGGATGGTAGGGGCAAAGGGCCCAGGGCCAGCCAGTTCTTTTTGATTATCAAGGTCATTTAGTGAGAAGTGACAGGTGTTTTCTGTAAAAGGCAAAGAGATCTTAGATAGAGAAAAATGCAAGAAGTGGGCCCAGAATGAAAGTTTTTTGGGTCTAAAACAGATTTTGGTGTGGTCTCAGTTCTTCCTGGCTGTAGTGACAAGCTAGCTCACCCACATAGCAGGGCTTACTTGCAGTAGCAGTAATTTTAATTTAGAAAGACTGGTTGATTCCAAAAGAAATTTCCCTTTTTTCCTGTCAGATCAAGACTAGCTTTTTTCATTGACAAATGCTATAGTGGCCAGCCTGAAGAAGCCAATGATAAAGGGGATATGATGTGAGAAGAGTTGCACATCCTGGTAATCTTACACCTATGCAGAGAATAGAAATTGGTCAGCTGTGTACAGTCCCCATGTGTTTGCCTGGTTTCCTTTCCTTGGAGGAGAGGGGGAACCAAAACAAAACATTTTACCCATTGTGATTATAAGATTCTGTTCTCATATCCATGTGACAAATCTTAGAGAATGAAACCTCTAAGCCAAACCTTAGCTTAGCACCTGGCCAGAAGAGCTCAATGTATCTGAATATCAGATCCAAACCAAGGTACTTGGAGTCCGTGATTATGGCACTTTGAAGTTGGAAACAAGAAATTCCTGTATTCACTTCAGGCTCCCAGAGGAAGAAAAAAAATGACCCTTGTCCAGCATATGGGGGGGTGGAAAAAGAGAACAAAAATAATAGCTCTCAGCTAAAGTCTGTAAGGTCCATCATACATATACGTTACAGCTAAAGGGAATATATTATACAGAGAGCATGTCTAGTGCAGGGCATACCCAGAGCTATCTGTCTTCTCTATAATAGTTCAAAATTCATCACAGGTTTTCTGAAGACAACCCTGGGGAAATAGTCTTATTAGAATGTCTTAAAGCTGTCTGTAGAGAGATCCCCTCCTTTACAGAACTATATTATTATTTTATTTGCTGAGACATTGATTTCTGGGTACAGGGCATCTTAAATGAAAACTGCAAAACATATTTTGCCATTCTCCTAAGATTCCTCTAAGATTGAGTGAAAAAGCAATACTTTAATGTTTTCCAAAGCAGAGAGAGAAGCCAGAAGATCTGTTAACTCTAATACATGCACCAAGAAAAATAAATACCTGACAAAGGCAGCTGCTAGAAAAATCAATGGCCAAAGCATTTACATTCTCTTCTGCAAAAATACTTTAAACATATAGTAACGATTAGCATGAAAATTTTTTTCCAGTGTTTTTCAGTAATTCAGGGCCAGATACCTTATGAGTGTTTGATTTCATCTCTTTAACTCTATGTTTTTTAAAAGGAAACGACAAGGGATTGTTTTATGTTGAGAAAACTTAGTCTCTGCCTCCTCTCTTACAGTCTGCAGACCTGGGTTTTTCAAGGCTTCTCCCCACAGTCCATCTTGCAGCAAGTGTCCCCCACACAGCTACACACTGGAGGAAGCCTCTACCTCCTGCCTATGTGAAGAACACTATTTCAGAAGGGAATCAGACCCACCTACAATGGCCTGTACAAGTAAGCACAAGCAATATCTTTTAAAAATATTTTTGACCAGTTGCTATACAAACAGTAGGCACAAGGGTGAAAAGAAATGGAGCTTCTGTAGGCATTCAGCTTCATCCTGAACTCATTTGCACAAGTTCTACACCACTGCAGTTTCACTGACTTCTCCAAATCACTCCCACTTCATACCAGTGTATGGGAGAAGCATCTGAACTAGTAGGTATGTACATAATGTAGCAGCTAAAACTGAATATACAGCTTCTAGAACTGCCAATATACCATCTCTTAGACAACAACAGCCCTGTGTACATAACATTGCCAAGATCGTAATCTGTGCGTGTGTGTGTGTATGTGTATGTGGTGGTGTATGTGTGCGTGCTCATGTACATAGAGCTACCAGTGCATTTCTGTATATAGACAGGTAAATATACATATGGGTATTTAGATACAGATATAGACACAATATATATGGTGATAGTTATTATCAAAGGTAACTCGATTTTTAGGACTCAGCAACCAGGGAAATGGTGTAGTACTCTGAGCTACCTGAACTTAATCTGTATTGGCCAGGCAAACTGATTATCTGAAGCTGCAATGAAGAAACAGGCCCCAACCCCTGAAGTTAAATGGTCAAGGAGGTGAAGTTATTGTAAGGGGGAAATAGCAAGCACTGGGGGTGCTTTGGGAGTAGAGGAGAGGATTTTTGGAGTTAGAGTGGAGAAGAAAAGTGAAAGGAATAATTTAACATTGTCCCTTTCCTCTAAAATGCCTAGCTGCCCTCTTTTCCTTAGATTGGAAACATTGAAGTGGCCCTGGTCATTTTCTGTTCTAAATATTGATGCCCTGAACGTGCAAAGACTTAGGCCAGGATTACACTACAAAGTTGGTTGGTGTTGTTCTGCCAGCTAGGTGCTACGTAAAATTACCCACCTGTGGCTGAGAGCTTTAATAGCAAAGCTGCCAGTGAAGGTGCATCCACACTGACAGAAGAGAGATTTTACCAGCTAAGCTTGTATTGTTCATGGAGCCAGTGCAGTTACACTGATAGAAAATGCTTCCTGCCAGGGTTGGCTGTGTCTGTAGTAGGGGCTCTGCTGACAAAGCTCTCCTGGTACAGGTATTCTGTCAGAGCTTGGTACTGTCCTCACACCCATGCTTAACTTCACCCTTTGAGTAGTTCTGTTGAAGTCAATTTACTACAATATATAAGACTTTGTTGGCTTGGGACCTAATCTGGGAACAACACAATATTCCAGATACAATATTGTACTAGAAGAGGCATAGAAAGGGATTGGGAGAAAACTGAGTTCCTGGGCATAGGAGCAGGTAGAAATTCTAGTAAATCATAAAGAGGAAAGGAAAGGAAAGGAGGGGTATCTAAAACATCTGGTTATAGGCAAAGAGGTGACTTCTCCTTTCCATTTCCTCAGATACTTTCTATCAGGAACTATTTTTCAAAAGAAAAAGTCAGACTCTCAGAACCTTCTGAAAACTAGTGTGTAATAGCAGCCTACTCATATCCACTCTGGTTATTTTGCTAGGACTTTCTTTGCTGGAAACAAAACAGGGAAGTGATTTAGGAATCCAGGTATAGCTTCTAGCCTTAAATGAATGAACCGAAAGACATTTAGGGGAAGAGAAAATCTAAGATCTGAATGGGAGTAAAACAGTTCTGGGGCCAGGACAATAATGATAGGTTCCTAGTGCTTTAGCCCAGTGAGGCCAGCAGCCAGGTTCTCCTTTCAAAGCAAAGGTTCTGAGCCAGCAGCCTCTTGCGCACAGAGAGCGTATCTACACGTGCATTTATGCTGACTTAAATTTACTGTGCAGTAAGTTATTGTGTAGTAGTTGGGAATAGGCTGGCATCTACACATGCAGGCTTTAAAGCACATTAATGCTGTGTGTGGACTGATTTGGGACTAAATCCCCAAAATGTCCTTCTCCCTTACTGTGCACTAAGGCAGATCTACACGTGTGTTACTGCACAATAACTAATTAGGTGGGTATCAGGTATCAAATTTACAGTCAAGTTGATGTAAGTCATCATATATACTGTGACGTATGGGCATGCATGTGCAGGCACACTTCTATACTGCACTGTAATTTTGCTTACTGTGCAGTAAATGCACATGTGTAGACATGCTCAGAAAAAACATTCTTCTCTGCACCTAAGGGACAGCTTGCTCAGGTTAGCCAGTTGATATAAGGTCTAAATTAGGAACACTGAATATGTTGCTGTGTAGTCTGTAGAACAGAAACTGACTTCAGATGTGCTGCTGTTTAAAGTCCTGTCCCTGGGATTCCTGGATTCCTAGTTTCGTAGATGTAGGGTCAGAAGAGACCCTGTAGATCTTCTAGTCTGACGCCCTGCCCTGGGCAGGAGAGAAAACTGGGCTCAAATGACCCCAGCCAGGTAAATATCAAGCCTCCTCTTAAAGACCCCCAGGGTAGGAGCCATCACCACTTCCCTTGG
>NW_017729030.1:56349946-56350920 GCF_001723915.1 Gavialis gangeticus
CCCTGACTGTGAAGTAATGCCTTCTATTGTCTAGTCTAAACCTACTGTCTAGCAAATTACAGCCATTATTCCTTGTTACTCTGGGAGGCGCTCGGGGTAATAAGGTCTCTCCCAAACCCCACTGGTCCTCCCTGGTAAGTTTATAGATGGCCAGCAGGTCCCCCCTCAGCCTTCTCTTGTGGAGGCTGAACAGATTCAGGTCCCATAGCTTTCCCTCATAGGGGGCCTTGCTGCCCCCTGATCATGCAAGTGGCCCTCCTTTGGACCCTCTCAGTGCTGTCCACATCCCTCCTGAAGTGTGGTGTCCAGAACTGGACGCAGTACTCTAGCTGCAGCCTGACCAGTGTCGCATAGAGGGGGAGGATCACCTCCTTGGCCCTGCTTGTGATGCATCTGTGGATGAGGTATGGTTAGCCCTACTGACCGTGTTTTCGCATTGTCGGCCCATGCTCATCTTGGAGTCAGTAATGACTCCAAGATCTCATTCTGCCACCGTGCTTTTGAGAAGGCATTTCCCCAGCTTATAGGTATGCTGCTGGTTCCTACTGCCCAAGTGCAGCACCCTGTACTTGTCACCCTGCATTGAATCCCATCTTATTTTCATTTCCCCACCCCTGCAACCTGTACAGGTCCCACTGTAATCTGTCCTTCCCTTTTAGCATGCCCACCTCACCCCAAATCTTGGTGTCATCTGCAAATTTAAACAGGGTGCTTTTCACCCCGTCGTCCAAGTCGCTAATAAAAAAATTGAACAGTGCGGGCCTAAGGACCAAGCCCTGGGGGACCCCACTGCCCACTTCCCTCCAGGTCAAAAATGACCCGTCCACCACCACTGTCTGAATATGACCCCTCAGCCAATTTGCAATCCATCCGACTGTGTAGGCATCAGTGCCACAGTCACCTAGCTTTTTAAAGACAATGGGGTGGGAGACAGTATCAAAGGCCTTCCTGAAGTCCAGAAAGACTACATCCAC
>NW_017729030.1:56350978-56357558 GCF_001723915.1 Gavialis gangeticus
ATCATCCCTGCTGCTGGCCCGTCACAGATGTGCTCCTTGATAATCTTCTCAAAGAGCTTCCCCAGGATTGAAGTAAGACTAACGGGCCTATAGTTGCCCGGGTCCTCCCTCTTCCCTTTTTTAAAGATGGGAACCACATTGGCCCTCTTCCAGTCGTCCAGCACCTGGCCAGAGCACCACGAGCGCTTGTAAAGCCGTGCCAGGGGCCCCACAATAACCCCTGCCAATTCCCTCAACATCCTGGGGTGGAGACCATCTGGACCTGCTGATTTGAACACATCCAGCCCCTCCAGAAGTTCTCTAACTCGGTCCTCCCTGATCCTAGGCCTGGCAGAGTTTCTCCTGTGTCTGTTCTGAATCTCGGTAGGGGGAGTCCCGGTCCCTGCACAAGAAAATGGAGGCAAAGAAATTGTTAAAGAGGTCTGCTTTCTCCTCTGGTGCAACCACCAGATTGCCAAGCATATCCTGCAGGGGCCCCACATTACCCAGGGCCGCCTTCATTCTCCCTGTGTATTTAAAAAAGAACTTTTTGTTATCCTTGATGCTAACCCTAGTTCCGTATCAGCCCTAGCTTTCCTAACAGCCCCCCTACAGACCCGAGTGGTGGAGGTATACTCCTCTTTGGTGATAGCCCCTCCCTTCCACTGGGTGTACGCCTCCTTTTTGGCAATCAGGCATTCACGAATGCCCTTGGTGAGCCAGGGGGTCTTTGGGGCACTATTGCCCCCTTTGCTTCTTGTTGGGATTGTCACCCCTTGGGCTCTGAGTATTGTCTCCTTAAGGAACAACCACTCATCCTGGGCACCCAATTCCCCTACTCTCCAGGACCCTAGTGCCTCCCCCACTAATCTCCTTAGCTCATTGAAGTTGGCCCTCTTAAATTTTAAGGCTACTGCCTTGCTGAAGGCCCTTGACACCCTTTACAGGATGGTGAATTCCAGCAAGTGATGATCGCTATCACCCAGGTGGTTGAGGACCTGGAGTCCCTTCACCAGGTCGTCGCCTGTGGCCAGGCCCAGGTCCAGCAGGGTATTCCCCCGGTAGGACTGTGAACCTCCTGGGCTAGACAGAGGTCCTGTATCTCAGCCAGGAACCTCCGTGAGCAGTCAGACGTGGCTGACTGCTCCTCCCAGCAGATGTCTGGGTAATTTAGATCACGCATGATGACTACCTACATCCCTTGCCTTAAGTGCCTCCGCAAGCTGACCCAAGAATTCGCGGTCCAGCTCTTCCCCTTGGGATGGTAGGCCCACTTATAGACAGCATTGGCAGTAGGTGGTGCTACATCAGAACTATAGATAGATGAAAGATCAGACCAAGAGCTCATGGTACTATATGGAAGAGCATTTAAAAATTACTATGCTCAAGATATCTTTTTACTTTTAGGTTTTGATATTCAAAAGGGGGCTTAAGAGGTTATATGACCAACCTTCACTGGAATTCATTGGGAGAGGGTTTTTTAACTCTGTTAGGCACCTTTCAGAGAATGACATTTACTTCTATTTCCCAGGCAGTTTTTTTTTAATAACAACTGTAATTTCATTAAAAGTAAAGTTAAGACAAGCCAGGATATTGGAGTGTTTCTTAGGCAGATGGAAATCACAAAACCAACCATGTGCAGAAACAGCCAATCACTGACACATTTTTGTGGCTTGTTGCTCTTTTACAAACAGGAAAAACGTCCTGTGTTATGATTAGATGTGTTAAAGCCATCAAACTTGTACTGTTCACGTCTTCAGAAGCTAATGATACCAATGATATGCTAATATGAAAAGTTAATGTAGTTGATTTCAAATGACACATTAAAATTAGGTTTGAGGAATACACCTGTTATGCCCCTGTTCCATATTTTGTGGGGGTTTTTTTATATTTTCTATTAAATAAATAGAATATATAGTGTATATTATATATACACTTCATATATATTTTTATTAAAAAATCCTTTTCACTCCCATTTTGCTATGTGCCATAGCCCCACAAACAGTAAGGTAAACTGACAGACAGACCATCATAGGGAAGTTGACAATACACAAAGGATCTTTTTTCACCTTTCCTAGCTAAGTGACACTTAGATAGTCACCTAAGTCCAGTTTTTGGCACTGACAAAGATGTTAGGCTTCACTTCTGCCTGTATAGTTACTCTTGCTTTGGGCTCCCTGGTGGTCAACAAGGTTCTGGGTTGAAACTGAATCTCCTGAGTACATGTTCGTATCAGTTCCAAAGTTTTAGTTGGAATAAGACTATGATTAGCAAGCTTTTCCTAGAGGAGGGGTGGCCCTCTTACACCAACAGCTTAGTGGTTGGGGCAGTGGCCCAGGAAATGGGGCATCTGGTTTCTAGGCCTCTTCACTGCATTTCATACTTCCCAGCAAAGGATCCTAAATACCATGTCATAGACCAAATAATGTCCAGAGTGGCTTCTGGCCTTCTTCTTCTTTAAGCTAGCCCTCTGGACAGCCAGGAGAAGAAGAGATGTAGAAGAACCAAAAGAAAAACAAGCCGGAGAAAGTGGGGCTTACTGAGGTGCATGCTCCCTTGGCAGGAAGAAGGCCTGGGGTTTTCATCCCCGCTCCCCAATGACTTTTCTGCACCTTGCATTTAATATCCATTAGATAAATTGGGATAAAGCAGCAGTGGGGTAGGTATTTGCCACCTTTGGAGGCAGAGGCTGGAACCAGAACCCAGCTCTCCCTTCTTTGCCGGGAAGAGTCCGCCTTAGTAAGCCATGCTTACTCTGGCTTGCTTTCTACCCCTAGCCCTTCCTGGTTGTCCAGTGGGTCAGCTTCAACAAGAGACTGGAAGGGCACTAGGAAACACCTAACCCATGGCATGGTGGTTATAGGACTTGCCTGGGAAGCAGGAGATGCATGTTTATAATCTTTGTGTGAATGGGGCCCAGAACCTGAGTATCTTGTTCCCTGAGGAAGTACCCTAAACATTATGCTGCAAGGGTAGAGGGCAGTTCACCCTCTTCCTTCATATCTAAGCAATCCCATTCTGAGGTGGAAATCAAACCTAAAAGCTATCCAGGTGCCAAAAATCCTATTTACATGGCTGCGTAAGTGCTGCTTAAGCAAGTCAAGAGTTTGGCCCAAAATATTGTCAAGAACGAAGTGCAAATCAAAATAAGAATGTTTTGATTTTTACTTTTTTTTGTTTCTTAAATGCAACTTGTAACGTTAGTAGGTAAAATATTTTTAATGGGATTTTTAAATTCATATTGCTCAGTTAATGTTTGGAATAATTTTACCAGTCAGCCTGTGCAAATGTTTAAGTCATTGTGGATTTGCAGAGTTGTGTGAAAACTATTATTTACTGTGCAGGAGGAAAATAGCTTAAAAAAATCTGAGGATCATTTCCATTTTAGATCAGTACAAATTTTTTTTAAAAAGCATCATCTTGTAAACTTTTGCATTTCAAGGCCATAATTAAGAAGTTCTAAATAGCATAAAATGAAGCACTGATTAGAAGTTTGAAACAGAATATTTTGTATACATTTCTGCCGTCAGAAAGAAATCCACAATTTTAAAATGAATTTTCTATACAGGTAGGCAGAATTTGTCTTTCAGAATATATTTACAGTCTGTATGTTGACATGTTATTTCAGCAAAGAAACAGTTTGATTCTCCATCAAAACAATACAGGTTTTGTCTTCAGTTGGTATGGTCTGTTTAAGCCTTTTAATCATGTCCAGGGATGGTGAAACTTACAGAAGTCCATATATCTGCTTCATATACAAATTAGATACATTAAAAAAATTGTGTTTCAATAAAACAACTCCTTTGTCCTTGACAAAGAGAGGTCAAAAATAAATACGTAGCTTCTGAGCAGATCTTGGCTCCCTGATCCTCAAAAAATAAAACATTTTGTTCTTACCACTGTGATATTTCAAAGTTTTATTGGAGCACAGCTTCAGGATTCTTCAAATAGTACTTGTTAGGTATCTAGACTACTAAAGACCATTCTTAGGGCCCCTTTGAGAATGCTAATTTTATGGGTTATGGAGTGCCACTAACTTCAAAGCATTGCTATTGAAATTGATGTTTTTAAGCCTTCAAGAAAAGCAGCTGACTCTTCTGTACACAGCAAGTAAAACCTCTGGCGACTTAGTAAAGTAATAATTTATCTCCTGTTAAAGACACATTGTCCAATAAATGTTTCTTGTGCCCAACTTCTTTTTCTTCTTGGTGTATTAGTAGCAGTAAAAAGTGCATTTACACAGTGGTAGAAAAAATGGGCAGTAACTGGTCAGAAGTACCTGTGTGCAATGCATATATCGCTGCACAACTCCAGTCCCAAACTGCTTAGCTACCATTATATCAATATGAGTATGACAGGACAGAAAATAGCTCTGACTCTTCCCTGTGCTTAGTTGCCATAAGCTAAACAGTGTTGGATCCCTGCGGTGTAGTTTGTGAGACTTTAAGTGTAAAGATTCACAGATCTTTTGTAGAACCCTCACTTGCTAGTTCCCTCTGTTACTTTGTATCCATTTAATTTTTGTTTTTCATTTTGAATAATTTGAAATAATGACTGATATAAGGACTTTAGCTCTAGGAATTAATTCCATGCTGGAGATAAGCACCAAGGCCTTAATCCTGCAAAAGCCTGCAATACACTGTGTTAAGCTCTGCAGTTGATCCAAACCCATATTACTTCAGGCTTGAAAGCTGTGTGTTTTGTACATGTGTTTTTAGGATTGAGGACTTCCTGTCCTCTTCAGCTTCACCTCATTGGACTCAGAGCAGACAAACACAGCCAGATCCCCACCAGTGGCACCCTACATTTATGCACATACAAACACATGAGCACATCTACCTGTTCCTGTCAGTTTGTCCAATTTAGGCAGGCAGTTTTACAATCTGATCTACAGAATTTAATGCAACTTTAGCAAAACAAGTTTACAGTTTTGTAAAATAATTCTATTTGCATTTTCAAATTTTATATCAAGGGTTTTTTTCTCCCCTCTGCAACAGCAAATTCCTGTTGGAGTTGCATAATTTTTTTATCTTCTAAAAGAATCAGAACAGCTTTTTTTGAAATAGTTCACATGCTGCAAATTACTTTGAGGTCTCACAGTAATTATTAACCATTTCACAGATAGAAAAGGAAAACTAAGAACTAAGGGTTATGTTTATTGTTTAAGAAGTATTCCCAATTTTCCACCATTATGTAATTTAAATATTTTAATGTGTATAACTAATGTGTAATAGGGCTAGAATTGTGCAATCTAGGACATATCATTAATAAAGTCTGAAATAAAATGCACTTTGGGATTGGTGAAAACACTTGGGGCTACTTTCCAAGGAGGTACATTCCAATTTTGGCATGTAACACAGTTTTGCTCTCAACTTCCACAAAAACCAAATGGGATTTTAATGCCTAACTCTCTGAAACTCTTTGGAAAATCCCAGTGTTCAGTTACGCTTGCAATTAAATGCAACTCTGATAAGCTATCTTTTTCCCTTGTGCATCACAATGCACTCAGTGAACAATAAGCAGAACTGTCCTGAAGATCACCTGCATATATGGTTCTACCATCCTTTCAAACAAAATTACTACCCTGGTGTCATCTGCATTACGTATTTTAGAGGAGTATTTTGTCCTTGGTCTCCAAGCTGAATGTACAGAAAAACGTTTCTTAAAGGACTGTTTGGATAATTTTTCTCTGAGGTTAACCCTTTATAAATCAAAGACTTAGAAAATACAGTTTTGTCTTTAAACCCATTGTATCCCATTGAAAAAAAGTGTTGTGTTTTTTGAGGCTCATGTTTTGCTTTTAACCCACAATGAAAGTCCCATTAATTTCTCTGGGAGTTCCACCACAGATTGAAGCCAAGACTCACAGAAGGGAGTAGGGATGTTGGGCCCTTCAGTTTTCAAGTATCAGACTTAAGACATCTCAGAAAAAATGATATTCAGAGGGTAGATACCCAATATTTTCTGCAAATCAACACCCTTAAAAGTAGATACCCAGCATTTTCTGCAAATCAACACCCTTAAAAGTGTCTTCAAGTTGGCCCTCAAACACAGAGATATCCAGAAACGTTAGTCACTTTTGAAAATCTTGGCTTGATTGCATAGCATGACCTTACTTCTCTAGCCATTGGGAAAAATACCATTTTTGCAGCAGCTCCAAAACAGCTGTATACTCACCTGTTAACCTTTAAATAGTCTAGTCAGAACTGTTCCGGCATCCAAACTAAGGACACGTTGCGAAATAAGGGAAGTACAGAGTAGCTAGCAAAACACCTTAACATTCACAGCTTTGCAGAGACCAAGAAAGCAGGTGCACTTTAGCCTGTGAACACAGCAGTATCGCCAAGACTGTGAAACATTTCTACGAGAAGTATTTCTTCTCAGCATCTATAGTTAGCACAGCAAACGCACATGGTGAAATCCTGCCCCTGTGACATCAATAACAAAACTCCTTTTGACTTCCATAGGGCTGTCAGTAATACCTTGCCTGTCCTTTGGTGCCAGGGCTAGCAAGGGGCTGAGAGCACATCAGAGGAAATGCTTGGCAGGATGCTCCCCCCTTAAATTCTGAGCCATGCCATCTGTGGGGAATTGTTATCAG
>NW_017729030.1:56357806-56370623 GCF_001723915.1 Gavialis gangeticus
ATCAGCTAGTCTCCCTTGGTCAGGCAGATGGGTGGGTCCAAACTTGGACCCTTTAAAGTGAAGAGGAAAAAGGAAGAACGCTCCCCATGCCCCATGCTTCTTTAGGTGCTACGGTAAATTGGCTCTGCTTGCTGTTTGGCATACAAGCAATGCAACAACTCTTTTCAGGCTAGACAGTAGTAGAGAACAGGATGGATTTATAATACTATTTTTACCATGTGTTTTTCTCACTTTACTTTACAAACCAGGACCCCCCTCAGCTCCTCGGAATGCCATCTCAAATGTTAACGAGACTAGTGTCTTTCTGGAATGGATTCCTCCTGCTGATACTGGTGGAAGGAAAGATGTGTCTTATTATATTGCATGCAAGAAGTGCCACTCACACTCAGGTCTGTGTGAGGCGTGTGGCAGTCATGTCAGGTACCTCCCACAGCAAACCAGCCTGAAAAACACCTCTGTCATGATGGTGGACCTGCTTGCCCATACAAACTATACCTTTGAGATTGAGGCAGTGAATGGAGTGTCCGACCAGAATCCCGGAGCACGACAATATGTGTCTGTAAATGTAACCACAAATCAGGCAGGTAAGTGAAACTTCAACCTGGGAAAAAAAGTTGGGGGTGTCGGGGTCTGATCTTTTCCCCCTTTATGGGTGGAACTCCCATTGAAATGAGTGAAAGGTCTGAGGATGGCAAGCTTGGGCCTTACATTCTTCTACAGGGCTCCCCCCACCTCCAACCTTTTGCTGTTTCACAGCATAATCATTGCAGCCTTCCACAGCAGGAATGTTTCCACTCAGCAGGAGGCATTGCTGGTTATGTTTTCCTTTGTTTTTTTAACATAAAACAGCTCGCAGATAATCTTTCAGAGTTTTGCATTTCAGTGTATACCCACCTACTAAAACAGAAGGAACATAATTGTCTCCCTTATTGGCAAAGGGACATCCTAGCGAGATCATTTTGATTTCAAATGTTAGTAGTTAAGTGGTCTTACCAGCTCAGCAAATGCTTAATTATCTTGGAAAAGCAGCTGAAGTGGAAGTGAAAACACAGAGGGAGTTCAGTCCCTCTTTAGCATCATAGTAAAAAAACAATTGTATTCAAGATGGTGAGGTGTAGCCTGGCTTCACCATGTCTCAGGTCAGGTGGTGTTTGTGCGTAATTGCTCATTATTTCCTTTCTGTTTTGTATCCTAAGCTAAAAATCATAGAGATTTTTTTCTCTTCCACCTAGGGCTAGACTCTGCCTTACACCTCTGTGGGAGCACAGAGAAATAAGGTGCTTAGATCAACCCACACAAGGTCCAAGCAGAATTACATTGCTATGTGTTCACCAGAGCACAGATACTGCACTTGTTATACTTGCTCAGGGATGCACACAGCACCCCGGAGGCAACCAGTGGGACTCAAGAAGTTGGTAGAGCCCTAGTGGTTATGTCTTCTATGCACACAAACACAGTAGGATGTAGCTCCATGCGTACACTCCCTGCACTTCACACCACACCAGCAAGCTTTGTGGAATGATGTGGAAGGTGTTTCCATATTTTGCTTGTGTTCTCTCCTCCTTTCCTCGAAGACCATGTCCTGCAAAGGCCCTTCCTTACCCATCTAGTTAGCTTCATGCCACTTATTAAAGGAGTATGCAGTACTCCCCCCACTGTGACAAGTTCGTGACCAGTGGCATGGCTGGTTGGCGGCATTTAGGAGGACACACACATGCAATGACAGACCCTGGCCTCTGTCAGGCTCTCACTCTCCTTTAAATGCACCCAGACCACACGCATTATCTCTTTCTGTATTGGGCCCATTTATGTCAAGAGGTAAGTTTGGTGAGGCAATAGGCAGCAACACAAGCATATGTGGCATGATGAAACTGGGCAAAAATCACAGCATTGCTGTAACAAGTGGCATGAGTACACATTTAGTGTACATCACAATTACCAGTGCTGCTATTGTTCATTTTGATGTTGGCATAGGAAACACAGGTAGTAGAGTCAAGAAATGCATCATGATCCAGACTGCTCTGGATAAGTGTGCTGCTCATGCAGCGATCACCTGCTATAACATTTTCCTAACTACCTGTAGTCTGTTTGGTGAGTTAATGGCAAAGAGCTAGACAGGCAGTGGAATGAAATGCCAGGACAGCTGCTGTGACATGGGTGAACACCCATGCAAATTTGGCTTAATTGTGGGAATGTTTCTTCCCTTAACCAAGCAGAATTTGCCTGAGCTTCAGTGAGACAATTAAACCAAGATTTCTGAATCCTCACCACAAAGCAGAAAGATGTTAGACTGCACTGGTTTGAATTTCATCAGTATAGCTCAGGTACATATTTGTATGCTCAGCAGCCACCAGAGAGAGCATTGATATGTTGTAGCTAATCAAATCCCTGCCCTGGAAATTAATTTGGATTGCTGATGTGTCAGGCAAGCCATGTGAATATATCTCGAGGAGGGGAAAGAAAAGCACTGTCGGTCGCTGCTCCCTGCTGATTGATGTGGCAGGATGCCTTTAAGAGCAGCACCAGCAGATGACAACATGACACTCACAGAAACACCCGCTTAATGCAAATAAACAACCATTGTGATTCATAATACCATTTACCATTTTCCCTATCAGCAAGGCTCTTGCCAGCAATTTTCTTTTCAGAAAAAACGTACATTCTTCTTATTGGACTGACATTAGCATTTCTCAGTTAGCACTGGATATTTCCCTGACACTTGGAGGTAAACCTATATACACTTTAATGAATGATTCTGCATGGGTAAAGATGGCACATTGACAACTGCTGCTTTCTATAAGGAAATCCGAGTTATGCATCAGCCTCTAGAGAGTCATACCAGGGGTTACATGCATGACAGACTCTCCAGGTATCAAGTTGAGAATATTTACCCTTATGCAGGTGTTACCTAGCTAACTTCTTTTGAAACAGCTGCTTTGGAGAAATATTAGACATGGGGGTTTCTGATGATAAGCACAGTTCTTGTGAAGGATAATGGAAGTTATGGTTGTGATTCACCTCTGGGCTTCTCTGGGTCTCACCATTGTAACTGCAGACAGTGTCATCTTGGAATAAAACTGAAAGAACTCAGTGGTCAGTCAGACCCGAGACCCGATGTTTGTAATTCACTGCATGGTGTCGAAATTACATCTTTTTGCTTTCCTCTGTTTGATTTTTTTTTTATTTTATGTGCTGTTTGGAGAGGCCCTATTCAAATGTGCTCTCCAAGGCTAGTTCTGCAGTCCTTACCCAAGAGATGAGCCAGATTCCTTTGAGTAAAAGGGCCCTGCTACACATTCAAAATAAAGCTGGATAGAAATCAGCTATGGAGCTAATATGCATTTTCAAGCACTAACTGTATAGCTGGGTGGCTCTTTTTATAGCTGGATAGTCAGTTTTGTCATGTCATAATTACTGTGCAGGTGTGGGTGGTCTAAATTTATTGCATGCCTAACCAGTTAATTGTGTGATAATTACTTTGCACTTGTGTCCAGTCTTACTTTGCATATGTGGCCAATCTAAATTCACTGCATGCTATACCAGTAAATTGTGTAATATATGCAACATGTAGCAGGGGCCAAAGTTGTGGTCTTCCTAACTTTCTTCACTGCCACTTGGATGCTGATTGGAACAAGGGCTGGTGCATTCTTTTTGAAGAAAGAGTCACAGGGGGCAATTTTCAAATGAGAGTTAGATGTTCTATGGGAACTGAATGCCTGCAGTCCCTGATGCCTTTGAATATCCCCTTCACAAGTAAAGCAGCCTTCAGTTTGCTGTTTACTAGCTGCCCCCCACTTGCAGCAAGAAAAGGAGGAGACACATGCATAGTTTCTACAGAGTTTATGTGTGTTCAGCTCTTCTTAAAACCAGTCCCTTTAAAGGTGGAACAGTGAGTTTCTTATATTACAGCAGACATGGTTAGACATAGGTAAGAGGCTCTATTCTGCATTCCATTGCACCAATTTGATTAAAATGTGAAAGTATGTTTGCCTAAATCTGGTGCAGTGAAGTTCAGAATCAGGCCATTGGGAATTGGTATAAGACTTGAAGCAGACAAAAAGAATCCTGCTAGGAGTCATGCTAACCTTAGGAAATTTAAAAATCATGTTATGGGGCAGCCCTGGCAGGTACTAATGTTGACAGAGACTTGCTAACCAACATTACAAAAGGAATGCCTAGTCTTTTTCTTCCTTATTTCCATGTAAATCCCCAAGAAGGCTTCAGTAATTTCAGAAATTAAAAAAAAAAGCATGAACAGCAGGATATCGGCTGCTCCAGATGTTTTTTATATATGGAAACTTTGGCAGCAAGCAATGTAACTGGTTTTGGGTTCTTGTAGGGACTGTTTCCTGAAAAAATTGCTTCTTTCCTAAGTAATGTATCTCTCTCTCTCTATTTTTTATTTAAACTGGCACCAGTAGTCAGTCTGCCATTTTCAGAATTATGAAATTTTATTTTCTGAAAGATGTGTGAACAGTCTTGACTCAGAATTAGATTTCAGAGTACAACAAGAAAAATACTAGTTCTGTGTGCAAGAGGAAAAATGTTACAATAATCTGTGAAATGAAGTTGATTAGCTAACCCTGGCTGATCAGCATATGGAATCCAATAATGTTGGGGGTTTTTTTGTTGAAGAATTTGAGTGATTAAATGATTAGTTTATGACTGTCTGTTTAATATTCAAAACATTGTGACCACAAGACCACTGCATGGTCTAAGATGAGAATAATAGAGGATCCTACTTTCATGGAATAATTCATATATAATTTGGACCATGTTTTTAGAAAATAAAAAATTTGGCTGCTGAATTCTTATTTTGAGCCTGAACCAAGTGACCAGCCTGTTTTTCAAAGGCACTGAGCCCCAGCTCGATTTCTGCATATTGGTAAGGCAAGAAGCAATAGAAGGAGAAGTCAGATGAGGGGAGAAGGTAGAATAAAGGCTATTAAATAGTTTTGAAGGGAAAATCTAAGCCAGATGAGATAAGTAGAAGAAGGGTAAATTTAAAAAAAAAACCTGATGAAAGTCAGCCCTCAAAATCCATCTGCTCTCCAGTGTTGTCTGCTTCACTGGGTATGTACCTTCCAACTTCAAGAGTAAAAGAAGAGTAGGTGTCCTCTACAAAACAGCTGTTTAGTATGTAATCCAGATTAATTCCCTGAACTCTGAATGAGGCAGGTTTTCAGGGAGAAAATAAATAATATGATTATGCCACACAAAGGACTGCATTACGGTTGCATCAGTTTGCCATATATTGCATATTAAGCTTAGATGATATCTGTGTGACAAAGGTTGATTCTGTGCTATAAGTAGTCAGTATATTTTCCTGAGAAGCAAATTCATATGGAGCCCATAATTATCCATAGGCTAGAAACAGAAAAGGTTTTTGCTACAGAGTTGTGGAGTGTTATCTTCAGGATACTTCAGTGGAGGAGCTTTACAACTCAAGCACTCTACCAGACCAGACAGTGATGGTACAAAACACTCGCTCAAATTCAAAAAAATCACATCTTGACTGTGTTGGAACTGAACTGTCTTCCCTTGCTTCTGTTGTATGCATTAGCAATCAGATAGCTTCTAAAACCCACAATGTATGATGCCCCCTACACATTGCATGGCATAGGGGAATCCTGCTTCCCATCAGGAGCTCGAGGAGGGCTTGTACTCCAGGGTCAAGGTCCAATCTTGGTGCATATAGCAGGTCTGCCAGATGCACCCACTCCATCTGCCCTCTTGTGTAGTGAACACTGGGCATATAAGTGACATAATATTGCCCTTGTTCCATGAGGAAATAACTGTAACTTAGGGTATCTAGTTGTGTACTGTCATGTATTTGCAAGCTCAACATTAACTTTTCAAATGTACCATCTGGTGATAGCTGTTTCCACGTTCCACCTCATTCCCACCAGTGAATTGGCTTACTAGAACATTCATGGAAAGCAAATATAAGGAGGGGTCAAAGCACATCTGAGAATAATTCAGTTCACTGGTCAAGCTAATATTGGGTGATTTTGGGGGGGGGCGAAGAAAGGGGGGCTGGAGAGGAAGTGTTTCACAAAGCTCTGTGATTAAACAGAGCCATGTGTATCAAAAAAGACTCATAAATCCCCTGAGGTCTTCCTTCTTGCCTGATCTTTACACAGAAAGAGCCATTATGTGGAACTCTTATTTGGAACGTGTATCTTACAGACTGCATCACTGGGTTCTCAGAGAATGTCGGTTCGGATGTATTCTCATGACTGCACATGCACACACACTGAGGTAGATTGGCTAAGATGTCTTAAAATCACACTTTCATTGTTTGATCAATACAAGATTCAAAGCGACCTTGTTTATTTATTAAAGGTCATCGCTTTCCCTGGGAATTTTTAATATTAGGGCAATCAATTATTATTGTCAAGGTACTGGGAAGGGGGCAGAAGGGAAAGTGAAAGAGAAAATGCTTCCCAAGCTGGTTCCTTCTTGTTTTAGTGACATCTGATTTTTACTCCAACACCTGATCTTACTTGATATTCTGCTTATGCAGTATATGAAAGCAGTGTTTTCCTATTCTGTTATGGTTAGTTTGCTTGGATAAAGTGTAAGACATATGGGACTAAATGTTTGGACAGAACATGCACAGAACATGGACGAGGTCAGAATGGTCATGGGCAATGAGAAATCACATGTACTCAAGACGTATGTCAGCCTTATTCATAACAGATTGCCAAGACTTGCAGGAATGTAAAAGAGAGCTTATTGAATCTTGGAGTCTAGGAGAGGTGGAGAAATTAACATATATTGAAAACTGCTGCTTAGCTACATACTCCAACAGTGAATTTCTGTAGGGCAGGGGAATGAACCAAATGTCAGTGAAAGAGTTTAGGATTGCAGTTTGTCAAAATGTGGTCATCACTCTCCATCTAAGGTAAATGAATTACATTTTTTAAAGTGTTGTCCAAACTAAACATGTGAGTACCTTTGAAGGTGGAAAAAAAATTCTCATTACTCTCTAAATGAATCTTACAGCTTTTCTCTTCTGACCACATTGTACAGCCTTTGTAAAGTTAGCACTGAAAGAAAAGGAAACTCTATCCATATGAATATTCTTTACATTGACCATCAAGTACTACATCTAAGAACTTCCAGGTAAACTACATTTGCTTTGTAAAATCTCAAGTGGACTTGATGGAGCTTTCTGAGGGTCTTTTCGTAATAGAAGACAATTCTTCTTGGAATATTTCATATCAGCTGAGCATATGAGTGTGAATACATGTAAAGTACACACAGCAATGTTTCCATGTACCCCCAGAAAGATCCTGTCAATCTATTCTAGACTGATGCATTTCCAGTCCCTTTTTTTTGCATAATAATTGAAGAACACACTTGCAGGGACCAGAAGTTCCTGAGGTGAGTTCTACATGCAAGCATAATAAAAAAAGGAAGGGGCTTATTAAGCATGAAGAAATGTAGGTACTAATGGATCTGGACTGTGAGGAGAAGCCACTGAAGAAGATGCATACATCCTTATTCACGTGTTCTCTGGCTGTTCTGCTCTTACCATCACCCTGGAGAAAGCCGAATAGTGATATATCACAATAATGCTGCGATATATCCTTGCCCATCTGGATGCCATTGATTTTTGGACTTTTTGCCAGCCAGTCTTGGGCCAGTCATGCTTGCCATTCTGGAATTCAGGGCAGCCACCACAAAGACAATGCTTTTTCTTGAGCTTCAGAGCAGGAAGCTACTGTGAAGACCAAGCTAATAGGACAGGTTATCATATTTTGGGGAGCAAGCCTTTAACAAGACTTTTAGCTTCCATTCCTACCCAATGTCCGTGGCCAGTGGTCATGTCTGCATGGGATGCTGACTGCACAGTACCCCAAGACTACTGCACAGTTTCACGCTACTGCACAGTCAGCGTCACAACAAAGCCATTCTTTGCTGCTACTGTACAGTAATGCAGGTTACTGTGCAGTCATTTAGTATCTTTATAAACCATCAGAACCCCCCAGTAATGACTGTGTAGTCAGTGTCTCATGTAGACACAGCCATTATAACTGACACTGAGAACTGACTGTAGTTGGCATGCCTCTGAGTACAGTGTCAGCCTAAAGATTTTGGGGTGGGTCATCAAGATTACTCTTTGAATGCCCACCCTCCTTGCAAAATCCATGCAACTCAATTTACAAATGAAGCGTGTGAGTGTTTAGAGGGTGGGGACGGAGGGAGAGGGTGAAGAGTTAGATGCTCTCCAGCCTCTTGGTAAAGAATAGAGTCCAGCTTATATCCTGGATATTTCAGCTGCATCATATTTTCAAGGATCTTTTTCAAGGAAAAGTTCCAGACCTTCTTCTTTATCAGTGAAAGCAAAGAGTACATTTCTAATTCCCTGTTCCTTTCCCACCCCATATCACAGGGGCATACAACCAGGGTCTTCATGGATCCCTAATAATAGCACCATTATTTGACCATTGTTTATTTTGTGGGGGGAAAAACCCACTGACAGTTGCATTTGTTTATTTCCTCCAATCTCAGATTCTTGAACAATATACAACTTCTCTCATGTATTGCTTGAGAGAACTTTCTTTTATTTAGGAGGCCTTTCCTAAAAATAGCTCATTCAAAAAGCAGTCTCAGCAGGCATTGTACAGATCTCTAAATCAAAATTGACAGTGATGACTATTTTTCTCATCCAGGAAAAAGAATTGTGTGAGCTGCCATATTAATTTCCTTCTGCATTTTCAAGAAGTAGCCAGGGTAAGGCATAATAACAGCATCCTTAATGGGACCACCTTAACAAGGGGATGAATCAGAACATGTATTAGCTGGTCAACACATAAAAAATCAGTCACAGATCCATCACAGATTTGATCAAAAAGATGGGACCACCCTAAGTCGCAAGGAATTTGAGCTTTTGCAGTTCATTTCAGCACCTCCAAGGCCAGAACGCTGATGAGAACCATGTTCTTAGTTAGGCTGGAAGATACCTGTATAGTCATATCAGCTGAGGGGTCTTGCAATCTGCAGTCATTCTGAAAACCTGGTCAGGTCATTGCTGGGTATGTCTGTGCCTGAAAAGACATTAGGTATAAGTAGTAATGAACAGCTGGCTGCAACAGAGGAGTGTAATCAAGTCACAATGTTTTACCCCAGGGGCCTCCTATTTTAGATAAGGATGTGTATGACATGGTTTGGATGATTCTGCCTCAAGCAGGGGGGTTGGAATAGATAGCCTCCTGAGGTCCCCTCCAGCCGTACTTTTCTATGCTTCTGTGGTTCAGTCAAAACAGAGTTGGGCCAATGTAAAATTGCAAAATCCCCTCCCCTCCCCCAGTTGTTACAATTTTGGCAATTTGGCCTGTGGTTAGATCCAGGGCCCCTTGAAGATAGTGGGAAGATTTTCCTTGCTGGACTCCTTATCAAATCCTATCAAGCCCTTTAGTTTTTGTTCCTTATACAGAGTATATTTTTATTTGTAAAATTGACAAACTCTGTTTAAAACTAGATGCAGATACCCAAAATCACATGTGAAGGTGCACATGCCGATGCACATACAGTATTATTAGAAGCATGAAGGTATGTTACAAAATGCTGATTGCATTGGAGTCAATGGGAAAACTCCCATTGACTTCAGTGGGACCAGGGTTTTACCCACCACTTTTTTAAAGGATTTATGCATATAATCAGGGGACAGAACTGTAGGGGCATATAAAATAGTACACCATTAAAGTGAAATAAAATCCAAAATGTAGTGACACATAAATAGATTATTCTGTGAAATCTCTTGCAGTGACTAAATCCATTGTAAAACCTTCATCACACAACATCCTATTCCTGAGTTGCAAGTTCATCCCAGCCCAGATGGCTGGATGTCTGCTACCAAATGAATTATGGATAAGTTGAATATTTAATAGTTTTATTTATAACTCCCTTGTTGGTAATTGCTGATTCTCTTAGTTTGTTATCAGGCTTTGTATAGCACTCTGTATGTTAGAAACATATGATGCATGTCAACATTAAAACAGTTCCTTGGAAGGGTGGAAATTTCCCTAAACTTAAAATATTAAGATTGAGGTAATTTTTATTGTTACAGTAGGTGAGATAACCCATTCAATGATACACAGGCACATTAAAAAATTAAATAAAAAGATTTCATACATCTTCAGAAAACATTTTAATGATGACATGAAATTAAAATGTATACAGATACAAATAAACATAGTATGTAACAAGAAAAAAGAGAAAGAAACACATCACAATTATTCTTATAATTACATATTGGCAATGAGGTTTAGCTTCTGACATAAATCCTGTGTTGTGCAATGTTGTATAGGTGTAATTCCCCTCTCCATTCCTTCCACCATTACTGAAAGGTAATGTCATTATAGCAACACAAATGCTTTTCTGTGGAGATATGTGACATATTCTAGATACTCAAGAAGGGTAAGAAAAGCAAACATTTACTTCCCTTCCAGAAAATTGTCTCCATAGACTGTGCTCTGATAGTGCTGTGCAGCAAGAAACTTGAATACAGGGACTGTTAAAGGAGCTAGCGTAAAATGTCAACAAGTGGCCCTTTACACAAGCATTCAGCAGTGCCAAGACAAAAACAATCAATCCATCTGGGAAACATTGGGAACCCCACTGCACATATAACTAGGATACAAATTCAAAATGACTTTTGTGATTTAGGAGGCTGAGGGTCAGATTTTTAAAGGTAGTATGATCCATAAAATGCAGACACGCACCGTTTTTATGTTGTTTTTGCCCTAAGCTCATAAGCAACTATCCTTCCACTGAAACCAATCACTTGTTTTCACATGATGCAACTTAAACATGAGTTTAGAGCTTGATAGGGCTGGGCAGTAGTGTAACTAGAGCAGGACAAGTGGGGCATTCATCCCAGGTGCCAACTTAGAGAGGGCACCAAAATCACCCCTGGGGAGCATTTGTTTTAGTTGGCCCAGCCCTGAAGTACTTGGCCATAGAAGCTGGGTCACCTTGTTCTCTGCAGTGTGTGGAGGTGAAGGAGGCTGATGAACCTGAGAGACAGGCTCGCCACATGCCAGATGCACTAGCCCCATAGTGCACTCTTCCTGGAGGCTGTTCCTGGTGTCTGTTTGCTCCCCCTCTCTATATTTTACTGGGCATGGAACTGTACCTCCCATGGCAAAAATCTAGGGGAGGACTGCCATTCAGCTCAATTCTGCCCCCCTTACCGCTGCCATACATTATGGGCTGCAGGGCTGCCTGGCTTCTGTGGCTGGGCAGCTCCAGTGAGGTTGGGGGCATTCTGGTGCCCTCTGCTGAGCCGGGTCCTCAGCTGCAACACCCCCACTGCCCCCCATATAAGAAATAAGATTCTTCCCTACCCCTTCTCCCAGCTCCCCAGAGATTGGTACTTTGCTTAGTGCACTATGCTTCTGGGATGAGTGCCTTTGAAACATTTGTCCCTCACCAGAGCTCCACAGCTTATTTCAAAGTTTTCTTTCCCTGCTAGACAGAACTGTTAGACAATCATATGTTAATCATATTTTAATCACAGTCTTCAGGACCAGGAAGCTCTCAGTGTATTAGAGCTGAATAAGAAATTTGCTGGAGAGGGGAAAACAGGGAAATGTACCAGTCACTTTTACTTACCAATTCAATTCAAGTCTAATTACATTTTTTTTTAAATAAATCCTGGATAGTCTTTTGTATTTTGAATGTGTTGTTGTTCATAAATCCTTTTTAGATCTTTAGTCTTAATCTTCTATCAATTTCTTTGCTTGGCATGTTATTCCTATAATTTTAAGATTGCACATAGCCTTGTGTTTGCAGAGAATTGTATAGATTATACGTTGAGAATCCTCTTAAAATATGTGGACAGAAAAATCGGAATAACAAAAATATATATATTCACAGTGCTGCAATAGAAATAGTAGGAGACTAACAGAAATCCAATATAAGTCCCACTGCAGCTTCTGCATGATACTGAATAAGCTCTTTAAATCAATCCGTCTCAAGAAGGTGAACAAAATGGTGAAACTGCCAGAGTTGCAGTCTATAACCTTTGGGTCACAGTAATTTTGTATTAAGTGAGTTGTTGTATAGAAATGTCACACAGAGTAGAGTGGCTTTACTTGCTGGTTCCCCTTTCCCATGAAACTGATACTTGTATTGATTTTGAAAAATACACAGTCTACAAAATGCAGAGATGTTTACAAATCCAAATCCTGGGCTGTATTTGTCTGCTGCTGCTGCACAATGCACACACATTACCAAATACCTTCCAATAATTGATATTAATGTACAGTGTTCCATACAACAAGGGCCTGAACTGAGAACCAGGAACTTTAATGGATTTTAGATGAGTTCTGTCCTTCAATGCAAGTAGGGACCTGGTCCTGCAACACGTTCCTTGCGTATGAACCTCTGTGCTGGGATAAAGTTTCACTGAAGTAAGTGGGGCTCTGAGCACCCTCAGCAGGTTAGAGGATGAAGGCCTTAATTCATTGTCTGTAACTCCTCTTGCAAGCTCAACATGCCATTTCTCTATCAGCCACTCTCTTATTTTCCCTTTCTGTTGTATCGATCCCTTTGTTGCTGTGTCTAGTTTGAACCTGGTATCATTCAGGGCAGAACAGAAAGTAATGGAGAGATGGATGGATGTGGCTGGTAAAAGAAGAAGAGGCAGATATCATAGGGAAACTACACTTAGGTCATGTAACCATGTGGTGCCACATCAGTGCAAAGTATACCCAATATCAGATATGGCTGGTGTTTTAGTGGTTGTTGTCATTGCTTGTTTGTGAACTGAATAGGAGATATAATAGCATCTATTTGGAACTGC
>NW_017729030.1:56375623-56383650 GCF_001723915.1 Gavialis gangeticus
GTTGTAGGCTGGTGTTTTAGTGGTTGTTGTCATTGCTTGTTTGTGAACTGAATAGGAGATATAATAGCATCTATTTGGAACTGCATGAATGCTCACTACTTTCCTTTTCATGATTTCTCAAACTGACTTTGGCCTGGATGCAGCTAGGTACTTTAATAGAAGTGTAGCTTTAAGCCTGTGGATGGCCACATTGATTTATACATCTACTTACGCACTTTGTTGCAGAGATGAAGCTGGTAAGATTTGTGCTGTGGGTGCAAACCCCAGTAGGGGGATGCCACTGCTGGTGAGGGGGAAGTGACATTGTGGTGCTGCCAGGAACCATGGGGTGAAAGGCCTCCAGAGCTCCTCCTGCTGTGTCCCAGTGCCACTTAATCCTGTCACGACCTTTGGCAACATTTTCAGAGCCACCTACCCTCAAGGTGGTGCTAAGCATCAGGCAGCTGTGAGCCCTGCCCCTTCCCCAAGTGCTGCTTTCACTCCTGTAGCTGGTACCCCTTTAACTTGAGGTCCAGGGCTCATGTTCTCATCGCCCACTGCTAGTTATGCTTCAGCTTTGTGAAATATCAGACTACCTCTTTCAGTCATCATATAATATTTACTTTTTTACAAGAAATTTTAATAATTAACAATATGTTATAGTACTGGAACAACAGTCCTGAACTGGAACCTTCTCGCCCCAGCCCCTTCCTCACCCCCTCAGCCCCTCCGCTCCCAATTTCCATTTTTTAAGAGTCGAATTCTGATTTGACTAGAAAGATTTTTTTTTCTTTTTAAAGTCCCTTTTTCACAATTACATCCAGGTTGTGGTATACCTAAACATTGAAATATTATTAGGGGCATGGTTATTTTTTCATGGGTTTCAAATAAAGGGTTAATTTGAGGGATTGGCCCATGCCAGCTGGTATTTTATCTGAAAGTAATATTCCTCATCTGCTTTGCCAGGAGGACTGAAAGAACTCATTTTAAAGTTTGGATCAATGGCAAGATGAAGAACGAGTAGGCAGAAAACAAATGATATTTCATTTACAGCAGCTGCATGCCTACAGAGAAATACTGAGGTACTAATATTTATGTACATACAAACACATTGCAATTAAAAATCTTTAATTAGAAAGTGCTTTAGATCCACTTATTTGCTCACATGGTGGAATGCTTCATGCACCACAGAATCACAGAGGAATAGTCTGTGTCTGAAAAACTAAGCAATGGATTTCCTGGTTCAGTCAGTAGAATGGTCATGAGTATGAGAAGCCTAGAAAGCTTTACAATCATTACTATTATTAAGAATACAAGGATTTGATCCAAAGCCTGGTGAAGTCTATGGGAAGAGTCTGACTGAATACAGTGCCAATGGATCAGGGTTATAATGAGCAGCAGGTAGACAAGGTTCTTTTTATGCTGCAATGCAGTAAGTTAAGATGATTTGTAACTCAGTCCTGCAAAGCAAGGGGCTAAGCACTTTGGTCATAAGCATGCGTGAGCAGCTCTGTTGAAATCAAGAGGAATATTTCTGTGCTTCATTAAGCACATATGTGTATGTGTTTAACGAAGCACACATGTACGCTTGGCTGGATCAGGCCAGAGTACTCAGTGCCTTGCAGGCTCAAGCTCTTGATGCCAAATTGTACCTGGATCTAAGCAGCTGTACCAGAAGATCAACAGAAGCTTTCTGTTCCTCACTGGCATCTTTGGCAGGGGCCAGATACCCTGGGTGGGCTTTACAGAAGTTCTAAACCAGTGGGGGCAACAAATTAAGCTCTGTGCCCTCACCAAGTGCCACTCTAATCTCCTTCCTCTGCTCAATCTGCTGCTCAGCTTTCTCTTTACCCTGTATGCCATGTTCCCTGCCCCCTCTCTGATCTGCCACATGCCACATACAGTGGTTGCTAATCCTTCTTTGGATGTCCGTGCCACAAATTGGCTATCCCTTCTCTAAACTCTGGCCCAACTCTGTTCCCTTTGAACGCAATGGGATAAAACCTATTTAGATCTTCAGGGTCCTGCTAAGGTTAGGTACCAGGGAAAATCACACTTGGGGCCTCAGATTTTAAAAAGTGCTCACCTGTGATTTTGGGGCCAGAGTTCCAGAAGAGTTCTGGACCCAGCATTTGTCCCACTGATAACTGATGGCTTCTGAGAAATTTTGAAAACACAACCTCCATGCTGAACACTGTGGGGTCATGAATCTGGGCCCATGTTCTTTCAGAAGCCTTCTATACAGCCAGCCCACCATGTGCAGCCCTAACCAACCTGGTTAAGCTGGTCAGAACAGAGAAGAGTGCAATCTGTGCCTTCTCCCTGGTGGCATATCTGCCGCTGTCTTTCCAGCATGATTTCCTCAGGAGCCCCAACCTAGGTAGTCCAAATGCAAACTACAGATGTATGTATAAATCAGAGAGATTTATGTTTTCTTTTCTCTGTTTTGTATAAAGAGGAGACCTAAGTTGCCTTTGGTGTGGAAAACCAAAGGTGTCTCAAAAGTAAAAATCACATAGTTTAGGGGTTAATCCTAGGAATGTACTGTGCAGGGCAACATCCGTGGAGCTGACCTCCCCTTTGCTTCTGTACACACTGGTGCCCTTTCTTGCTGCGCCAGGCTGGTGCTAGCACTGCTAAAACAATCAACTTTAATGCTGCTGCCTGTAAAGGAGTTTTCATAGCAGTTGCCTGTACTGTTCTGTCATTTCACTTAGCAAACCCTTGTTATTATTGAGTTTGGAATTTTCCCCGCCTTCCTTTTTGACAGATTTTCACCCATTTAAATACTTGGGAGAATGTTTTTGCAAATGCTTCTGGATTGACATCTCCACTCAGTGGAATGAAGGACTAATAGGTAATAGTCGGGTCTGCTGCTCTCCTCTACAGTCTTGAAAAAGATGAAAGGAGACAATGTTAAAATAGATAAAAGAGAATCTGGGCTCCCCCTCTCCCTCCCCTCGTCTCCATGGATTTCCAGGGCTTTATGTGAAACTTGCTCCTAGTTTATATCCATCCAACTTTCCTTCATTCTGTTTAAAACCAAGGATAGAAATTTGTGCTCAACTGAGTGGATTATTAATTGCACTGACACTTGAGTAATTTTTCATATGGTTCATACTGTTAGTTCAGGTTATTACAGTGGACAGTTTCATGCTACCAACTTTTCTCTGTCATGGCCAGGGCTATGCTTTCTCTAAAATACATTCCTGCTTTGCATATTCCAAACCTGGCTCCCTGCCCAGCTGGGTGCAAGTTTATTTGTGAATGCTTACAATCAGTGGCACTTAGAAACATAATACCTGCTTTCTGAATAAAAAGTAGATGGCAAGGACAGGATGAAAATGAGGTTATGTCTCTCTATGCCCCAGCCACTAAAATGCATGGGTTGGGCCGCAAAGCTGGGTGTGCAATGAGGACAGAATATGCTATAGTTCCTTCAGGGGGGTGCATCAGTTAGGCTGGTGTGCAGAGCTAGGGGCTTCTAACAGAAGTCTCCACCGGTGCAGACACCCTTGAAAAGCTCCTCTTCCAAAACAAACCCAAACTACTCCAAAAACAAAGAAGGATGCAATAAATAAATACATAAAATCTTACAGAATAATGTTGATCAGGCTTAAAACAGTGACATCTTATCACAACGTAGGCCAGTGGCAGATACTACTAGGAATTCCAGTTGTGTAGCATGCTCCAAGCATTGGAGTAAATAGGAAAGATCCTAAATGGAGTAGGATTGGCCAAGTGCCACTGCATGGCAAATGGTGGAGTCAGAGCAGACATCTATTCTAAAGATATTGGTACTCCCAGCACAAAATAGAAGTAGGGTCTGGATAGATCTGTGTGCATGGGGTCTAGTGAGACAGGGTGTTTTTGCTCTTTGAGTCCAGCAGGTAATTAAAATACCTGCTTCTTATGTAGCACTTTACCTCAAGTGATCTTGAAGTGTTTTATCAAGGAACTCACCAGTGTCACAGGGAAGTTGAGCACAGAGAGATTACCCAGCAGACCCACAGTAGAGCTGCAAGTAAAGCCCAGATCTCTAAGGTCACAACCCAGTGCCCTATCTGTAGGTATTGCGTTTCTCCCACTGATATAAAATTTGAAGCATGCTGTGGATTTTTTCTAATCCATTTACAGACTATTCCACTGATCTGCATTTAAAACCAGGCCAGTGCTGCAGGGCAGACCTTGGTTTAATCTGAGCTGAGCAGCTTTGATAGAAAAGGTTCCAGTGCTACCTTAGAACAAAATGAAGATACTATGCTGCCAAAAGCAGAGCACTGTCCTGTGGCTCAGGCAGTTGCCTGCCTAACAGGGCAATGGGGGCTGCTATACATGTGCAGGGAGGCTGCTCCGACGCGCTGTGATGACAGCGTGTTGGAGCAGACTCGATTAATCAAGTCTGCTGGAGCAAGGTAATTACCATGCTCCAGCATCATGTGTATTGGTGTTCCTGTACTGAAAAATGGCAGTGGGGCACTTTAAACTAAAACTTGTTTGATGAGGTTTCGTTCAAAGCACCCTGCCACTGTTTTTCAGTACAGGAACACTGATACACATGATACTCTGGGCACTTTTAAGTAGTGTGGCTCTCGGAGCTGCGGTAATTAAAGTGCCTCCACCTCCCAGACCATGTTTCTGTTCTCAGCTCTGCCCATGGACTGCTGTTTGGCGAGTCACATCACTTTTGTGTATGTAAACTGTGGTCTGACTTGCCTTTTTATTATAGGCTTTACCTTTCTTGGGGCAGGATTTCATTCTCTCTTAATATATTTTTGTACAGCACCATGTAGAAGGGATCCTCAAACTCAGGGGCAGCCTCTAGCCACATCTAGAGTAGGAAACCATTGATCCTCTGGATCACGGTGTACACATAAGAGGTCTTGTCATGTCCCTGATGAATCTATTTGTGACTTGAGAAGCGCAATTGGAGAGCGACATAGCTTGTTATGAGTTTCACAGATCTATGCGTTGTCTAAGTTGGAGTGCAACTTTACAACATGCTTCTTTTTTCTTTCTCACTTTGCTTCTGTCCTCTGGATCAAAGCTGCTTCATGTTGAGCTGCACCCAGTACCAGATATTCCCTCCAGATTAGATGAGATTCTGAGCATTCCTCCCAGCTTTCTACATTGATGTTGAATGACTTCATATCTTTTTTGCACACATTATGGTCCTGCCATAGAGGGTGACCCCACTTTCTAGAGCCATCTCAAATCTCACTATACAAAATAGTCTTGGGGATAGTCTTCTCCCATTCTCCTGATGTGGCCGATCCATTACAACTTTTGATAGTGGTTTCTGTGTCAATCCTATGTGCTCCAGTACTTCTGTGTTTAGTATTTTGTCTTCTCGCTTTATTTTCTGGTTCTTATGCAGATAGCTCTTGTGGAAATTATTCAGTCTCTTGATGTGGACTACATATGCTAGACATGTTTCTGAATCATAAAGCAGGGGTGACAGCACACAAGTCTCATAGATTCATATTGTTACCTTAGTTGATAGTCTGCTGTTATTCCACGCACATTTCTGCAGTAGCCCAAAATTCTTAGCTGCTTTTCCGATTCTGTTAGTCAGCTCAGTCTGAAGGTCAAGACCTGTATGATATAATTAATAATACTACTTTCATCTAAGTATTGGTTGAACTATAGAGATGTAAAGAGCTTGTTGGGTAGTGCGCTGCAAGTCTTGTTCATACAGCAGATCTCTCATTTCCCCTCCAGATCTCCTGATGTTCCTTTCTTTTGAGCACTGGGCCCAGCAAGGAAGTGTTTATTATAAGTAAAGCCTCCATTCTCCCAAACCAGAGTGGAGTATGTTGAATTTAGTATGTTTGATTGAGGTACTGTCTTGTGTTCTGAGAAAAGATCCATTAATGTTACAACTGTGTCCACTTCAAGCAGTTGCAGGTTCCAGTGTCTTGTTCATAACTCCCAAGAAGAATTATGGTCATCGAATTTACTCTCATGTGTGAGAGTTGTTGGTGACTTGTTAGTAAATAAAACTTCATTTGGTAGTAAGAGCATTTAGAACAGCTTAGCAATCACTCACTGATGAGGGCTTTCCCTCCTCCCCCCCCCCCAAATAATAATAAAGAAACCACTTATAAGTTTCCAGTGTAACAATGGATCCTAATCCTGTTAACAGACTGAGGGGGGAAGAGAAGAGAAAGAGAGAAATAGAGGTCAGAGCTGGGGCAATTGGCTGGCCAAAAGGGGTTTGTGACTTGTGCTGCCCACCTAGGCAATCATGACTTGTGCTGCCCACATAGGTAAGGGGGTATGGGAGAATAAGAACACCATTTCCATCCCTGGATGGGCCACTTAGCACTGGGGCTGAACGTGTAACACTGCATAGGTACTACAATGCTATTCTTCCCTTTATGTACCAGCTTGCATAGCTGAGCTGTTACCAAAAGCAAGTTACAGTCCTGGGGAACAAGGAAGAAGCATGGAAGGAACTAGACATCCAAAGGAAATCTATGAGGGCTAGAACCACAGCAGGAACTTCAACTCAGTGTTACAGTGGCTATGTGTAAGAGTGTCTTCTATAGTCAACAGCCCTGACTTATGCACCCAGTTTCCATATATAATGAGTGGGAAGTGATAGCTACCTAACATTGAGGATCACTAAAGCTGATAAGCTAAGTAAGGACCTGCCAGTAGGAATGTGCAAAGTGGGCCCTATTTGATTTGGATTTGGATTTGGCCTGAATCATGGACAGTGATTCACTTTTCCTCGCCGGGGGAGGGGGCCACAGGAAGACGAGGAGACACCACCCGAGCAAGACAGATGACAAATTCAAGGAGTGTCCAGGTAAGAAATGGGGGTCCACACAGTCTCCCAAATTGGCGGGTGGCACACACAGCTAGGCAAGGCCTTAAATGCCTATATACCAATGCTCGTAGTATGGGGAACAAACAGAAGGAACTCGCTTTCAGAATAGCTAGTTCAGACCCAGACATAATAGGGCTTACAGAAACGTGATGGGATTCATCCCACATCTGGGCAGTTAGCATTAGGGGCTATAGGCTTTACAGGCGGGATAGAGAAGGAAGGAAAGGTGGGGGGTGATGCTCTATGTCAAGGAGCAATACACATCCTCTGCCAGCAGAATGGGGTCAGAGGAGGGCAAGCTGAAGTGCTCTGGGTGAAGATACAAGGGGGCCGTGGGCAGAGGGATCTAACGGTGGGGGTCTACTACAGACCCCCCAACCAAGGGGAGGAGCTGGACTGGGAATTTTGGGGCCAGCTTGCAGAGGCACTTAAGGCGAAGGATGTAGTTATCATGGGTGATTTAAATTACCCGGACATCTGCTGGGAGGAACAGTCAGCCAGGTCAGACTGTTCCAGGAGGTTCTTGGCAGAGATACAGGACCTCCACTTAATTCAGAGGTGCAAAGTCCCACCAGAGAAAATGCCCTGTTGGAACTGGTCCTGGCCACAGGCAACGACCTGGTAAGAGGCCTCCAGGTTCTTGACCACCTGGGTGATAGCGATCATCGCTTGCTGGAATTCACCATCCAGCACAGGGTGTCAAGGGCCTGCAGCAAGGCGGTAGCCCTAAACTTCAAAAGGGCCAACTTCAGTGAGTTGAGGAGATTAGTGGGAGGTGCTGGGGTTCTCGAGAGCAGGGGAACTCAGTGCCCAAGATGAGTGGTCGTTCCTTAAGGAGACGATACTCAGGGCCCAAGGGGTGACCATCTCAACAAGAAGCAAGGAGGGGCAAGAGTGCCCAAAAGCCCCCCTGGCTCACCAAGTGTGTCCGGGAATGCCTGATTGTCAAAAAGGTGGCGTACAACTGGTGGAAAGGGAGTGCTATCTCCAAAGAGGAGTATACCTTCTCTGCTCGGGCCTGTAGGGGTGCTGTCAGGAAAGCTAAGGCGGACACAGAACTAGGACTAGCATCCAAGATAAAAGATAATAAAATGTTCTTTTTCAAATATATAGGGAGGATGAAGAAAGCACTGGGAAATGGTGAGGCCCCTGCAAGATTCTCTGGGCAATCTGGTGGTTGCGCCAGAGGAGAAAGCAGACCTCTTTAACCAAT
>NW_017729030.1:56383714-56384327 GCF_001723915.1 Gavialis gangeticus
GGGTTAGAGAGCTTCTGGAGGGGCTGGATGTGTTCAAATCAGTGGGTCCAGATGCTCTCCACCCCAGGGTGTTGAGGGAGCTAGCAGGGGTTATTGCAGGGCCCTTGGCATGGCTTTACGAGCACTCGTGGTGCTCAGGCCAGGTGCCCCATGATTAGAAGATAGCCAACGTGGTCCCCTTCTTTAAAAAAGGGAGGAGGGAGGACCCGGGCAACTATAGGTCCATCAGTCTTACCTCAATCCTAGGGAAACTCTTTGAGAAGATCATCAAGAAGCGCATCTGTGATGGGTGGGCTTCAGGGATGATGCTCAAAGGCAACCAGCACAGTTTCACTAGAGGCAGGTCATGTCAGGCTAACTTGATTGGCTTTTATGATCAGGTCAGAAAAGTATTGGATGCAGGTGTCACCATGGACATAGTCTTTCTGGACTTCAGCAAGGCCTTTGACACCGTCTCCCACCGCATCCTCATTAAAAAACTAGGCGACTGTGGCATTGATGCCTACACAGTCAGATGGATTACAGATTGGCTGAAGGGTCATACTCAGAGGGGGGTGGTGGATGGGTCATATTCGACCTGGGGGGAAGTGGGCAGCGGAGTCCCCCAGGGCTC
>NW_017729030.1:56384357-56390657 GCF_001723915.1 Gavialis gangeticus
TGGCATAACAAGGAATAATGGCCACAAGTTGTTGGAGAATAGGTTTAGATTAGACATCCGTAAGAACTACTTCACAGTTAGGGCAGCTAGGATCTGGAACCAACTTCCAAGGGAAGTGGTGCTGGCTCCTACCCTGGGGGTCTTTAAGAAGAGGCTTTATGCCTACCTGGCTGGAGTCATTTGAGCCCAATTTTTCTCCTGCCCAGGCAGGGGGTTGGACTTGAAGATCTACAAGGTCCCTTCTGACCCTACTTCTATGTTTGTATGATTCGGATCACTGCCCTGATATGATTCGGCCAAATCTGAATTTGAAGATTTGATGATGATTCAGAGAATCAGTGGTCCAGACACAGACACAGCTTTAAATGTTTTTTCTACTTACATCAAGGTACCAGGGTGGCTTGTGAGTGCTGCAATGCTGGGGCACATGGAGCATCCCACAGGAGCATGGGGGGGGCCTCCACATGCTTGGCAGTGAACTCAGAAGTGGACCGGAAGTACTTCCAGTCCACTTCTGTGTCCACCAGGGAGTGCACAGATCCCCTCCCCCCTCCCCCCACCGCACTGTCCTGGCTCAGTGATCAGCCATGGGGAGACCCTTGGTGTTCCCCCTAGACCCAGGAGGCACCAGTCACTGAGCCGGGGGGGGGGCGGGGCTCAGGTAGGTCCCCCCGTGCACTCCCCGGCAGACCCAGAAGTGGGCTGGAACTGCTTCTTGTCCACTTCCAGGTCTGCTGGAACACTCCATGCAGCCCAGCACCACAGCAATCATGAACTGCTTGCTACCTAGAGGTATGTAGAAAAAACATTTAAAACTGTGTCTATGTCTGAATCGCCAAATGTTTCCAAATCTTTCTGAATCAATTTGGAGGGTTCCGATTTGATTTGGAGAGATTAAAGGGTCCTCTGATTCAATTTGGATTTGGAGATTTGGTCACCAAATCAGGCCGAATCTCATCAGTGACCAAAGCTTCCCACAGCCCTACCTGCCAAGGCCAGGCAGTAGGAAATGTTGAGGAAAGAGCTATGATTTAACTCCCATCTTTTCTGAGACTTAGGCACCTAACTCCTGGCTGAAGGGAGGCACCTTCCCTCACCTGGGATTCATAGCCATGAGCCAACTCCTGGCATGAGGCCTCTAAGCCAAGTCATCCTTTTATCACACACACCACAGCCAAGAGGAGGCAGAGGAGGAACCAGCAGTGTTTTTTTTAACAAATAGCTCAGTTGTCAGAGCCCTCTCTTAAGAGGTGGGAAACTTGGGTTCAGTTCCCTCTGGTGTTTGATTTTTGAACGGGAATCAGAACCCATTTAAAATGGGGGTGCAGGGAGGTATCTGGCCCACTAGTGTTGAATATTCTGCGATAAATATATCCCAGGATTTTCTGGCTCTTCCACCTTGAGGAATTCACTGAAGCATAGATTAAAACCTGACTCTCTCATATGTTTGTCATGGCCATCATCTGAAGAGCCAGTCCTATTTCTCCCCTCCAGACCTTCCTGTTGAGTGAAGCATTTTATCATTCATCTTTCTGAGAGAAACATGTACATGCACTCTATGCCGTTCCCCTCATTTTGCCTGTTAGAAGCTTGTGAATCTTAGAGGGTCCTCAAGTCACACTTCTTTAGCATTGCCATTTGGCTGTATCAGGCGTGCTTAGCTCACAAAGAGAAGCAGCTACTTTGGGTACACCAATTGTAGCCACCTGTTAACTGGCTTTCATTTTAGTCTCTGAGCAACCTTGTGCACCCTGTCATGCCCACAAAAGTCTTTGAAGTACCATTAGAGGGCCTTTGTTATGGGGTTGAGTTTCATTGTTAATGTACCTGTCGTTTACACTAAATGGAAAAGATTTTTTTTCCCCTTTCACATGCATGAATAAGATCTCTAGATTGCACAAAATAATCCTTCTTAAAGGAGGCTCTTGTTTCAATATAAGATGTAAGGAGAAAAGTGAAAAGGAAGCCCAGCAGTTACAATATTGAGTTCTACCAGAGTTGCTTGGACTGTATTTGTGAGTGCTGAATTGTTATTCGATGGTTAACAAATGAATATATCAGAGGAAAGGAGTGAATAGATTAATGGATGGGGTGGTGTGTTGGGGAAAGCAGAATGTGCTGACTTTAATTCTGTGGAAGACAGAAAGACAGATTGACTTCCCAATCTCAAAGAACATGTGACTAGATATATTAGCTTATGCTCCATCAAGATTTGATGAGATCTTCCTGAAGATTTTAGTACTTAGTTGGACAAAAGGTACACTCTCTGGCAATATTTATGGGCTCTTTAATTACATTTCGCAGACCGAGTTCCAATTAGAAAAACGATGTACTGCACGTGTTAAGAGCCTGGCGATAAATCTGTGGCTAAGGATTATGGTGAACAATCTTACTTTACGTAATAGCATCATTTGGACACTTCTATTTTTAGGTGTTTATTTTCTTTTCCCCCAAAGAACAAATTGCTCATAAAGGGGTCAGACGCAAGCTTCCTTTATTCATTCTAGAAGAAGGAGGGAAAGATCATTTGTAATCACTGCACTACAGGCCTATTACTTTCTACTCTATAGTTAACTGTGTTTTAAAACAGCAGTCAAGAAAAGGTAGACAAAGACATATTGCAACATTTTTCTCCCTGTTCTCCTGGTGAATGTAAAAAAAGCTGTCATTATTATTACATTTTTGTTCATCAGAATTGTGCAAACACTATGAGTACAATACCCTAGGACACATTGCTACCTGGGTATTATCTTGCTCAGCTGGAGTTTTGCCCAGATGACTGAGTTTTGCTTCTTTGAAGGTCAGGAACTAAATTTGGTAAGGACTTTACAAAATGTGGTCAGAGTTGGCTTGACTTTGCTCCCATTAGAATTAGCTGAAGCTTTATTGTTGACTTCATGGGAAGCAGAGCAAAGCCAGTATTGAGTGTTTTGAATAAGGTAGATCACATCTGCATGAGATGCTGACCGCAGTCATTACTGCGTAGTCATTTGGTACTTGTAAAAACAAGTAATAAGTGCAGTAGTGCCAATAAATACCTTTTTTTGTAACACTACTGTGTAGTAGCCTAATACTACTGCATAGTAGCATCATGTCACGTTTTTTGCCATGTGATGCTACTGTGCAATAGTATCTATCTGTTGGGGAGTCAACATCTCATGTAGATGTGGCTGGAGTGCCCTATACTTACAGCATTGTGGAGCATTTCAGTGGGACCTCAGTAACTGGCAGAAGCTTATTTTTAAATTGTTGATGGAAATTAGTTACCATTAAAATTTCCACAGTTAACTTGGTTTTATTATCAGTATGCGCGCTACAAAGCACTGGAAATACCTGGAATATGGCAAAATCATTAATTAGAATAATGGTAAAACTACAAGCTCTTTAACGAGAAAAACTGAAATGCTGGCTGGAAAGTAGCTGGAATTGACTATGAATGAAAACCAACATTTCTTTTGCTTCAAACAGCATAAGTCACTGTAGTACTTTGAGATCTGGAGAAAGCAGTATACTCTGACACTGACTGATAAAAGAGTAAGAGCATAATTTTACAGCAGCTGGAGTGAAATGCAAGCCCCATGGAAGTCAGTGGGATTTTTTCTAATGACTTCAATACAGCTAGGATCTTACCTTTGCAACTTAAATGAGTCTAAACAGAAAATACTTTGTATTTGGTGCAACACAATCATAATTTTTTGAAGTAATATGTTGTAACGGATTATGATTTCCAAGTTCTCAGTTGGTAATTATTATCATGAAGTCACCTTACTGCTATTAAAAAAAAAAACAACCCAGGCAAGTCTGTGTAGGTTTTATTTGTTTATCACAGGAACTGGCTCTTTTGACTGCTAGAAAGCTGTTCCAACTTTTCTGCAAGAGGCCCAGAGATTGATCTAGTTCAAAATACTTCCGAGCTACGTCTTGTTTAATCTAAGAGACTATATGATCAAAGGATAGCAGAATGTTGACAGTGGCAATACGTGTCTCCCATACATGTCTCTGACAAATTTCAAGGCCACAGGCACAAATTAGAACAACATTTATGCAAATTAGGAAGCTTCCTCACCCCTGGCTGAAGTATTTACTACTGTACATTTTAGACAGGGAAGAAAATAATTTGGTCAGGTGGTGGGAAAGGTGTGTTTACTTCAGTTTTGAGTTGTGCATGGCATTCCTCTTACCATAATCAGGAACAGAAGCAGAATTTTGGGACTGACCTTTGGGAAAGAAATGCCTCTGTCAAATTATTCATATCACATATGTAAAGCAGGGAACTCCACAGGGTCTCCATTCAAGGAGAGGATTGAAGTTAAGACTTATCTAAATTTTACTTCCAGTGCATCAAAGCATGAGACTGGAAACCATGGCTAGGGATATTAGAAAAACAACTGGGCAGTGAAGAAGATTTTCAAATAAAAGATTCTTAGTAATTCATTGACAGTGAGAACTGTGTTAATTAAATTGATGTTAAATAAATCAGGAGAGGTATAGTTTCAGCCAAAAGACTAAAGCTACTGTGAAAGACAGAGAAACCAGCATTATCCAGGGCTTGTATATTATATGTGTACATGCATGTGTGCCCATGTGTTCACATGCCTTTATGTAGCGTATTTTATCTATAGGTTTCAAAGTGTGTTACAAAAGTAGCTGCATCAACATGCAGGTCCTGCATCAATGCAATACCTAGGATGAAAACTCAAGTCTGATTTCTGAACTAGCATCCTGCCCATAAGCCTACAAGTTACAGTCCTGGGGAGAAAGGAGGAAGCATGGAAGGAACTGGACATCCAAGGGGTATCTATGAGGGCTAAAGCCAAAGCAGGAACGTCAGCTCAGTGTTACAGTGGCAAAGTGTAAGAATGTCTACTATAGTCAACAGCCCTGAGTTACGCACCTGGGTTCCATATATAATGTGTGGGAAGAGATAGTTACCTAACGCTGAGGATCACAAAAGCTGATAAGCTAAGTGAGGACCTGCCAAGGCCAGGCAGTAGGAAATGTTGAGGAAAGAGCTATGGTTTAACTCCCATTTTTCTGAGACTTAGGCACCCAACTCCTGGCTGGAGGGAGTCAGTTTCCCCCACCTTGGATTCATAGCCACGAGCCACCTCCTGTCATGAAGCCTCTAAGCCAAGTCAGCCCTTTATAACACATACCACAGCAAGAGGAGGCAGAGGAGAAACCATTGATTTCTTTAAAACAAATAGCTCAGTTGTCAGAACCCTCTGCTAGGAGGTGGGAAACTTGGGTTCAGCTCCCAACTGTCTTCCCAAAGTTAAGGTTTCCCCCATCAAATAACCCAGTGTTTTTCAAACCTGCCAACTCCTCTTCTTATCTCTCACTGCCTGTTGTTTATTTACTTTGTCATGAAAACCTTACCAGCTGCTATTAATTTAACAAAGTTAAATTAATAAAAGCAATAAAAAATAAAATCAATGAAAAAGGAAATAGTTGGAAATGAGGGAGACAAATGGCAGAAAATTAGGGGAGGTGAGAAGAGGTGGGGTGAAAGAAGCATGTAAGAGGTCAGATTAGGCAGGTACTTGGTGAATCAGAAGTCAGGCAGGTTGTAGTGTCAAGAATCCAATGTCAATGTTGAGTCCATGATTGTTTTGTATCCAGTAGATATATATGAAGTGAAGTTCATAGGCTAGTCTACAAAAGGTGTTTTGTAAGTTCCCTTTGAGGATTGGAACTTAGAGATCGGAGAGGGAGTAGTTGTCTTGTGAGAAATGTGCCCCCTACAGGTAGTTGGGTATACATGTCATTGATAGATTTTTGGTGTGCACAATCTGGTGTGCAGTTGTTGTTTGGTTTCCCCTACATATTTTCCATCAGGACATTTGGTGCACTGGATGAGATATATAACATTTCTGGAGGTTCAGATGTAAGATCTAGGAATGACGGCAAAGCTAACATGTTTAATGATTTCTTTGCCTCCATACTCCTAAGTAGGGACCAGAACAGCCACCTCCCTGCTGCGCCCCCCTCGGGCCCCGGGGGAGGCACACCTGGGCCAAGGGTTAGCAAGGATTTAGTTAGGGAGCTTCTAGAGGGGCTGGATGTATTCAAGTCAGCCGGTCCAGATGATCTCCACCCTAGAGTTCTAAAGGAATTGGCCGAGGTCATTGCAAGACCCCTGGCACAGCTTTACGAGCACTCGTGGTGCTCTGGAGTGGTGCCGGAGGACTGGAAGAGGGCCAATGTGGTTCCCATCTTCAAAAAAGGGAGGAAGGAGGACCCAGGAAACTATAGGCCAGTTAGTCTTACCTCAATCCTAGGCAAGCTGTTCAAGAAAAT
>NW_017729030.1:56391540-56401509 GCF_001723915.1 Gavialis gangeticus
GAGGTTAGATGAACACCTTGCTGGGGTCGTTTGAGCGCAGTACTCTTTCCTGCCATGGCAGGGGGTCGGACTAGATGATCTGCTCAGGTCCCTTCCGACCCTAGAAACTATGAAACTATAATAAACTATGAAACTATAATGGTGATGGTACTGTTGTGGGCTGTAGTTATTGTGGAGGTAGTGGAGATGCATTGGCCAGTTTTGCATTTCTTGTCCTTGCGTGGTCTGGATCCAATGGTTGTTGTTTGAGTGATAGAGTCTTTGTTAGCCTCTTTTTTTTCTCTTGTATTATTACCACTATAGTGTTTCCCTTTGGCCTTGATTTCCCCTGTTTTCTTCCCTCTCCCTTACCTGCTTCATCTTTTGTCTTTCAAATGTCTGCCTATTTATATTTTCACTGACATCCTGCCACACTTTTGGCTCTTGGAGTCTCAGACCAGCAGAGACTTCTGTGCCTGAAGAAGGATGACTGCTCTCGAAAGTTTGCGAAAAACTTTTTTCCAATTACTCCATTGGTCTAATAAAAGATGTCACATCTACTCATAGGCAGGCAAGGTACTAGGTCCTTAGACCAACATGGCTACAACCAAAAACCCAGCAATCAAGAACTAAAAGATTTTATTTAAGCAAGGAACAGAGCTTCTTCTGGTGAAGGACCAGAAAGTGTATATAACCTTGTAAGTCACGTCTGAAAACTCAGTAAAGAAGGGGAAAGGCAAATTTCCTCTACAATTACTGAGGGTTGAAAAATTTGATGTGATGGCTTTTTTTGGACTTTGCATTCACTGTGCTGGCTAATTTAATACCAGGAAAGCTATAGTATAATACCCTTCCACCTGTAACAGACCAGTTTTTTCCCTCGGTTACACAGCAGCTATTCTGATTGGATTTGATGAGAGTGGCCACCCATGCAGCTAAAATCAGGATCTGGCCTAATGTCTTAGGCTCAGTTACAGTCATTCCTGGGCTTTATCAGAAAGCCCTCATAGCTGTTTGCTTGCATTCCTGTTCTGGGTGGTCCTGGCCTTTTTTCTTTTTTAACCATATACTTCCCTTAATTGCTTTTTGATTTCCATTCCTTTCCTTTGTTGTTGTTGTTGTTGTTGCTAAAGCCTTTTTTCCTTTAATTCCATGAGAATCCTTTTGCTGTTCTTTCACTGCTTGGTCCTCAAGGCTAGGGACAGAAATTATACACAGACCAGTATAAGTGATCAGAAATTGGTTCAAACCTGTAACACAACAAGGCTAGGAACAGAAATTACACATAAACTGGTATAAGTGATCAGAAAGCAGTTCAAATCTGTAACTCAACAGAAGTTCAGTGCACATAAACTGCTTTCAAAATGGCCAAAACCAGCTTAACATAAACCTGGATGGATGCAGTTATCAGACTTAACTGATTTAGGTTAAATTGGTTTATTGAACTTTTGTCCCAGATCCCATCCAGATTCAAGTTAATTTATAGTCCCGCAGCATCCCAGAATGCTTTGCATCTCCCCCAAACTGCCCCCCTCAAGGGTAGGTGGGATACCCTTGGCCCAAGCTGTCTGCTCCAGCCAAGCAAGGAGGCATGCTTTAGTGCCCCCTGGTTACTGGCCTCAGCCACTGCAGGCATGTGGCTGCATTTCCAGAGTCCAAAGTGAATGTCTGTTTACTTGCTTATCAGTTCAATCTGTGCAAACCTGAGAAGATTGAATCAATTCAGCCTTGGGCTTTTTGAGTGTCTGCACTTAGCCCAAGTGTCATTTGATACTTCCTCTTTGGGAGAAGGGAAACACAGAATTCAGGATACTTGTTCAATCAGTGGTTGAAATAGCTTGGATCTAAATGCTTCACAATACAGGCATCTTGGGTCGAGTGTAAGAAACTGGTCCTAAGAATTAAAGCATTGTGACAATAATGGGCCGGTGAAAGAGCTAATTTCATTGTCAAGAGAAGACATCAGAAGAGATACAACCTTCAGTGGTAATTTTTAATGTTGTACCTGAGCTTTAAAAGCCTTTGTTTTCCATTCACATGAGAGAAAATAGCACATTTTAATGAGATCCAGAATCTTAAAAAGGAAAACACCTCGAAATCAGAACCGTTTGTAACTGCTTTATAGTCCATATCTACAGAGCAAATCTTACTTCCAGCAGCTACTGGGGAAAAGCTGCAGTGATGGTAATAACACTTTCTTTTACAGTGAGATGTGCTGAATGGTCAGGGGGCAGGAGTGTTTTGACAGAATAAATAGGTAGGTAACATGAAGTTCCTATCAGATCAATAAACACAAAGCTTGATAAGTATTAATGGCTTGAGTAATTTGAAATTCTGGCTTGGGCTGCAATAAGTAAAGTGCTGCTGCACCAAATAAAATAATACACAGCTTGGAAAACAGTCACTTAGTGGTTGTAGGACTGAATGGGATTTGTGCTTATCTGTGTAGCGTGCTGAGTTGGACCCTGAAGGTGAGGGAGAAAATATATTTAATGGATTCTCACTTCTCTTGTTCACATTCAGCACAAAGAGAAAAGACCCTTGTTAAAAAAAGCCTCCAGAGCAGAATCTATCCATTACCTATTTGAAAAAATATAGTACTAAAATGTACACAATAGATTTATACTGATATTATACATGGTTATTTGGTAGTTAAAGGTCATTATAGTGTTTTTAAACTTATAATGTGATTGTTTTTGTACCAGGAAAATGTTACAAAATTCTGTGGAATTGTCTGACTTGGTTAAATGGACACTCAAATATCATGTATCCTTTATCTCTCTATCAATCTCTGTCTCTTCCTCTTTCTCTAGAGATATAGATATTAATGTATATAGATACATATATAAATAATATACATATATAAATAAGGAAATAAGCAGACAGAATGTTAGAGCTTTATTATAAACATGTTAAAATTGATAATATTTAAGTTGAGCATGTGTGTGTGTATATATGTATATTTACATATACATATGCATGTAATACAATATATATAATATATACATAGGCTGCATCCAGACAAGCAGGGGTGTAGTTTGTGGTGCCACAAACTGCACATGATAAGCACAGGGTGAATGTTAAAACATGGAAACTCCCTCCCCCCACCCCCCAAAAACAAAAGCAGCGTAAAGCACACAAAACAAGCATGCGCCGGCAAAAACAGAGGCTGGGCCATGGGCGACTGGTGCCACCTTAGTCAGAGGGCAGGGGGGTACATTGCCCCCCTGTGGCAAAACTTATCAACCAGGAAGTGGCTGCAGTGCTCCCAGAAGTGGCCGCAGTGGTACATCCGGCACTCCCACTCCCTGGGTGGTGCTCGTAGGAGGGGCACCAGCGCTTTCTCTGCCCCCCCTTGCCTGTCACCTAAGCAGGGAGCACGGCCTGTCAGGGCGTGCACCAGCACTCTCAAGGGGTACACATGCACCCCAATGTATCCCTACTCATTGCCACTGGGCCGGGCCATCCTGAGCAATGTTCTGGCTGCTGTCCATGCCTCACTGCTGCACCTGCTGATCCAGCATGATACCAAGCCACCAGGTAAACTGCCTTTGCTCAGCTCCTCCCAGGTCTTCTCCCTGGCTGAAGAGCTGGGAGGAGCTGGGCAAGGGCAGTTTGCCTGTTGTGAGAAAGTTTGTCCTGCAATGAAACACATGCAGGGGCATGTGCTTGCCTCAGTGCACTCCCCAGCTCATCTGGACATGGCTGTAGTGTTCAAGAACCATTTGAATTATGAAACCTGGAAAAATATCTATCTTTACTACTGTTTCCCCCCACCCTCCATTCCCCCTCCACTCACCTTTCTTTTCTTTTGCTTTTCATTCTCATTTTTTTCGTAGCATTGTTTTTATTTGTCTACAAATAACTAACTTTGTTGCCATTTAGAAAGACGTGTCTTCAGGTTTAACAAAAACAAAAAAACAAAAGAAATTCCAAGATCTAACTTTTAGAACATAATTGAATCAATAGTATCCCTTTAAATTTCATAAACTTTTTCAATTTAGTTTTCCTCCTGCACAAACAAAAATACATGCCTAGAAATGTACTAATTTCTATAGTTTAATAATATAGTGTAAAATTTTCGATATAGCATGAAGGGCAATACCTTGACTCTAATAATGATCAGTTATTGATGCTACAGAGGAAGATGAAAACACCTCTATTAAGTTCTTTGTACCATGCTGTATATGGGGGAACATGTGTGTATGTGTATATCTTCCTGATCCTTAGCAGCAATCAAATTAGATCTTGAAGTATGAAAACACTTGCTTCCTTTTAACTGATAGCATTCAGTTTTTGAGTTACACATCTCTTTTAAATATTGAAGTATGGAAATAGCGAACACTTGCCACAGAAAGAAGATTTTAGCTTATCTATAAAGGGTAACTAGAAAAATGCATTCTTTAAATTATTCTGGGCAAATGGAAAGAGCTTTTGTATGACCATGAACTCTTGTTAAATGAACCACAAAGTATATGTGATGTGGTGAAATAAACATTTCTGGGAATATAAATACTCATAATGGGTGAAGGCCAGGTTCTGAACTACTATCAGGATTAGGTTTTATTACATGTGTACTATAAGTTCTACTAAAGTCAGTAGGACTAACTGAAGAAACTGAAGTATGAGGAAACACGTTTCATATTTAAAATAAGACAGACCTTTGTGTGAACTAACTTTTATCTACTTCTTAGGAACCTGGGCTCTCCATCCTTTGTGTTCCTTAGGTAAAGGAACAGAGTAAAATAAGATTTGGGATTATTCTATAAATATAGTTATATGTCTGAGCCATCAGGTACTGACTGAAATTTTCTAGCCTATGTTCTGCAAGAGTTTGGACTAGAAGTTCCCTTCTGGGCTTAAAATTAGTGAACAATGGTTTTAAACCAGTTCTTTTGATTTGAACAGGGTCTAGTGTATGTCCATGCAGGTTTTAGTTACAGTGGTTTCAAAGTCACACCTTTTGTTAAACCAGTGTAACTAACTTTAGGGGCTACTGCTTCCAACTGAGCAGCTAGCATGTTGAAGTAGGCTGGGTGGGCATGTCCCAGCAGGATGGTTTTGTCTCAGCACTGTAGTGCCTTGTGTTGTATAGATGAGTCCTTTGTGTACAAACCAGGCCCAAAGCTCTCATTATATATTGTTTTTGTATTTTAACCCCAGTTTAGCAGCATACATAAATACTTTGCTGAATAGGAGTCCATATGAGTAAAAAGTACATTAGCAATATTCACTTTAATAACACTTCACACATACTACTTCCTCAGAAAGACCAAGCCAGTCTTTAAAAAATGGGATCAATTACGTGGATTGTTCGGATTCATTGTTCAAAACTATTGAATTAAGAAGAGTTAGGCCTAGTTAATGGGCTTTCCCTTTGCATGAAGGGAAAAATAACCTATAGGAACATAGAAGCTGAACTGCTAAAAGGAGGTAATTTGTGCTTTGTTTTTGCATAAATCACGAATCGTCAATTACCATGTCAAGTGGCAGAGAAGTGAATTTACCTAGGTATCTACGTTTTCTGGTTTTTAATCATCCATTCCAATGCATTGCATTAATCATTTTTATGCAACTTAATATCAGCATCTTATGTCTATGCAGCTCAAATCTAAGGAAAAAAAGAGTCATCCAGATATGGAATATCCTGGAAAATGTAATAAGAAGGAAACTAATGGGGGTCCATTACAAATTAAATGAGGTTTTGGGAGCATACAGCACAGCAGCTCTGCTCCAGGTAAAGTGTGCATGTACTGCAAAACATCAAAAAAACCTCTTTTCTAGGATATGGCTTTATTAATCGCACAAATAATCCTAACCTGTATTGCAATTAAAAAAAAGGCAAGCAGACATCTCTCTCTAGCTCTGCATTTCCTGATTGTTATTCAGAGTGACAGTCCGTGACAGAGCAGCATCACAAAAGCCATATAAAAAAGAAAATTGGCTTGACCTTATACTAATCTGGAACTGCAAAACTGCAAAATTTAGTGAATCCAGACAACATCACATTCACTCTCTTAATGCTCTACAAGGCCTCATCTGACAGGGTAAAATACAGACCTCATCGAGTCAATAGAATTTTATACATGGTCTTTCCAAGAAGTGCATTATACATGAAGCTTCAAGCTATTATAGATTCATTATAGATGTATAGATTCAAGCTATTGCAAGATCCTAAAACTCAAAGATCCATGTAAGGAGTACCCTGCTAACAGTTACCTTACCTCCGCATCAAGAAAATTCTCCTTAGTACCTCTGTCAGCCTCGGACATAACACTGTGCCATAAGGATATTTCCTGGGTAGGGAATGTGTAGGGTCTGCAACATGAGAAAGTTCCCCACCTGTTAAGGAAGTAAGAGGTTTTGAAGGCACTCTCAGAACTTGGGGTGAAGTTACACATTACTTAGGTCATACTAAATCTGTGGAATGTTAAGCGGTGTTCAAGTTAGAATGGGCTGTAAACAGTCGGATGTTAAGGGTTAATACCTTTTCTTGCCCGCACAGCTCTGATTTGCCACAAAAGGGTTGGTGAGCAGGGGCATGACTAGGAGCTTTGGGCTGGAGTGGGGAAGGTTGGAACTGATGCATCTTGGGATTCCAGAGCATTACAAAATGCTCATTTTAATCTCCACAGGGCAGACTGCAGTTACCCTAACAAGAGAAAGGTAACATGGCACAGAGTTAACCCTCAACAGACATGGATTAACTTTGAGGTGCTCAGAAGGCCCTTAGCCCAAGTTAGCATGTTTTAATGTGCAGATGTTCGCATTTTAAATTCCCTTAGTATGATTTAAGTGTAACATGTAACTTCACCCTTGGACTCCTCTAAAGCAGTGGTCTCCAAACTTTTTTGATTGTGCACCCCTATCAGTAAAAAAATTTTTGAGCACACACCCCCAATATATTTACTGGGGGCGCCACTGAGGGCACCACTGTCACCCCCTCCACGTTGTGGAACTCCCACTCTTCCCTCAGGATACCTTGTGTACCGTACGTGACACGTGACTGTCTGACATACGGACCGAGTGAGGGTGCCATTGTCAATCTGTATATTAAATATTAGTAAAGCTTAATTTCTTTCTTATTTTTTAGATAAAAAATAAATAGAAATAGAAGTTCTAATATTTTCTTCCTGCACCCCAATGGATCGTCTTACGCACCCCCTGGGGTGCGTGCACTGCACTTTGGAGACCACTGCTCTAAAGGGTTTGACCTAGCACCATTAAAATCAATAGGAGTTTTGCTGTTGACTAAAATGAGAACAGGATTGAGGCCATAATGCAATACATTGTTACAAAGCAAACTGGCCTGCTGTAATGTATCTCTTAATCCCTACCTCATACTCCAAATGCTGGAAGGATTAACCTTGACCTCAGAGCTATGAAATTAAATGTGCAGAAATGCTCATTGGCAATACGAGTCAATCTTGAGCACCTGTATTGCATTCTGATAGGAACCTAATTTACTGGGGGCTTAAATTTTAATGGCTGGTAATAAATTACAGGCTTGGAAGGGTCACTGGGTATCATGAGATTTTAAAACAAACTCAAGTTAGACTGTGATCTAAGTGCTAAATGAGGGGTAGACCTGTAAGTGGTCTGCTTTGGTATCAGCTAATGCAGTATCAGATTTGTGTTCCTTGAGGCATTTACGTATTGGGGTCAGGGGGAGAGCAGTAGTAAAATGAGAATGGAGATTGTACTCTAAAATGTCTCCCTTTTCCAAAAAGTAGTTGTACTACCTCTTTAGAATTCCCCTTGCTTTTCTGCTCACACACAAATGCTGTGTCCTTGCAATAGTTATTCCTCAAGTTGAAGAGTAAGGAGTTCATTTAACTGCATGTAATTCAGTTAGAGGGTTTAGTAATTTGGCTTTAATATTAGAATTCATCAAAGAGATTGATTGGTGTATCATGTAGAGTGGCAGACTTGGCAGGAAAGGTAATTTCCCACACAGTTTAAAAATGGCCCAAGCACTTGGAGTATTTACTGGGTTTTGAATTTAATAACAGGTAGGAGTAGGCTGTAGTGGGTCTTTCTTCCTTGTTGAAGGAAGGAGCTGATTGTGGAAGTAAGAAAATAAGAGATTGGAGATAAGGACAATGAATACATTTCATGTATTGTTTTCAATAGCTGTAGGTTGTTTGTTTTAATGGTCCACAGTTTTCAAAAGGAATCTTCTGTTTAAATGCAAATAAGATATGAAGCATCGAACAACAGATGAAGAAGACAAACTTTATGCTGAAAGATAACTTGAGAGGAATCCTTGACAAAGTAGAACTCAGTTCAGCAAAAGACTGAACACTCTGGCCATGATCCAGGACAGCACAAGTGCATGGATTCCAATGTTATTATGCATGTGCTTAAAGGTAATCATGTACCTTAAGCATTCTAACAGAGTAAACCTTGTGTGCAATTCACCTTGCTGTAAGAAGTCCAGGATCATGAGGTTGCTATGAATCAATAGTATTTTATTCTTAGGCTACTGTGAAGTTTTGCAACAAAACCACTAATGGAGTCTAGTTCTTAGAGGGAAACTACAGCCACTTTGTGGTATGAAGGATTCAAATTCTGGTTTTAACCATAAACCAGTCTGCATCATTTAAAATAACTTAACAGCTTGATTTCCAAAAGTGCTAAGAGTCCACAACTCCCATCAGGCAGCTAAATTTGCAGGTTATCAGAACCTCTTGGGGTTGATACTGTTCAATAACAAGACCTCATAGTACCATATCATAGTGCTATAGATGATATCTATTTGTTGATTGAACTACTAGGGGCCAAATTCTTAAGCAATTAGACCAAAGGAATAAAACTTTCCCTGTAGATGTCTAATGCTCTGCTCAAGGCTGGATCATCCCTCTGTAGACTACTTCAGCCAAGTCTAAACTGTCCTTAAAATATTTCAAGGATGGAGATTCCAATCTCTTCTAGTGCTTAACCACTCTTGTGGTTAGGAAGTTCTTCCTACTATCCAGCCTAATTTCCTCTTGCTGCAAATGAAGACCACCAGACTAAATAATCCCAGTACTTCTAACCTTTCCTCATATTTCATATTTCCTAGACCTCTAATAATTCGTGTTGCATACTTCTGTTCCTGCACAAGTGGTGAAGAGCCTTAGCAACAAACTTTACAATGGCAAACATGAACTCTTCCCTTCTGTTTGGAAGATGCAGATGGTGATTACAAAAGGTGTGGCCACTGAATAGAGTGGGGAGAAGAGTGGTGAAAGAAAGTCAAGGAGTAGGAGAAGGAACTAGAGGAGGCCAGTGTTGACGGGATGACTTGGGTAGAACCCCCAGCTTGTAGGCACACAGGAAGAATGGAGCTGATATTCAACTGACCTAGCATGAGTGACTTAAAGAAGAGCGTTTTGGACTCAAAAGCTTGTCCAACATTTTTCCCAGCTATGTAGTTAGTCTAATTAAGGATATAGCCAAACACATTCTGCTTGTGACACCAGCGATCAGTCCTGGTACTTCTGAGATAGTGGGGAGGGACTGGGAGGAAACGGTTATAAGTTCAGAAGCCAGGACAGGCAGTTGCCTCAGAGGTGGCGAGGTTGTGTTGGTGGAAGGAGGCCCATAATACAATACAGGCCATGGAAAATCTATAGCTTTTTTGTCCTATACTACCTTAGCTTGTAGGACTAAGTACAGAGTAAAAAAGCCCAAGAAAGAATCAATTTAATCTAGGCAGCTTCCTCTAAGCTGACTCGTAGCAGATGAGGGAAAGGAGCCCTGGTCCCTTCGATTGGGAAAGGCAGTGGGAGACCTGCACTGGCCCAGGCCAGTATGTGGGGGGCGCTAGATCACATCTCCCAGCCTGCTGGCCATTGTTAGCCCAGCCAAGTGTTCCCAACCCTCTGCTGTCCCCCCACAGGGGGTTAAGGAACCTCAGGGTTCCCCCAGCCTGGGTTCCCCAGCCCAGCTAGACCTGGGGAGCTGAGGGGAACGCCCGCCCACCCTCCCTCCTGTGGCAGCCTCTGA
>NW_017729030.1:56401520-56408235 GCF_001723915.1 Gavialis gangeticus
CCACCCTCCCTCCTGTGGCAGCCTCTGAAGCAATCAGCAGCTAGGAAAGCAGAGGGGGGAGGGCTGCCACAGGTTGAAAAGCCTCCACCACAGGGGCTTTCCCTCCCCCCATGGGCTGTGTAGACGCTGGCTAGGGGGGGCTGGTGGTCTGTTCCCCTGGTCCGTATGGGCTGACAGATGCAGGCAGAAAGCAGGCTGAGGAGCAGAGGGGCAAGGCAGTCCCTGCTCCCCTAGAACAGACTGCATGGCCCAGGGCTGAAAAGCATCCTGGGATGCTGGGGGGACTGTGAGTTAACTTGAACCAGGAAGAGATCTGGGACTGAAGTTCCATAAACTGATTTGACCTAGATCAGTTCGGTCTGATAGAACCAGGTTTATCTTAAATCAGTTTTGGCCATTTTGAAAGCGGTTTATGTGCACTGAACATCTGTTCTGTTACAGGTTTAAACCAGTTTCTGATCACTTAAACCAGTTTATGTGCAACTTCTGTCCCTAGCCTAGGAGGACTGGGGTGTGGAACGCAGTGACTTGCCAGCCAGAGTGTGTCAAAGAGATCTGACTCACAAACCCCGTTGACAGCCTTACTTAATGGCTTCTTTCACCTGTGGGTTTGAGGTATGATCTGGCCTCATATCATTGGTAAAGCTATTCCAGTATGTAAGTGGTTACAGAATAAAACATGCCTGTCATGGGGCGGGGTCCTAAGAGCAGCCGTGATCTCTCCGGGTACCCCCTACCGTGCCAAGTCGGTGTCAGTGCACCCTCGTTCTCGCCCGCCATGTCTTTGATGTCACTAGTGTTATGGGAGGCTGCCTTTTCAACCCCTTGGACACGGTACCCTTGATGTATCCCCATCTGTGCCCCATCTTAGCTGACTCCGTGCCCTAAAGCCTTCAGGCCTACGCGTGGCTCCTACCACCCCTAATACCACGCCCCAAGCCTCTCAGATGTACCGGACGTTGTCTTGTCAAAATCCCTTGCCGCGCCCTCACAGCGCTCCCTTGCTTGCCTTGCTATAGCCTGCACCCTCGCGGACCCCCTTTGGGCTCGTCTCAGTCACCCGCACTGGGGCCTTTCTCCGCGCTCCCTGTGGATGCTCTCTGGCCTTTCTCGTGGCCATGCCCACACTGGGCTCCCTCTCTCAGTCCTGCCCACACTAGGGCCCTGCCTCACAATCAGGGCTCAGGTGGCCGTAGCTGTGCCTGGCTCCCCCAAATTCCCCTCTTGGGTCTTAATCATGCGCCCTCCCTGGGGCTTCTTGTCTGTGTGCCCTCCCTGGGGCTTCTTGCCTGCCCTAGGGCCTTTCTCCATGCTTGGGGCTCAGGTGGCCGTAGCCGTGCCTGGCCCCTAAATCCCCTCCTCGGGTCTACCACTCCTGTGGGGCTCAGGCGGCCTCGACTTTACCTGGCCCCCAATGCACTGTGCCCCTTCTCAGGGCTGGGGTCAGTGCACCCCTAAATGCTGTGCCCTCTCTGGCACTGGGGTCCCCCCACCGCTGTGGAGCCCCAATGAGGCTACCTCCAACCCCTATTAGCCTCACCTGGTCCTCCGGTGTAATAACAAACAACAAACGCAATAACATGAGCCAACTGGCTATAACTCAAACTAAGCTTCCTGGCTAAAACGCAATCTGTAAGCCACCCATCTGATCATCATTCACATCCCTACCAGGGCTTTCTCCACCCAGTCCTCAAACCACAGCTGTTCAGGCCATCAAGCTTCTCTAGGCTGCCTACTCCAGCAGAGCTCCTTCTCCCTTGGATGTTAGCAGGGAACTGCCTGCTTGGCCTCAGCCTAGGCTGTTTATGTAGGCCAGGCCCTGCCCCCTTCCAGTCAGCTGACCGAACTGCAGTTGCCCCGGCAACCAGCACCTGTACCTTTTCCTAGGAGCAGGGCACTGAAGTGCCCTGCGACAATGCCATTTCCAAGGAAAACCTGATCTGAAGTTATACTGAAATACTTTAGAGATCACATAAGAACTTGTGGGTGGGGACTATTGGGATTCCTACCATGCAAGATAATTCTTTCTGTAGCCCCTCTGACCTTAAAATTTTTCAGATTCTCTGAAGCAAGTGTTAGGAATGCTGAAGATACAGGTATTTGTTCAGTGCCTGTAGAAGCACACATGGTGACCCCCAGAAAATGTTGTGTAGCCATTATTTTGTCATATTTACGGGAATTCTCTTTGGTGAATTATCAGTGAAACCTCTCCAGGAAATGGTGGTAATAGTTTACCGAAGTGATGTCTCCTAGCTGCTGAACTGTTAAGTGCCTCATGTTACCAAATTCATTTGGTGGGATGCAGTTCTGATGATGTCATTGCTAAGTAGTCTGTGAAACCTAGAGTTAGATACAAAACTGCATACAGACCTGGTATTATTTTTTACTTCTTCAGTACAACAGTGTCACTACCTCTTGCAATTTGTATCACAAGTCTCGTGATATGTGACTTTTTCTTAAAGACACGGGTCTGAGAGTCATGTGATTATGCAAGACTCTGTATGCATTTTTTAATGCAAGTTGAAAGGTGAGGGCTCAATAGCAAGAAGGCAAATGAAAAGTATACTACTATAAGCAAATATATTTTAGACGAAAAAACAAAACAAAACAAAACAAAAACATAATAAGCAGTGTTGTGAATATGGAAGCAAATATGCAGACAGCCAGTTGAGCAGGCCAACACAGGAGATGGCAATGGAGCCATTCATCTGCTTGCTTTTCTTCACTCTCCCCTGGAAAAAGTAGATAGGAAGCAATCCCTGAGCTACAGAATGTAGGGAATCTTTTTCTTTCCTTTCCACTGCTGATATCCACTTGCCTTAAAGGCTAGGCAAGATCAGTCCTTGCCCTGCTAAAGCAGTTACAAAACTATTTTCATTACTTATTTACCTTTTGCTCTGCTTTCCCTTGTCTTTTACAAAAGCTATAACCTACATGGAGGTAGAGAATTATATTTGCGTGTATGCAGCATGGAGCACAGAGGAGCCCAAATCCCTGATTGGGGCAGGGCTTCCAGGTTCATCAGTGGGAGGGACAAGAAAAACTTCCTGTGCTCCCATTCATTCTTACTCTAAGAAAAAACTGAGTGAAATCCTGACTCCATTGAAGTCCAGAGGAAACCTTAGCATATAAATGTTTAGCACTGTTTTAATGGAGATGAATGGTATTCTTTAAGAGGAAGAGACTTAACATAAACATTTCAAAGCTATTATTTTTACTATTTTAATAACACATGCTTCAATAAGTGATAGAAAGTCTCAATAAAATGAATGTATTTCATTGATATAATTTTATCATGAAAATTAATGTATTGAGGGTTTGAGTAGTCATTTTTATGTGCAATCACACTTCCATAATGCCGATTTTTCCTTTTAATGTAGTTTTAGACTGGTAACTAAATATTATAATCTTAATTATTTTTTTAAGATGGACCTACAACACATAGCAGTTAGCCTTTTATGGTTGGTTTATTTGAGGTTAGCTGATTATTGGACAATAGAAAGTAGCTGGTTTCCACAAACTTCACTGCAGCTAAAGACCAGCTGATCTCCCTTCCTTCCTTCCTTCTTTCCGCTTTGGACACTTCAGACCAGGTTCACTTGGAGCTGCGTGGGGCGATCCTGAGTGTAAGACTCCTCAGCTTCCTATCTCTTTTCTTTTCTGGCTCCCACCTGTCTATAGGTCTTTTGTCTCTGTTTATCTCCCTTTCGGATCCTTTTCTTGCATTTTTGCAGTGTTTTTTCTTTTTTTTTCTCTGCTCTCTGTCTCCTCCCCCTTCACTTCCAGTTTCTTTTTCTGTGAGTGGCTACTTCACAGCTTTTTCTTTATTGTTTCTTTTTCTTTCACTCTTTTTTGCTTGTTTGTTGTGGGGACTTATCTTTTTCTATATCTTGCCTTTCGAGGGATGCTCGTAATTCCTCCTCCCTCTTTTTCTCTTTTTTTCTGTTTCTGTTTTTTTCCTCACCCTCATAAGCCTCCCCCCCCCAACTTTTCTCACTCCATCCCTTTCCCCCTCCCATTTAGTTATTTATGGATGCATTCCCAGACACTTACCTCTGTAATTAATATACACATCTTTTTTGTTTGTTTGTTTTCTTAGCTTTAGCTTTTGAAATTAACCCTGTCTTAGCAGAAATGGCTGCTTCTACACCCAGCAGCTGGCATGGGGATGCCTCTCAAGACCTCCCCCTTACCCATGGCTTGAGGGTTCACACCCCTCCCTATGTCAGGGTCAAGGTCTGTGTAGGTGCCCTATCTGGTCTCCTCGGACAGCATAACATACGTTACACAGGTCGTGATAACACGGTCCCAATGATCTACCTGTGCACTTCCACCCTGGTCAACAGGGTGCATGCAGAGGGCCTGGACATCATGGGTGTGCACTATCTTGTCACACCCCTAGACACCCAGGCAGTGAGGGTGGTGATTTCCAACATGCCCCCACATGTCACCGATCAGGAGCTGGCCAAGGAACTCAATAGGGTTCCTATTAGTCCCTTTCACCGACTGACAATCAGAAGCAAGGACCCTAAGCTGAAGCATGCCATGTCTTTTTGAAAGCAGGTTTTCATGCTCCTCAGGGAGGACCCGTGGTCTCTGACTCGCTCCTTGAGCCTCATGTTCAATGGGCAGAGATTTGTAATTTATTTTTCCTTGGGGGACACCATGTGTTTCCAGTGTGGTAACACTTCCCATCTACCAGTGCAGTGCCCATGGGGGAAAGCAGCCGGAACATTGGCAACTACAGTGGCACCGATGGATGGCACATCCACTTCTGGGACACAGGCCCTGCCCAGTGAGGCCAGGAGCTCTTCCCGACCTCCTTTCACCCCTGTTCCACCTGAGGGGGCTGGAGTCTCTGGCATGAGAGCAGCATTCAGCGGAGGGACTGGGACTACTTCCCAGCCCTCTCCCCCCACACATTCTGCCTACGGTGCCCACTCCCACTGGTGCAGAGGCCTCACCAGGTGGAGGGGTTGATGCCTTCACTTGTCCCCTGCCTGCCCTGACCACCCCAGCCAAGGTGACTGGGGTGGCCAGTGACTGTGGTGCCAAGGCCCTGGTGGATAATGGGGCTTGGGCCTCCTCCCAGCTGTCTTCCACCATGGACTTGTCTGAGGTGGCTGGCCCTGGGGAGGCGGGCCAGGAGCAGTTAGGCTCATCCCCTATGAAGGGTGGGCCCCCTGCCACGAGAAAGAAGAAGAACAAAGAGAGGAAGGTGAAGGGGCCCTCTCAGGACACCCCATCCCCGCTGGGACCCTCCTTGGCTGGCACCAGGAGGGGCATCTGCTGGGGAGATTGACCCTGCTCCGGCTATCATGCTGGCGACCGTGTTGACTGTGGATGGGGATGGCTTGGAAGTGGGGGGCACGAAGGCAGGGGTCACCAACCCCTCACCTGTCTCCCAGCTTCCAGAGTCAGGTGGCAGTAAAAGTTATGCACAATGCCTCTGTTCTAGAGGCCTGAACCAGGGGGTGGCAGAGGAGTCTGCTGACCTCTTGGTCATGTCCCAGGCTACCAAATTTGATGAGGAAGCTAGTGAGATGGAGATCCAGCTTTCTGACTGTCGCAAGTGACCTTGAGAGTAGGATGTCTTCTCCCCCCCAAGGAAGGCAGGCATTGCTTTTCTGGAGCCAGTCCTTGACCTGGATGATGAGAGGAGGCTGATGTGTCTAGACATTGAGGGTGTAGACACTGTGTTTGTGGGTGTGCTCCCACCTGGGGTGCAGCCTTGCTGTGCTTCTTTCAGAAATGTCCAGCCGATGTTGACAGACCCCCCTGGGTCAACCCCAACTATGGAGGTTTCCTGGACTTTTTGAAACAGACCAAAGGACAGAATAATGTAGCGGGGCGCATCACCCCGTGGTGCACAGATCCTAAACTTGTTGTGAAGGCTGCCAGAGTGGTGGCCAAACTTATGCAACAAGATCTAGGAATTTGGCAGATGGCTTACCATCTGGAGAAGCTTGCACAGTGGGTGAGAGATGAGTGGGGCCAGGGGGTGGGTCCCACAAGTAGAGTAGGGCATGATAGACCTTCCCCAACCTGTCTCCGCTCTTTTGCTCTGCTTTTGGGTGCTTGCTTTTCCACCTACACCTTACCTCGCTCTTCCTTTCCCATACCCATACCCATGGCAGCCACAACCATTGGCACATTTAACATCAATGGCTGTCAAAATCCAGTGAAACGGGAGGCTGGCCTGGAGCTTCTGCGCCAGAAGCGGCTGGCTGTTGCCTTCTTCCAGGAGACACATTCTGACATGCTTAACCAGGTGGCTCGGCACGCTGCCTGGTGAGGCCACTTGTTCCTGAGCCATGGCACCAAGCTTAGTGCTCGGGTTGCAACTCTCCTATCATCAAAACTACAGCATGATATGGCGGTGGTGCGGGAGATCGGCCCCGGCCTCCTGTTGATTGTCCGTGTCACCCTGGCACAGCACCACCTGCTACTCATCAATGTCTACGCACCCACTGATGGTCAGGGGAGAGTCACTTTCTTCAAGACCTTGGCTGCCCTCCTGTGCAACACTAGTGAGGATGATGATCTGCTCATCATAGGTGGGGACTTCAGTTGCACCACTGATGCCTCGCTCAATTGCATGGGGCCTGAGCCTCACCTTCCCTCAGCCCACAAGATGCAGTCTGCCCTGGAGACTGCAGGCCTTCTTGATGTCTGGCAAGCCCTGCATCCTGATGTGCACCAGTACACCTGGGCC
>NW_017729030.1:56408314-56425099 GCF_001723915.1 Gavialis gangeticus
CCCTTCCGACCCTAGAAACTATGAAACTATGAAACTCCTGCGCAGTGGCTTCATCATTCCCTCAGGCCTGTCAGATAATGTCATGGTCTGCTGTGAACTGAGTCTGCTGGGGATAACCTGCATGCAAGTGCCCTGTTGGTGCTTCAGCGTCAGCCTGCTTCAAGACTCCTACTTCCAGGACTGCTTTGCCCACTTCTGACGGGGCTGGGAGGCCACAAGACTGAGCTACTCCTCCTGGAAGCTGTAGTGGGACTTGGGTAAAGATACAGTTCTGGGCTTTTTGCCAGCAGTACACTCAGCTAGCCACAAATGAACTTTGTCACAGTATCTGTGAGCTGAAGGAAGACGTGGCAGAGCTTGAGACCACCCTTCTGGCTGCTGGCAGTGGTGCAGGGCTGTGCGAGAGCCCCCTGTGCCGCAGGAAAAACCTGCATGACTTGGCGAAGAGTGTGGCCCGTGGAGCAAGGATCCGTGCCCGCTGCCAAGAGCTGGCAAGAACAGATGCCCCAACCTGCTTCTTCAACCTAGAGTGACAGTGAGCAGTGAGCAAAGTCTTAGCCCACCTGGGTGAAGCACATGAGCATTCCATCACCTTCTATCATGACCTGTTTGCGGTGGAGCCGTCCTGCTCTGAGGCCACATGGGAATTCCACGAGGGCCTGCCACTTCTCTGTGCCCTGGAGGCCAGTGAGCTTGAGCAGGAATTGTGTCTGGAGGAGCTGGCAGCTGCCGATGGGTTATCTGCCAAGTTCTACAAGACCTTCTGGCCTCTCCTCGGCCCCTGCCTCCTGTGCATTGTCCAGGAGAGCCTTGCTGACAAGGTCCTGCCAATCAGCTTCTGCTAAGCGGTGCTCACGTTGTTGCCCAAGAAGGGAGACCTTGGCTGAATTAAGAACTGCCATCCATTCTTCCTGCTGTGTGCAGACTACAAGATTCTGGCCAAAGCATTGATGACCTGCCCCTGCACTGTCATGGCCTCCATCACTGGGCTTGAGCAGAGGTACTGCATGCCGACAGGACCATCCAAGACTTTGGCTTCAGGCCCCTCTTCACCGGGGCCCTCCGGGTCTTGTATCAAGACACCTCCAGCCTGCTCAAGGTGAACAGCGTGCTCTGCTCCCTGTTTCCCATGCGCTGAGGTGTCCATTAGGGCTGCCCCCTGTTGGGCATGCTCTATGCCCTGGCCATTGAGCCACTGCTGCATGCGCTGTGGCGCCACCTGAGTGGTGTGGCCTTGTCATCGGCCATAGGCCCATCCACTGTCCCTTCTCTCTGGCTGTCAGCATATGCAGACGACATTACCATCTTCCTTAACACCCAGGAAGACGTATGGGCCCTGACAGACTTCCAGCAAGCCTATGAATGTGCCTCCTCAGCCTGTATCAGCTGGGCCAAGAGAGATACCTTGCTGCTTGGTGCGTGGATCAGCGCGACTCCCCGCCCCCCCATTTGCCAGGGGGCCTCACCTGGTGCCACAAGGGCCTCAAGGTCCTGGGCATGTTCCTAGGGCCACCGATTTTCATGGCATGCAACTGGGACGGCCTTGAGGAAGGGGTAGAGGCCTGTCTACAACAGTGGTGCTGGCACCTACCCAGCCTCTCCTACTGGGGACATGTCCTCATCGCAAACAACCTGGTAGCAGTGACCCTGTAGCACTTGTGTGCCATACTCAACCCACCACAGGACCTACTCGAGAGGTTCGAGCACCTCCTGATAGATTTTTCTGGAATGGGTGCCACTGGCTCCCATGAGCCGTCATTTACCTACCTGTTGCTAAGGGGGGCCAGAGCCTAGTTGACCTCATGAGCAAGGTGGCTGCCTTCCACCTGCAAGCCCTTCAGTGACTCCTGTACGATGAGGAGCACCTACCCTGGCAACAACTAGCAAGCTGGTCCCTGCAGAGGGTGGGGGCCCCTGGCTTTGACCAGGAGCTCTTCCTGTTGGACCTCACACTCCTGAACTGGGCGGTGCTTCCGGCTTTCTACCATGGTGTGGTACAAGCCTGGCAGGCCACCTTCTGCCTCCAGCCCCAGGCCTGACACCTGCAGTTCCTGCAGCTGCTGAGGGAGCCCCTGGTGCACAACCCAGCCCCGAGGCGCCCCGTGTTGAGCCTGGCTACTGCCAGCCTCATGGCCATTCTCATCCAGGTGCATGTCCTCCGCCTGAGCCACATCCTTGACCCCACTTGGTCAGCCTGGCTCTCGCCTGAGGCCCTGACCATCTGGCTAGGCATGCCACTCAGGACAGAGTGCACTCTGTCCTGCGTGACACCCAGGCTGCCCTTCCACTAGAGGCAGCAGCTACCCTGTATAACCATCTCTGGGCATGCCAGGTCCCCCATACTGTGGATGCACTGAGCAAGGCTTTTCCCACACTGCCAGTCACCCTGGATGTGGCTGGTGAGTTGGCTGGTGGGCTTGGTACCCTGCTGACGCTCCCTGTGCCTCCTGACAGTGACACGGGTTGCCCCTTTGTTTTTTTCATAGAGTTCATAGACATTAGGGCTGGAAGGGACCCCAGAGGATCATCGAGTCCAGCCCCCCACCCCAGGGGCAGGAAGTCAGCAGGGATCATAGGATCCCAGCAAGATAAGCATCCAAATGTGTTTTGAAGGCATTCAAGGTGGGCACTTGCACTACCTCAGGTGACAATCTGTTCCAAACCTTGGGGGCTCAGACAGCGAAGAAGTTCTTTCTTATGTCCAGCCTGAACTGGTCACAGTGGAGTTTGTGACTGTTTGATCTTGTTATCCCTTGTGGGGCTCTGGTGAACAGCTGTTCCCCCAGATCCTGATGAGTACCCTGGATAAGCTTATAGATGGCCACCAGATCACCCTTGAGCCTGCACTTTTCTAGGCTGAATAGCCCCATTGCTCTCAGCCTCTCATCATAGGGTCTGTTTTCCTGACCTCTGATCATGTGCGTGGCTCTCCTTTGCACCCTCTCAAGTTTCTCCACATCCTTTTTGAATTGCGGAGCCCAAAACTGGACACAGTACTCCGGCTGCAGCCTCACCAAGACCAAGTACAGCGGGAGAATGATGTCCCGGGATCTGCCTGACAAGCATCTATGGATGCAAGCCAGCATTTTGCTCGCTTTACTAGCCGCAGCATCGCACTGAAGGCTCATGTTCATTTTGTCAACCATGACCCCCAAGTCCCTTTCATCTGTAGTGCTAACCAGCGTAGCGCTACCGAGGCTATATACATGGTGCAGGTTTTTCTTCCCAAGGTGGAGAGCCTTGCATTTTTCGGTGTTAAACACCATCAGGTTCTCGTCTGCCCATTTCATGAGTCTGTCCAGATCCACCTGGATCACCCTCCTGTCCTCAGGTGTGGATGCTTTACCCCAGAGTTTGGTGTTGTCGGTGAACTTGGCCAGTCCACTTCTGACACCAATGTCCACATCATTGTTGTAGATGTTAAATAGTTTAGGCCCTAGGACAGAGCCTTGTGGGACCCCACTGGTCACAGCACACCAAGACAATTGACTCCAGTTGACCACCACCCTCTGGGTCCTACCACAGAGCCAGTTCCCCAGCCAGCGGATCGTGGTGACATCAAGGCCGCAGTTAGCCAGTTTAACCAAGAGGTGATCGTGGGATATCGGATCGAAGGCTTTTTTAAAGTCGAGGTATATGATGTCGATCGCTTCCCCTGGCCCCTGATATCACCTGGTCATAAAAGGAAATGAAATCGGTCAAGCCCGTAGAAGCCTATATGCCTGGGTGGTGTATGTCCGCCATGCCCAAGTGCTGGTGCGCCATCCCAATACACCGTGGCGGCAGCGCCTGGGGCCACCAGATTCCCCACCAGCCCACCCGCTGTGGCGCACATTGTATAAGCCGCTAACCGCCAAGAAGACTGGCAACCTGCAGTGGTGGTTGCTACACGGCATCCTAGCCACTGACACGTTTGCGTCCCACTTTGACCCAGCCGCCTCGATGTCCTGTCCTTTCTGCCCAGGGGGTGTTGAGGAGACCCTCTTTCATGCCTTCCTTGAGTGTCCCTGCCTGTGGCCGCTGTTTGTCATCCTCAAGCCGCTGCTGTAAGCGCTGGGCAGGAGCTTCTCGGAGACCACCTACGTGTGCTCCTACCTATACCGAGTGGCTGAGAAGGGGCACGTCTGCCTGGCCAACTTCTTACTGGGTCAGGCCAAGCTGGCCATCCTCAAGAGCCACTGAAGCCAGCTTGCTGGGACCGGCTCAGACGATGCCCTGTGGCTTTTCCGCCTCCTGGTGCAGGCACACCTCTCACTGCAATTTGAGTATGCTGTGCCCCAGTGGGAGGTGCCGGCCTTTGAGACACACTGGGCCCTTGAGGGAGCGCTGTGCCATGTGGAGGACAGCCATCTCAAATACACGCTCTGATGTCATGACCGGTCTGGGCAACCGGGCTGGTTTGGTGTCTGACTACGACTTCCAGCTTGTGCCACGTCCTGGGCCCTCACCAGGCTGCTTTTTTGCTTTCTTTTTGTGTGGGAAGTTGAAGGTGTTGTCACATGTATGATTGGCTACAGCAGGGTAGGAATTGTTTCTAGCATGTAAGACACGACATGGAAAGTAGCAAAGGTGTATGTCACGGTGTGATGCGTTGAATGCAATGACATGGTGTTCTTGGTTTGAGAATAATTTTTTGTTTTTTTGCTTTGTAAGCAGCCACCTTTTTTGTATCCCTGAACCCCTGAATAGAGTAGTTAAAAGTCAAAGTACTTCCTTCCAGTTTACAAATGGCCAAAACCGGTTTGAGATAAACCTGGTTGAATGTAGACTTAACTGATTTGGGTCAAACCAGTTTATGCAATGTCTGCCTCAGATCCATCCAGACTCCCCCCCACCACCACCACCACCATCCTGGCATGCTGTCTGGGCTACTCCACAGTAGGGCTGGCCCCTCCCCTCTGCTCCCTGGCTGGAACTCTGGCAGAGACTTGCAGGCACAGCAGAGTCTGCTGGCTTCCCCGTGCCTCCCTCCCCCTCCTGTCACCACTTGCTACTTAAGCAGAGATCCCTTCCTCGTCCCTCCCACAGCACAGACTGTAGCCAGCATGTGGTCTACTAGCTAATACTGTGTAAAGCAGATAAAACAGTGTCCACTTAGGGCTTTTTGGAGGTAATCAACAGCTCAAATGGTAATGTCCCTGCATTCCTTTCTTTGGAAAAAGCTGTTTAAGAAGAGATTGAACTAATGAGTGAGGCTTTGTTTTCTGTTGGGGTGTTCAGTCCTGATAAGAGAGCTGATAAATGCTCTCTGTTATCAAGCTGATAAATGCTCCCTAATCACAGTATCTTGTGTGGGGCCTGGCCACACCTACCTCAGCTCAGCCCTGTGGAAGGGAAGGGAGGGCTGCTCTAGTGCCCTGCAGCTTCTAGCCTGAATGACGGCAAGCACGTGCTCGCATTTCTGGATTGAAAAGGGAATGTCTATCCAACTTCAAATTGGTTCACACTTTGCAGGTTAGACTAACCTGCAAAGATTGAATCAATTCAGCCTCAGGCTTTTTGAATGTCTGTTTCTAGGCCGAACGTCTGTTCTGTTACAGGTTTAAACCAGTTTCTGATCTTTTAAATTGATTTATGTGATATCATCTTTTGGGATTGGAACACTTGACATTAGTTGCCAGGCTAAAGTACAACATAGAAGTTGGCATATTCATCATTGTCAAAGGCCCATGGACTTTTAATTGGCTTCTTCCATTAGTTTGACAGAATGCAGATACTCTACAAAGTGCCAATTTTCTGAGCAGTAGCGTAACTAAGGCAGAGCAACCAGGGCAGCAGCCCTGGGTACTGACTTACAGTGGGGGCAGACAAATAGCAGCTGCCAGTGCAGCTGTGCCAGTGGCACAGCAACAGCCAGAAGTTGTCACTGCCTCTGGGCATTACAGCTGCCGCAGGGGTAACTGCCTTGTTATGCCTCTGTTTCTCAGACTTGGAAAATGGGGATGGGTAATGGCAGTTGTAGGTCAGCATGTGCAATAGTGTTTGTATGTTTCTTCATCCTGGTAAAAGAGAAATTGTGAGAAAAATGCTGTGTTTTCACTGAGTTTGTGCTTTGGAAAATGTGTTTGGGTTTTAATACAAAAAGGTGAAATTTGCTCCTGTGCAGTGGACTGGTATGAAATAGATCTTATTCAAGAGGTACCTTTCAATAAGTGAGGACTTCTCATGTGAGTCCTGGGATTGGGACTGAACAGGGTACCTTGTATTTAATCAGATGGGATGAAATTTTTCTGCTCTGGGCCTATATGCCATTTATATGTACAAGTTAGTGTCCCCAGATAGAGTCTAATTGGAACTTAAATGCTATGTAATGCATGGGAAATTCAACACCTGGACTAGATTTTCAAAAGGGCTCCCAAACAATTGCTGATTTTAGTGCTTAAGTAGGAGCCAATTGACACTCCTCTGAAGGTGAAAGGTAAGAACATTGGATAGAAATCCAAATAGGTAATACAGTAAGCTGCAGTCCCCCCCCACACCCCTTTCTTTTGAAATCCATATTTCTTTTTTTAAAATATAACCTTAAAATAAATCTGGTGGTAGAAGCTTTCTATAGTTTTGCATTACTTAGAAATGTATGTAGTTTGGATTCAGTGAGCCATGCTACTTTTGCTTTCAAATTCTGCAGTAACCAAAGACCTTAAGGAAAAACAAATCCAATAATGTCATTAATCAGAAACAGGATGAAAAATTGCAGTAAACTGGGCTTTTGAAGTGTGGCCAGAATTACTTGTCTTGTAGTTAACGCTAATTTACTGGTGCATACTGCCTTCCTTTTTCCAGTTTCAGCCAATCTCCTTTGCTCCTGTGTGTTAATGATACCATGGGGTTTTTTTGGCTATATGACAGTTGATGGATTTGATTTAATCTTAAACTTGAATCTGACTTTGTGTCTTTTGGCATAACTTCAGACTGCAAAGCAACATTGGCAGGAGATACAGGGAAGAATTCTAAGGTGCTTACCTGTTTGAAATTTTAGATCCCAGCAGGTTTACAAACACAGAAATTTAATCAGATTCAGTAAATTGCCTGCAGATATAAAGTAACACGAAAATAAGCTAAGATCTAGAACAGAGCTGCAAATGTGATATAGACCACAATAGCTTTCAATACGAAGAAAGTCACAGCAGAATGTTTCTCTTTGTTGATACCTTAATCTTCTTTTAAAAGGAAGTGAAGCCCAGATAGATGGAGAGATGACCCAAGGAGAAGTGGGGCTAGATCTTCAGCTGGCATAGGTTGATATACTTCTATAAGATTGAGAGGGGTATTCTGATTTGCTCCAAGTGGGGATCTTTCCTAACAGAACTGGGATGGATTGAAGGTCTTGCTTTGATGGAGATAGCTTGCTTATTGGAGTGAAAATAAAGTAAATCTATACTTTTTTCTCCCAGCTTTCCCTACTGATTAACCTAAGGGTGTGCTGGCTGTTGGATTGAATAATAATAATAATAATAATAATTATTATTATTATTATTACTCTTGGGATAGTATGATCTAGCCCTTGAGTTGTAGTCTAGATTAATTGTGTTATCTTGGGGCAGTGGTCATTCACCTGATAGCATCACTGTCTATTAAAATACAATTAAGGTTTTATTCCATAAACACTGTACCATATTAGATGTTACCAGGTCACAGTGCAGAACTTCTTAGATACCATATTTGGTGCCTAACTGACTAATCCACTGCTAATATCATTATAAAAAGCTGCAGAGGAAGAATGTTCCAAAAGATCTATTTCTCATTAAATTGTCTCTTGTACTTATTCAGATGTGGGTAGTAATGTATAAATCCGCAGTAACTTTCATTTTATTTAGTCCAGCCAGTTATGTTGTTAAGGAAATATTACAAATGGAATAAAAACTAAGAACAATTTCCTAAGATGTTTATTGGTTTATGATTAATTTTAGCCTGCAGAAAGCAAAATGAACATTAACAATTTCACACTTTGTTTGTTATGTTTTCTGTTTGCCAACATCACATGCACAATTGTTTTGGTGAACAGTGAACATAAATGTAAAAGATGTAAAATCTTGCTTTCATTTAAAGTGTTCTACTTTGAAATTAATGTGCAAATTACTTGCAAACAGCATAAGAGAGAAGAATTGTTTACATCCAGTCTTTATGCATTAAGGCAGAGAGCTAAATAAGAGTTTCCTCCCCCTCACCTCATCCCCAAGGAAAAAATGGTTTTATTTTTACATATCCGTAGTTTCCTTTTTTAACTTGTTCTACTTCAAATGAAACTTTTCAATGGGTAAGCACCCTTCTGTTACAGGGATACTGCCCTTCTAAAACCAATGACCTTTAAAAAGCAAGTTTCACTTTAATCCTTTTATTTTCCTGACATCATATAGCACTGTATCCTGTTGCAGGCTTTTAAGATGGAATGATTGCAGACTTTGTCTGACTGTTCAGATTGAATTGCATTTTGTTTGACAAAGAAATCTCTAAAATACTTATACCTTCCTTATTCACTTCAGAGCATGGTAACCTCCTTGGGTTGAGGATGCAAAGTAACTTCTGTATCTTTCCAGTACCACTGGGATCGATTGAATATACTTAATTGGTCTTTATCTCACAGTTACACTTTAACACTCCTTTTGAAGAAGATTCTAAAGGGATACAGTTACTGGCTTTCTAATTTACTTTTGGAGTTCAGTTACCCATTTTCTTATCTTGCTTTCTTTTCCCGGAAGAGTACAGCATACCGCAGAGTTGCAACTCAACGTGATAGAGACTTATGTAGGAAGATGTTAAATTCTGTGAAGCTCAACTAGCAAAGCAAACACACGTTGCAAAACTTATGCATTTTGAAGTCAAAACTGTTTTTTATGGCCAGCATACAGTTAGAAGTGAGACATTACTGAGTTTGTGTCTTGGCCATGCCACTGGAGTATATAGCTCTGAGCAAGTCACTTCAGCTCTCTGCCTCAGTTTTTTCATGGGGAAAATGGAGATAATAATACTTTCCCACCCACCATACACCTGTGCAGCAAGCACCTATTACACAGTAATTCCAACAAAAGCAGTATTACATATATGCCATACTTATTTATCTTATTGTTGGAGCAGGGACAGCTTATATCCTGTTACACATTTTCTCAAGAAAACTAGTAAATTGGATTTCTGTACAGTAGGAAATGTACTGAACTTCCTGTAGCATCTGAGAGAGAGATTTTCCTGTCAGATGTTGAGCATGCAGCCCTTTGCTTTTTAACTGAAGTCAGCTTCGCAGATTTGATAGGCACCTTGGAAAATTTCCCCAAAGTGGAGAAAAGGTACATTATCTGGTAAAGAATTTGTGATACTGAAGTCTATTCTCCTGGAGTATTGCCCTCTGGTAGAAGACTAGATGCATAGTCAAATGAAGAAATAATACTTTGGATCATGGATAGTGACGGATTATAACCTAAACCTGAGATAAAGCCATTATTACCCAAACAGCATATTATTCAGTCATTATCCTCCATGATGGAACCACCAAGGCATTTGGAGGGTCTAACACTTTGGTTTTGTTTTGGATCTATGCCCATCTCCTATGGTTTAAGTTAATCACTACTTCCAAAATATCAGAAGTGAAAAATGGGATGAAATAGAGTTTGGAAACAATAACAAGTGATGTCATTTGCCCCCAAGTCCACTGACCAGGTCAGTAGTAGAGTCTGGAATAGTATGAAAGTCTCCCAATCTAGTCCAGTGGTCTAGCAGGTAGACCACATTGCTTCCTTCTGTGGGCTTGATCCTGTCACCTTGACTCATGGAAAGACTTTGGTCTGTTGCCCTCAACTGTTGCAGGGTTAGGTTAAAGCCTTTATCTACAACCTATGGAGTATATGGGGTAGCTTTTCCCCTGCTTAATTATGCAAAGCTTAGGGCAGTGGTTCTCAATCAACTTAGACTGAAGGCACCCCTCATTAGACTTAAGCCACTCCTTAGAAAATGCCAGCTTTTAGTTTTCACTTGTTTTTTGACTACAGAAGAACAATAAAACAATTTTTCATTAGAAAGAACTCAGAAAGACCACAACAGGTCAGAATGTTTGTAGTACTATGGATTCCTATTTGAAATCTTTGGGTGTATAGGGACTTATTTTTAAAATGACAGTCCCTGATCCAGAATAATTATTTGAAATGTTTCCCCTGTACCTTTGGCTGAACATCAGAATTGGCAACATTAATTTCTTTGCTGTCTTTATTACATAATTGTTTTTTTCCATTCAGGGGAGGGAGGGAGAAGAAGAGAGTAGCATGTTAATTAGGATACCGATATATTTTTACAGTGCAAATAAATTGTATATAAGGCATGTTTTAATTTAAGAGTTCCTTTTATACACCAGACACTAAATTATAGCTGTTTGATGGGCTGTAAGGAGAGGAGTATGGACCCTGTACTGAAAGATTTGGGGCAAGTCATTTCATTTCACTCTGTATATATCCACATCTAAGAAATGGGCTAACTGTTTCATGGGTATTGTGACAATAGACACATAAACATATTAGGAGATGCTCAAATAATTATTATAGTATAGATCATGCAAGGTTCTCTTGGACTGTGTCATATTGTTTTTGTTCGCATTTATATGATCCTTAGACTTCCATAATTATGTAACTTTGTAACAGCAATATTCACTTTCTGGCTATGATCTGAATGATCAGCAGCTTTTCCTATTCTTTTCCTGGATGTGTCCATGACACAGTCCCATAAACAACTGCACATGGAAAAATCTCATTGCAGGATTGGGACCTTAGTGGACAATCCAGGAGACATGCTTGTTTTCCATAACAGCCTTCTAGTTGGGGGAGTGACAATGATGGGGGAAAAAACATAACTATTTTTAAGGCTTCTGAATTTAAAATAATAAACATGTTTTCAGTGAATGCATGTGCTGGAAAGAAAATAACCTTTGAAGGTTGAATAATAAAATAAGTAAAATTATATAGCTCTGTTCATTCTGAAGGCCTCCAAAGCACAGCACAAACTTAAATACAAATACCATAAGCAGAGATCATTGCACAGTAGTCACTATTAAAATCTTTACAGTTGCCATTTGCAAGGAATGAATGGTCCCATGGCAGCCATGGTAATACCACAATAATGCCTATTAGGGCAACCCTGAAATGGGAAAGATTCATGCCACTATATTCAACACTGCAGGTATAGATCCCCTTTGAATAAAAGAGGGCAATGCATAATAGTGCCATTAGATGGGGGTGGGAAGGGGGACAACCCAAGACACAGCTTCTTTCCTCTAGAGTACTGAGTCCGTATTGACTGATGAGCCAGTGGATCTACTGAATTGCTTGCACCATTTCCTGAAGCTGTCTGAGAAGTGCACAGTAGCTGTTGTGAACCTAAGAATCATCCCCTGCATCCTCATTCAGACTCCCAGCACACATTGCTGCCTTGTCAGGATCTCCAGGCTTGTTTCCTTTCAGTGCAAGATCATATGTTCCCCCTGACCCACCTCCAGCCCATACACAGACATCTCTAACTTAAGTGGTGCTCTGAATCCAAACTAGTGAACTCACTTGGTTGGGTGCATGGAGTGTAGTGAAATCTGAATGCCACCAGTGCTCAAGTAAGTAATATGGCAGGAGCTCAGCTATTCCGTGACACTGACACAAATATTCTGTTCAGCTAATTCACTCTGAATACAGACAGATTTCAGTGAGTTAAAAGGGAGCGGTGTAGACTCCCACCCCCAAACCAATCTAGCATGGGGCCCTGAGAAGTAGCCCAGCAGGGCTGCCTCCTGCCCCCAGTGCAATGTAGTGCAGGACCCCGGGAAGCAGCCCAGCTGGCCTGCCTTCTGCCCCTGGACCAATCTAGCACGGGGGATGGGAAAGCAACCCAGCTGGACTGATTCCCCATCCCCAGTGAAACTCGAAACAGTATCAGAACAGCCTTTCTGTTTCAACAGAATGGAATAGAACAGAACAGCTGTTTTGACTTGAAATTAAATTGGAGACGAAACACTGGTCCCTTGAACTGTCGAAACTCAAGGCGAAATGGAACGGTGCCATTTCACACAGCCCTAATATTTACAAGTACTTTCCTGCTGCAGAGTATTTTACTCTGTAACAACACATGTGTAGATGCTGCCTTGGCTGACTGGGGCATGAAAGTGCTTCAGTTCAGGGGCTGCCTGCTGGCTAAGCCTGTACGGAAGTACCCTCATGTCCCAGCCAGCCCCTCCACAGCATGTTGAGCAGGGGAGAAGACCTGGTCTGACAGGTTTACCCCCAGGGCCCCCTGCCAACTAGGGCTGCTCTGATCCAGCTCAGTGTGCTGTGGTCCTGGGTGCATATGCAAACTGTGTGCCTGGAGCAATAAACTTCAGAGCAATAAGCTCCGGAGCTAATTGCTTCGTATTAATATGCTCATGTAGATGCACCCTGTGGTAATTGTGTCTGATCTTAGTCTATGATAAGTGAACAGTAAAACATGGTAACTGAGTCCTGAAGGAAAGAAGTTGTATATACCAGTGGTGACATGTAGGGGGTGGTGACGTGTAGTTTTTGAAGTCGGGGAGGGAGGGGGTCTCAAATATTTCAGTGGACCCCAAATAAGCCTTTAGTTGATGCCCTCACAAAACATTGCTGCCAATTTCTAGCTCTGGCTGATCTTTGCATCCACTTTGTTTGTTCCTGCTGTCACATGGTTGGGCAGATCAGGAGGAAGTCCCATACCCATGCTGAATTTCATCTTCTGCAAATTCCCAAGGGCTCTGTTGTCCTCTTGGTCATACAGCACAACTCCTCTGCTTGTTCAGACTTTATGCTCCATGTCCACATTCCCTGATGCCTGAGCAACACTTTTTGGCACCTTTTCAGCAAGTGCCCTGCACTAGGTCTTGCCAATTACTAGATCTGATCACAAAATGGGGTGAATTTTCTTGACAAAATATTGTGTCTGTGCATGTGGGGGGTTTTTTAATTATCCCATTGTGTCTTTCTGGTTACTTTTTTCTTTAAAGAATGTTGGATTTTGAATTTCCACACTGTCTATGTTATTACAGGGTAGGTCACATTAGACATATATTGCACTGAACTAGAATCTTAAACTGGCAAAGTTGGTCTAGATCCTCCAGTATAAAACTAGCCTCTTAGTTCATTCCTATATCTTTTACTCCTACTCCAAACACATCCTGTCAACTCTTTCTTTGCCCTCCCACCTTATCTACCACCGTCTGACAACTTCAGCATCACCCCTTCTACCCTACTTCTAAAGATATGGCAAAATAGCTGTTTATCTCAGTCTGCCTCTTTCCCCGGCATTACCACTTCAGATAAATATCACAGGGTCACTTCAGCAGTTGTACAGTCCTCTCCAGTGCGTCCCAACAAGCAGGGAAACAAATACATTCAATATAGTGGGAAGTATGCAGTGTGTTCCCTTATTTGGAGCTCCAGTCTCATGACTTGCCTGATGGGTGCTTAAAGGTACAAGCTGTGGGCTTGTTTTGGGAACTTCTATTATACCTTATAGTTTGTATATTGCATTGAACTGGAATCTCGTATTGGTAACATTGATGTAGATACTCAGCTGTGGAAAATCTTTGTAATCCCATTGACTTCAGTAAAGATGTGCTGATTAATACCAGCTGGGTGACTAACCCTTGGTATTTAGAGAAGTCCCCCACCCCTACCCTCTACCCTTTTTTAATTTGATTTCTCTCTGCTTTTTATTGGACCATATTTTAAAAGTCTCATGTAAATTACCATCTAAAATCTTCACCTACATGGGAAGTTGTGTAGTAGAAGCTGGACTGAGAACCTGGGCCTGATTCACCACTGTTGTAATCACTATTTGTTAATGTACATTGTGGCCTGGATTTACCTTAGTTGGGAATCTGGCCTGCAGTGTGTGCATGCATATCCATGTGCATATATACAGTGTTGATTTTAAATTAAGAACTAGCTAGGATATTGTCTTACTAAGTATCATTTTGTTTTTTTTCTCCTGTCTTACAGCACCATCGCCAATCAGTAGTGTGAAAAAAGGCAAGATTACTAAAAATAGCATCTCCCTTTCCTGGCAGGAGCCAGATCGACCCAACGGGATCATCCTGGAGTACGAAATCAAATATTTTGAAAAGGTGTGACTGACTGATTGCAAAGCATCCTAAGTATCTTTTCTTTGCTGTCCTTTTTCTTTAAGTTATAATTATCTTAGTCATGGAAGGGAATGAAGCAATTTTATGCATAAATCAATGTCAGATTGATTCTGCAGTAAATGATTAGGAGGACCTGAAATGTGTGTGTTGTTTTCCATTAGTGTGCCACTTCTGTTGAACAAATACATTAAAGCTGCATGTCAGCTTCATCTCCAGTCTTATCACATTAAAATAAAGTATACTCATTTGTTAAGAATAAAAGGGTTTAGGAGACCACCATCAATCTTCTCTCCCAGAACATTAGGCAATCCCTAGTCTTTTGTCTTTATACTTCTGGTTTGGTTTTCAGGATTGACTGGCACTAACTCCAGAGTTCATCAAAATGTCTGCTAGGGCAGATTGGCATTCTTACTGTTTCTTTGCCGTAGGCGCCTGCTGGTTGTGTCCCTAAAGTGCTTAGGAGGTGTAGTCTTGGACTAGGATCCTGTTATGCTAGGTATTGTCCCTACACAGAACAAAAAAAAAAGGCTCCTGCCCTAAAGAGTGGACAGTGTTGGGTGGGGATGTCCTGCAGTCTTCACTTCGGGTTTTTTTCCAACCAGGTTCTTGCTGAAGTCCGTGAACAGTTTGTCTATGTAAAGACAAAGGGCTGAACTTGGGCAAGTCATTTCCTGTCTCCATGCTTCCGTCTATCCTCCAGCTTTGCCCAACATAGTCAGAATATTGACTCCCTGAAGCACAGGCAATGTCTTACTGTACAATTTTTGTACAGTATCTAGCAGAATGGTAGCCACTTCTCAGCTGAGGCATTTCTGAGAATTTTAATACTTGAAACAGAGGGCACCATTAGGCAGTGGGGCAGAGCAGCACTGCAGTGCCACCAGGGGTTCACTGGGAAGCAGTTGGCCTCAGCATGGCAGAATGCCTCGCAGGACAGTAGGGGCAGGCACCCTATTGCTTTCCTTTCTGTGGGGTACATCTTACTCTCCCACACAAGCCAGCCAGCTCAGCTTCCACTGCAAGAAATGGAGTGACACAAAGCCCTGTCTCTGCTGCCAGCTTAGGATAGGATCTTTGGCAAGCTACACCGCTACTCTGTGCCTCTGTCTCCCCATCTGTACAATGGGTTTAACGATACTGATCTTTTTAGAGTATTTTGAATTCTACTGATGAAAAATGCTGTGATTTCTTACTAGAGAAACTCCCTCTGGGACCTGTCCCTAAATAGCCAATAGCCTGATGTCCAAAGTGCTTTCCTGGGATGGGGGAGCACCAACTCTGAGAGGAGCCAAGACACTTTTTTTTGCCAACAAACACGTTGTCAAAACCAGGAACAGTTTCTGTTTGGATGAACTGGCTTCAGGCTCCCAAGCACTGTTGCTCTATTTACAGGTTAAGAAATTAGAATATAATGAATCATCAGCCACTGAAGAACTAGCCATTCTGAGACTGAGCTGCTGCTGTTTTTTATATTTGGCAGAGCATCCCAAAAGAAAAGCACATTGTGTTTTCCCCTGGTAATCACAAGTGCACTTTTTAGTTTATACACATTTCATTAGATGAATGCAAAAGCAATGCAGAGAGTGCAGTAAAACTTAGAAGGTCTCACTAATGATCTTACAGGTTGTGGACCTGTTCCCCAGCCATTGTCCACAGAATCAGTGTAATGTTGGGACATAGCTGGTATAGTCAGGGGTACAATAATGATCAGGGTGATGGTGAGGGGAGATTTCCTCAGGGATCTGCCTAGAGCCTTCAGTAGCAATTAGTCAAGTAATGATGAAATATGCCAGGGTTTCCAAACTGAATTGTGAATAGCCTTCCCGGTATTGTTGCCTGCTGCATCTTAACAGTTCCTTTAATGGAGCTAAAAGTGAATGGATATTTTTGCTGAAGTTTTCCAAGGGGAAAAAAAAATAGATTTCAATCAGTTGTTCCCATAAACTGAGGTAGCAATCTCTTATTATGAATGACATCTAGGTATTGACAGTATAACTAACCTAATAATTTTATACTTTTATCCTCCAAAACTTTCAAGGTTTTCTAAAGTGCTTAGCACACAGCTAGGACAAGGTTTTTTAAATAGTCCTTAAAGAGGGCTGCTTGATTGTTTTGAAAGCCTAACCCTTATCTTCATGTATCACTATGCCACAGCCTAGATTTCTGTCTTCGTAGTGACATAACCCAAAGGCACACAATGGTTAGCCTCCAGTGTGAGAGCAATGCTCATGAATATATATTACAGGTTCCCTTTGTCCCAGTTTGTGGAGGATAAATTAGTCATAGGTCCAGCATGGCTCTATAGCCTAAGCTATGCTTTCTAGATTCAGCATGGGTATGTTGGCCATGGTAATAGCCATGATACACAGGAAAAGTAGATAAAAGCATACTAGTGCTCCAGTCCTGCACTTAACACCACGTGGAAGAGGGTGTTTGCTCACAGGACCTTCACTGCAGGTGCAGTGAATGAAAGTAAGGGCCTTGTTACCCATTGCACATTGAGCTGCTCAAATGTTGATCAGGGTTAGTACTAGCTCTAGATTCATAGATTCATAGATTAAGGGTCGGAAGGGACCTAGTAGATCTTCTAGCCCGACCCCCCGCCAGGGCGGGAGAACAACAAAAAACCCCAAAAAGAGAAACGGGACTCAAACGAGTCCAGCCAG
>NW_017729030.1:56425861-56454834 GCF_001723915.1 Gavialis gangeticus
GCAACCACCAAATTGCCCAGCGTATCCTGCAGGGGTCCCACATTACCCGGCACCTTCTTCATCCTCCCAATATATTTGAAAAAGGACTTTTTGTTATCCTTAATCTTGGACGCTAGTTTGGAGCAGATACGCCTTAAAACTAAGAACCTTCTCTGCTGTCCCCAACTGTACAGCTATGACTTGTCACTAGAAAGCTGGCAAGCAGGGGCCTGACTAAGGAGCTACAGCTGCAAGTTGCTACTACAGGGCTGGCAAGACAGGACTGGCTTTTCTTCCTGCTCTAGGTGGAGGTGTGTAAGAGATTGGGGGGGAAGGAGAGGGGCAGAAAGATGAGTTAATGGGATGGGGGAGGGTAATGAAATGGGAGGTAGAAAGGACATGGGGTGAGGGAAGATTGGTAAAATGAAGGAATTCAGCTACTAGAGGAGAAAAGAAAAGAAATGAAGTAAATTAAAGAGAATCTCGTGTTTTAATACATTCGGATTTTGTATTGGGGGTGTGTGGGGGGATGCTGGTCATTTTTCCTGGGGTGGCTGGGAGGTGGGAGAGGTGATTAAGGTGCTTTTGGGAGAGCTACTACAACCCTGGGGTGGGAAGGTCACACCTCTGGGGGAGGAAGGGGGAGTTGGCTTGGTACCAGCACTGCCCCGTGGGTAGTAAAGTGCAGAGGATGGAAAGTTTGTCCGCAAAATAGGAGGGCGGGGGAGAAGACACTGCATTCTGGGAGGCCACACATTAATGGAGTATGTGCTGGGTAACATGGAGCAGAGAGAAATCTGCCCTGGAGAGGCATAACTTTAAGCTGCCTAAAGTGTACTTAAAACTAGTCGCAGGTGTTATTGTATGGACAATCCAAGGGTTAAGAGCTCCAGGAGCTGCCTAAAATTAATGTGAAACAAGGTCCTTACACTGGCAGAAAGAAAAAATCTTTGATCAACTGACTTTGTTTTGCAGGATAGACAAGTATTTGCCTGGGATGGTTTAGACAAGGATTATCTTGCCCTGGGTGACCTTCTGAGGGCCCTTCTGACCCAATTTTTCTGTGCTACTATGATTGATTGATTTTTCCTTGATTTAGACATTGTTTCAGAAAAATTGTGCTCTGAAGAATTTTACTTCTTCATCCCTAAATTCATTATTAGGTGTAGTCTTTGAGACTTGCATGCAAAGCTTCAAGTGCCCTCTATTACCATTTTTGGAAGTATCAGTTGAAATGGTGCTGTTAGAAAATGACAGTGTTGTGATGAGACATGAAGCAAGGTGATAGAATCTGCCTTTGCTTGAAATATGCCATACTTATGTTACATTGCTTATGCGTACATCACTGTGAATTTAAACGCAGATTGTATTCTATTTACTAGATGTCTAATTGGACTTAAGCATTAAGTCTGATTTTATTCCACCATATTCAAGTCCTGAAAATTTATTAAAACGTCAACTTTTGTAACATACTGGGCACATCTACATGTGTCCCTGACTGCATATTTGGTACTGTGCAGTCATTTAGTACTTGCTTTAGCAAGTAAATGACTGTGCAGCACCCGCCAGTATTGTGCAGTCCCGGCGGCACAGCAATGAGCTATAGCAACATAGATTGTCACTACAGTGATGTAGTAGCGGTATCATGGTTTGTGCCCACTGACACTATGTCGCCATAGCGATAAGCTGTGTAACGTCTTGTGTAGATGCGCTCGCTGTCATCTGATCCTTAAGACTGCATCATAAGAAAGCAGAGAGGAAGAGGAGGCCCCACCTATCTTTCTATGAACCATTTTTCAGGGACTCAAGCAAGGTGGAACAGAATCACACTGAAGGATGAAAGTGTATTTCCACATCTAATAAGTGGAAGAGAACGTAGACTTAGTCTTTTGTCTTTGAGAGTACCGGAGCTGATTATCTTCAATGTTTTAGCCTTTGAAGACATTACTATTAACAAAGAGCAAGTAATGAACAATGGGAAAATGCATCTGATTATTTCTTCCTTCTATTTGGTTTGCAGATTCTTTAAGTGGCTCACATTTTGAAATGTATTTGTGGTTCAAAATTATTCTCAAGTGTCTTAAGCAAATAGTTCTTCATCTGGAAATCATTCATGAACAGCTCATTGCGCCCATTCACAATTTGCAGGATCTTGGTTTAGTTGCTTCAGGCAAATATTGAAGCTTAGTATTTATAATAATAAAGCTCAAGAACCCACATGTTCACAGAAAGCCAAAATAAATGGGTCACAAGCATAATAAGGATTCAAATGTGAGTCAGAATTTGAACTAATATCCATATATCTTTTTTTTTCTTTTTTACTCTTCATTCGGCTGTAATTCTTATATCATCTCTTGTACTTCTTGTTTGTCATTAATTGAATTTGCATTCTCTTGGCATGCAGCCCTTTAGATTAAAGAAAAACATCACTATGGTATAAAAACAACCCACATGCAGTGGTTTGGAAAATCAAGGCTTGTTGAATTGCATTTTTTAAGAGAAATCATTCCTGAAAAATAAACAGAAGAGTTTTTTGTTTTTAGGTTTTTTTTCAAATTTTTACAAGTCAACTTTATTAGTGATGCAGGCAGATTCTCCATACTTTAATTAGAAAATGGGTTGTCTTGTATTTAAAGTGTTCTGGTCATTACTCCAGAGCCTGATCCAAAATATTTTCAAGTCAATTGAAAGATTAATTGATTTCAGAAGACTTTGGCTAAAAAATCTCCATAGTATTACTGCCTTAGCCATAATTTTACAATAAATACTATCTAAAGGCCCCAAAGAAAAATAATCAGTTTGTAATAGTATCCTCAACTGATGTGCTCCATTTTAGATTATTTAGTGCAGTAATATTCCTAGCAGCAATTACCCAACATTTAAGTCAGAATTTAAGTCAGAGCATCAATTGTTCATTTATACAAAAATGTTATTTACTTATAGAATTATTCCACCAAATCTCTTTAAAGGCTATTATTACAAGGGAATGAAATGAAATTAGTTTTTCTCTTTTAGTATTTTTAGTAACAAAATTAGAATTTTTTAGTTTTTTCTAGTCAGTATTCCTAGCCAAGCATACAATTTAGCCAGTAGCCAGATTTCCACTAAGGCCAATGTAATGACATGCTGTATAATATATAGTATACTCACTTTAAGGTCCATATACACTACCAGAAGAATGTAAAAGTAGCCTTGGTGTAAATAGAATCAAAGCCAGTAAGAAGAACTAAGTTTCTACCTCCTTATACCTCTGGCTTGACTCACATTTATAGGAAAAAGTCTTTCTGTCCCTCTGGAAGCATAACAATGCTTTATTTAATGTTATGCGCAATCCAGAGCTATGTAATGTAGCTTTAGTGTGAGAGATGGGCTTTTTGTATTGTTTTTTATACCAGTGGCTTTAAAGTCAATGCAAAATGGTTTGAAAGGGCCATTCTTCTGATCCAATACTGTACTGCACATGCTTTATCCTACAGTGAATGTCTACACAAGGTGAAAAACAACAAAGAATCAGGTCTCATGGCTTTGTAGCACACAATGTCTTCATCTTAAGGAATGGGTTATCGTTAATGCATATTCATTCATTTTGGTATTTTCATTACTATGCCTGCTGTTTTAACAATTTGTATTTTGCTATGTTTGTCATTTACATGTTTGAACTTCACCTTTTCGGGGGGAAAAAGGACCAGGAGACCAGCTACACCATCATCAAATCAAAAGAGACAACAATCACGGCAGATGGCTTGAAGCCAGGTTCAGCATATATCTTCCAAATCCGAGCCCGTACGGCGGCAGGGTATGGTGGCTTCAGTCGAAGATTTGAGATTGAAACCAGCCCAGTGTGTAAGTCATTTTAATTACTGTCAGCTCATGTCTCTGTAATGGTTACCAGAAAAGAGTCAGTGGATCAATACCTTTGCAGAGAACTCTGTCAGTCTCACTCTCATCCTCTCTTTCTCTCTCTCTCAGGCCTGATCCCTTTAGTTAAGAAACATCAGTCATGTCATTACCTTGACTTGGACAGGTTAACACATCTGTCCCTATTTCCTCATCTCATTTAGCAGAACAGGAGATGAACCATCAGGAGATCTTTAAACTTAAGAAATTTGTGAAGCTTGCTGCTTAGAGTTTCTTTTTGCTGCTCACTTCCATTGAGGTGTTCCCACTTACTCATGAAGGTGTTAGTTACTTTTTTGAACTACATACTTCTACTTCTAATCAGGAATCTAATGTACAATTCTTAAAGCAGGGGAGAGCAATTATTTTGGGCAGAGGGCTGCTTACCCAGTTTTGGCAAGCTGTTAAGGGCTGCGTGGGTAGCTCTGCCTCTTGACAGGTGCCCCATCCCCTGATCACCATCTTGGGACCAATGTCCCAATGTCTTGGGACCAATGTCTCAGGGCCTGCACTGGTGGGGCCCAGAGAGGGGCGCAGGTTGGCAGGGGTTTGTGAAGCTGGGCTGGGCTGCACCAGCAGGGAGAGGGGGGAGCTGGCCTGGCTCCATAGAGCCCCTGCTGGCCGGGACCCTGTACTCCTGCCACCCTGCTCTGGTCCCCATGCACCTGCTCACTTCCAGTGCCCTCCCACTCCGTGGTATAGGCGGGGGAAAGCGTGCAGCCCTGGACCCATGCTCCCCAGCAGGGAATGAGCTGGTGCTGAGCATGGGGAAAAAGCAGCCCCTCCCCTGCCCCATGGTTGGTGCTCCCTGCTGCACCTGCGTGGGGCTGTCCTGAGCAGGCACAGCCAGCCCCACACGAGCTGCGAGTGGCTGCAGTGCGGGGCACCGGCCACAGGGTGGGGGCAGTGCCGCTTTTCCCTGTGCTCAGCACCAGCTTGTAACCCGCCCCAGCTGCCAGCCTGGGCCCCGTGCTGGCTCTGGGCTTGCCCATCAGGGCTTCGCATAATGGCAGCAGCTGCAGTGCCCCTGCTTGCCACACCGGGAAGTGTTTGCCACTGCCACCTCTGGGCTGCCCAGTGCGGCACCAGCAGCAAAAGTGAGGGGGCCGCAGCTGCTGCTGCCGTGCGCAACCCCAACAGGTGAGCCCAGACCCAGTGCGGGACCCAGGCTGGGAACAGGGGTGGGTTCCAAGCTGGTGCTGAGCATGGGGAAAAGTGGCCCCGCCCCCACCCCCGCCCTGCATTGCAGCTGCTGACAGCCCACCTGGGGCTGCTGGGGGGCGGGGCCAGGTTGGCCCTGCTGTTGCGGAAGCCTGCTGGGCTTCCCCTGGGTCCTACTGCCACTGGTTACTGTCATTTTTTACATGAACCAAAGGCAGATAAATACTAATTTTCTAAATTTTTAGGGCCACACAGGCCAGATAGAATGGCCTTGAGGGCCATATTCAGCCCGTGGGCCCGTATTTTGCCCACCCCTGCCTTAAAGGCTTGTGTTTGAGCTGGAGAAAGAAAATAGTATACCTCTCAATAGGTCATTAAACCTTTGTGTACCTCTTAACTTGGTCTATGGAGGATTCTCAAGTCTCTCTTTGATATCTTTTGCTGTAGTTGGATACAGTTTTGGATTAAATACCTCCCAGCAACATTTGTGGTAACTCCTCCAAGAGGAATATCTTTGCCATCCAAGAAATCACAGGACCATTAGAATCATTTTGTAGAAGACACTGTAGTTAGAGTTGCCATATGGTTACTATTATCAACCCACTGCTCCTAGGTTTTCAATCCTGCCACTTTCTGACCTGAAATGTAATGAACTTTCTTGTTGTTTGAGAAAGGAGAACTTGAAGGGAAAACATAACTTTTAACAGATTTTGTGTTTACTGAGCACATAAAAAATGTGATTTATGACTACAAGACTGTAGATAGGTGTAACTCTAAATGGGCTAAAATGGAGCTGAACTGACTGAAAGGTACTTACTGTTTGAAAATGCCTGTCTGCATAGCTCTTTTGTCTGTCCCCTTCTATACTGGGATGGCAATCCTAAGCCACTGTAACTTTGCATCTGAATGAAGAAGATTCAAAATTACAATGATGTAGCTTCCAAATAGGGTGCAATTGAGCAGAGGGATGGAAAGGTTGCAGCAGATCATATGCAAAAAGCTATACGCTTAGAGTGCTTAAGACCTATCTAAACCTATCGAATTGCTAGCTTGGATCTGTGCAGAGCATGGGTGAGTGAGTGGGGCCTCTGGTGGTCCCAGGCTTGATACAGAGGTGATAGAGGAATGTCTTTAAGGACTTGGTCCTCCAGACACTTTATGCACACACTTTAATCTTAATTTCAAGGGCACCCACTTATATGTTTAAGGTTAAGCAAGTATGTGAATATTTGCAGAATTGGTGGTTTGCGGTGGTGCAAGTCCAATGAATAGATTCTAGCCAGTTAGAAAGACACTTTTCAATGCTGTTATTCTGTCACCATTAAAAACCTTTCGTTCCCACATGCCCCCTAAACCACAGACCTAGAGCCAAGCCTCTTAGAGGGAAATCCCCTTTGCTGCCAAGCTTCATGGAATAGTAAAGAAACATACAGTGTAATCCTGTTAGCTTCCCCTTACTGCTGGTGAGAAAGGACATTTTTACACTTTAATTAGAGTTGCTCTAATGCACCCACAGCATCTCATGTATCAGTGTCCCCACACTTCAAAACAGTGGTGGGGGCACTTTAACTAAAGCTCATTGAATGAGTTTTACTTAAAGCACCCCCACCCCCATTTTGAAGTCTCAGCATCACGCAACATGGAGACTGGCTGGAGCACCCTAATTACCATGCTCCAGCAGACTAAATTAATCGAGTCTGCTCCAATGTGTTGTAATTACAATGCATTGGAGCAGCTTCCCTCCATGTGTAGAGGTGCCTGAAGAGGCCAGTGTAGTCATGTTTTGACAGGGTAGGAAGATAAAAAAACCCAAAATGCCAGGCCGCCGACTATAGCCCAGACGTTCCATGATGAAATGCTGAATCAAGGGCTTGGATTCATGGATGGCTCAAACCTGTTACAGCTGCTGTATTAAGCAGTCTGAAGCATTGGTTTCCTCTGAACTCACATTTTCAACCAACCACAAGTGCTGAACATACTTTTTTTAATGAAAGCTCAGATTCTGGAGCATCAGTCTGTGACAAGGGTTAATTCCACAGAGTTCCAATTTTATTTAAAGGCTCAGTTTTAATCTCTTTGAAGTGCTCAGATACCATGGTGAGGAAATCCTTTTATTCCTTATTTACCTATTTTTGCAGTGGTGTCATAGATAATTTTCCCTCTCATAAAATATGTACTCTGTGTACCTATTTCAATTTGTACTACTGACATATTTATTAATCTTTAATACTATTTGTATGCAGGAGAAAGTTCATGATGGAAATATTCTGTTCATTTTTTTGGTAAATAGTAAATCATGCTGTATGTTTTCCTTATAAATTTAAATTCATCAACATTTTGATTACTGTTTCCCTGGTTCATTTAAAATTTATAATCAGTTCTTTAAAAAAGATACAGCGTTGTCATTTCAATGAGCGGTACATTTTAAACCGTAATAGATTTTAAAGGAATCATTATGTATGTGCAGATGTGGCTGTGGAGTCAGTGGCTGAGCTAATGTAGTGCAAATAGTGTAGTAATGTAAACATTAATGCAATAAGAATTGTGTATGTAATGTATTTCTTATTGCATTAACCATTAATCATGTCTTATAAGCAGAAACAAAACCTGATTATACTGAAAATAATTCTGTATTATATTAGGCAAGGTCTGGTCACAGTAGAAAAGTTTCTAATTTAGACTATTCCAGTAATAGTGTTTCAGAATATTAATAAGTAATATCCTAGCATTTATGTACTTTTAGTCCAATGCTATCCTGACCTAAAATCATGAGCCAGTAATAATAATAATTTTCCAAGACCTCTCATGTGAATCTTGGAAATAGTGTAAACTGCAGAACAATGTTAGGTTTTCTACAGGGGAATACATTATCCTATCTCAAGGCATTTTGCCACCACTAATAAATTCAGCTTTTCGAATGGTCTGGTGGGACAGTGCTATTTCCATTTTATAGGTAGGGAAGTGGATATTGAGATTCAAGGCCTAAAATGAAACCATTTGAAGCTAATGGAAGAACACAGAGGCATGTGCTTAAATGCTTTGCAGAATGGCAGTGGCTTTTAAATGTTTTGCTCAAACACAAACCCACTGGGTTCACTACTCTTTGGGGAAAGTTTTGAATTTCCCATGGTCACATGGGAGGTCAAGCCAGAAATACAACTCATATCCATGACTCCTTTGATTTAAGCACAGTTTTACAGAACAGAAAGAAAACCCTATCTGGAAACATGTACCCAAGGATGTAGAAAGCCAAGTCCTGCTCTTTCTCATGCTTATGATCATGGAGAAAAGGGCACCAGCTATTCCTGTGTTCCACACAGTCTTACTGTCTTTCAAATTTAATTTCCATCCATGGCATCTAGAAGCAGCATGAGGAATGAGCAGCTACCAACCTGCAGTGTGCATCACATGCCAAAGGTGCTTGACTCGCATAAGTCTGGCTGTGTCTGGAGCAACAGATAGAAACAGACAATACAAGGAGCTTGCAGTGTGTTCCAGATGAACTGAACAGCAGAGAGCCTTCTATTCAGAAAATGTTAGTCAGCTGTTTGGAATCCTGCCTTCTACTAACAGGGCTCTTTGTAATGTAGACCATATGGCAGCTTCTCTGCTTCCTCTCCCAGCCCAACCTTTCATTATTACATATAGGTGTGTGTGTGTGTGCACACACACACACTTATATTAGATAGATAGATAGATAGATAGATAGATAGATAGATAGATAGATAGTAGGCCTGTGCAAAGCAGCTAGTATTCACTTTGGATTCGACCAATTTGGGGGACAGTATTCTATTCAGTGATTCATATCACTGTCCCAAATCGATTCGGGCGAATCAGATTCAGAGGTTTGGCTGCTACCAAATCGGCTGAATCTCTGAATCAAACAAGCCCTACCCCCTGCCCGCTCTCCCAGCCCTGTCAATGGCTGCCCTACCCAGCCCCAGCATCCCGGCTCTTAAAAAAAACAAAGAAATAAAGCCCTGCACTCAGCAGTTCGTGCCAGGTGGGGGCAGGGAGGGAGGTGATCCCTGCTACACTGCACTGCCCTACACTGCGTGGGGGAGGTCTGAGTGCAGGGCTTTTAAAAAAAATGTTTTTATAAAGAACCAGGAACTGGGGCTGGGCTGGATAGCCATTGAGGGGGCTGGGAGAGCTGGCGGGGGATGGGAGCTTGTGGCAGAGCCCCCCCCATACAGTGCAGGGCAGTGGGGGGCAGCGGGGATCACTCTTCCCCCCCCCAACACGTGGCAGCAGCCAGTGAGTGCAGGGGTTTTTTTTTCTTTCTTTTTATTTTTTTAAAGAGCCGAGATGGGGCCAGGGTGGGGCAGCCATTGATGGGGCTAGGAGAGTGGGCGAGGGTTGGGGGGCACTCAGGAAGGCTGGGGGAGCAGGCGGGGGATGGGGCCTGGTGGGGCTCCCTTAATGGTCCCCTCCCCACCTCCAGCCTCTTCCCCTACCCCACTTATCAGCATGGAGTCTGGGTCCAGCTCCCTGCGGTGGTGAATGGGGACTGCCCGAATCTCCGAAGCTCTCCAAATCTTTTCCAAATCGATTCGGAGAGCTTCGACTCGATTCAGACATTTTTATTGGTCTCCCAATTGGATTCAGAGATTCGGCCACTGAATCAGGTGGAATCTCCTTAGAATCGAAGCACCCAAAGCTTCACACAGTCCTAATGGATGGATGGATAGATAGATAGATAGATAGATAGATAGATTATACATATGTATATGTGTAGTTATGTTTGTTTATATGATTTAAGAGAAAAATATTGATAAAGCAACACACACACACACACGCACGCGCACACACATATGGATGACATATAATATACTGTTTACAATATACACCCCCATGCACATATCTACATTTTAAAGGAATCATTATGTATGTGCAGATGTAGCTGTGGATTCAGTAGCTGAGCTAATCTTGTGCAAATAGTGTAGTAATGCAAACAACAATGCAGTAGGAATTGTCTATTGAATATATTTCGTATTGATATGTGTGTGTGGGTGTATCTGTATATCTAAACATAGATATAGACACAGGTAAACAAATTATGTTGCTTTATCAATATTTTTCACTTAACAGTTTAGATAAAGGTATTTTGCAGTTCTGCTTGCCAACTCACCTCTCACTCACCTGTTGATCTCCTCCCTACATACCAAGATTTCCAGTCCTCAACTAGTTGTATCCCTTTTTTAGCATTGACCCACTTCATGTTTGTCCTCCTGTCCCAGCTACTACTCTTCCCCCTGATGCTGTGCTCTTCTGGGCTGTATGGAGATTTAATCTCCCATCACCTATGTGAACTTTATGCAAGGTGAAGTGATTAAGGTTCTCTTAAAAATGTTTTTAAAAAAAAAATATATTGCCCAGAAAGTAATAAAAGTGAAAAGAAGAAGAAAAGAGCCAAAGGAACATCTATAAATGTGCAAGGCTAATAAAATCTCTCTGTGATAAAACAGATTTTGAACAGTTAACAATAAAATATTTAATGTATTGGCCCAATCATTATGAAATCATTTACTGTACTTTAGTTGGGCCATACTGTACATAATGAAGTACCAATCAGAGAGTTATCGTATGAAGAGGTACTTGAAATCCATTGCAAATCAATGTTTAATGCATTACCTTTTTCACATTTAATATTGGGTCATATTCAGTTATTTTATAGCCTCCATAAACTTAATCCTGTGTTAAGGATTCCCTTCCGCTTCAGTCGTTTAGTTAAAGGCCTCCTTTACTGTGCAGTCAATTTCTGCTGGTCCTTTGAGTGGTCACAGTTTCCTAAAGGGCTAATACAAGGGAAAGCAGTTATATCCAACTGATGGCTGTAATGAAGTCCTTCAACAAATAGCTGTGAGCTTTATCATGCTCTTCCCAGAGCCATATACCGAAAGACGAACCACAAGCTGATGCCCTTCTTCCTAGTAATAGCAGAGTTCAACTACCTCTGTTGCATTAGGTTTTCATTTTCCAGGACCCAGCAGACAGCACTTTTTAGAGACAGGACACTGAATAAAAAGTCTGGCTCCCCTAAGCAATGAGAGTAAATGTTGGGAATTGTTTAAAAATAATTTTAGGGTTCATTTTCCATGCCTTCTAATATTCTTAGGGTTCATATTTAACCTGTTTAACAAGGATCTTCACCATTTTTTTTAAATTAAAGTTGATATTCTCAGAAAGTCACATGAATTCAGTAGCTGAAGCAACACAGATGGGGCTTGCACCAAAGTTCGCAACACTGATGTTACTACATGGGGAGGGAATGGTCAGACAGTGTATGGGCTACAGTTAGAGTGGGTGAGTTAGGACAAGTGAGATTCAGGTTGCCTCCAGTATTTTGAGATAAAAATTGGGTTCTTTTCCAGAGAAGCTCGGACCACTTACTTTAAGTATCTCCATTTATGTGTGTTGTTTTTATTTCTTCTGGGTATTGTGAGTCTTGGATATCTTTGTCACTTCAGTGTATATCTGAAAGGCTTTACATAGGAATGATGGCATTCTGTTGTTTTTTGATCATCTAAATGGCCCTTTTTGAGTAGCTACAAGACACTTTTGGTACATAGGCATAAAAGTATATTCTTCTGCTGGACATACAGATCTGTGTGTAGCAACTAAGTGGGAGACCTACCCTATATATTTTCCCCTAAATAGAAGTAAGGCTAGGGCACTTGCCTAGAAAGTCTTAGGTTCCCCTCACCCAGAGGGGGCTTGAACTTGCCATGCTCCATTTTGTCAGCCCAGCACTCTACCTGCCATACTACAGATTAGCCATTGTCCTGGATCTTTCTTGGCACTCCTTTTCAAGTTGTGCCCCTGGGTGCCCATGAACAGGAGGTTTTTTGGAGAGATGTGGGGCCAGGGGGAAGAGAGCAAGGCAGAAGCTTTATGGATCAGTGAAGTGGCAATTGCCTTGACAGGAAGAGGACCTGGTCTCTAACTGGAGAGAGTAGGGCAGAAATTGGCAAGCGGTGTGGTGGTTAGCGTGTTGTGCCTTCAGGTGTCTTCAGCATTCGGAGTGAGTTTTCTACTCTAACCTATGGCTAGAGTGCTAGGCTGAAAAGCAAAAAAAGCCCTGGTTCAAGCCTTTTCTGGGTGAAGAGATCCAGGACCTTCAGCATTGCAGGTAAGTGTCCTAGCCACTGACCTATGGGGCAAAAAGGGACTCAACCTTATCTTCTTCTGTTCTTGAGTCTAAATCCAGTAGTTCTGGGTTCTGGAAAGCTCCATTTTCAAGCATCTAGGTTTGCTCTGTACTCACAAGGGGCACACATAAGGGTTGTATCTGGTATAGCTCAGGTAGCATAACTAGGTAATTGTCCATGTATGTAGGGTTCTGCATCCAGCAGTAGAATAACCCTGGATGGGTGAGTACTGAAAATGCCATGTAGACATCTAAAACACAGCCACTTAGATGACCAGTAAAGAACAAAATGCCACCCTAAGTGCCAGATTCTATTGCACCTATTAAGCATGTAAGTGGACTGAGGCACCTAAGTGTAATTCTGTTCCACCCTGCTTGTGTCCCTGAAAACCTGTTAATTTAAAACATGAGCAGGTCCTTTTCTTCTTCTGCTTTTTATGACTCAGTCTTAAGGGTCACATGGTGGTGTGTTACAAAATGAGTTGGTTGTTCTAATAAAATATATTGGATTTACCGAAAGAACCCTGTCTTACAAAAGGAGATGCGCAAATGGGTTTTCAGGGACTTGAGATGGGTGGAAAAGAATCACCCAGAGGTGCACTTTGCTGCCTACTAGGTGGAATGGAATCTGGCCCCAGAAGTGTTAGCTTCTCATTTCAGTTTGTGTATGAAAACCATTTGAAAATTGCCATGGAAACTATTCACATTTTCTGAAAATGGAGGCAGAAGGTGAAAAGGGTGTTATTCTTCCTTGTAGACTTCTAGGTAAACAACAAGGATGTTTCAAAACTCTGCAAGGACCTAGGGGGAATTTGTCAAGTCATTGTAGACAGGGGTGTTGCTTGTGGATGGGATCTGTTATCACTGGAAGTTGCATAATAGGCATATGGCTGGAGTTGCAGATTAGTGGAGGTCAGAGGGACTTTGCTAGCATAGAAAAATTTCTGGAAGGCAGAAAGAACACCCTGTAAAGTGTCTCCCTCTAGGTAAATGTTACAGTTAGGTCTGCAGTATTGAACCATGGTTTAACTTGGGCAGCAGGCTGGTAATAATCTCTGTCTGAGGACCATGAAGGTGGTCTGAAATTAGCTTTCTAAGCATACCTTTGGTACCCAAAGATGCAATCTGATTTTCCATATTACTGAGTACTTGACAGATCCCACTAGCCCCTGGTACATATTTATTTAAAGATGTCTTGGGTCTGATCTCCAATCCTAACAGTCATGCCCTTTGTATTTGCCAGTGCAGGGGGAGCCCTGGATCAAAATCCCAGGCTTCCCCTGAACAAGCAAGTCAAAAGTTGGGTGCCAAGCAGTTCCATGGGACACAGGACTGTCCTTGGTCTGCAGCTAACAATTAGCTGGTTGGCAGTCCTGGGTCTGTTTGAGGGCTTCCCCCAGGGAAGTTTAAACCTCGGCTCCAGTGAGGCTGCCACAGATAGGGGATTAGATGCTTCAGGCGGGGGAGACAAAGAGCTTTCCTTGCCAGGGACTTTAAACTGCAGGAATAGGGTTTAAAATTTCTGGTGAGGGAAGCCCTTTGGCTCCCCTTGCCTGTAGCCTCTGATCCCTTGTGCCTGGCAATCCCACCTGAGTTGTGATGCAGTTGGCTTAAAATCTCTAGCAGAGGAATCCCTTTGGCTTCCCAGCACAGGAGAATTTTGGCAGGGATTTACACTTTGCCCAGTTGGAGAACCAGGGCTGCCTTGGGTTGCTGCCAGCAAGATTGTCAGCACTGCCTGTTGGATATCTGGAGCTGTCCAGCACTGATTCCAACAATCACCTGATCGTTGGGCATCTGCCCAAACAACCCTGGTGTGTGAACATGCCACATATTCAATTTAAGGCATCATACAAACCAGCCATAATAGTGTTCTACATCACATGCGGATTTTTTTTATGGCTGGTTTGCCATTTTATTGTGTCTTAAATTGGGTGCACATGTGGCATATATGGCATGAGTAACCTGTTAATTGCTGCATACATATAACATGTAGACGGGCCCACTGACTTGTTTTTCAAAAATACTGTCCCTTCCATGTCATATAGGAATTGATGGGCACCCACATATCCTGTAGAATTCTAGTGTTATGTATCTACCTTATACACAAGAGGAATGAAAAGGGCTGTATTTAGGCTCAGAGTAGTGAAAATGAGAGGAGAACAATAAAAGGCTGAAAATAGGATCATATTGACACGACTGGATTCTGTTGTCTGATTGCATTTGGCTTGTCTCTTGGTTATAGTACAGAACTGTATGCAAAATCTCTCACTTAGAAACCTGCTGTGTATTTGTCATTCTCCTTTGGCATGCTCTGAGTCCATAAATTAATGAATGGATTAAAGTAATACAATACTTTCAGCTCTCAATGATGTAATATTCACATAATGTAGAGGAAAGATGTATTCATTTACCTTTGGCTGGAATGCTAAACTCTCTCAAAATAAAGAGCACTCTATATATAAATGACAAGAGCTGTACCTAAACCACTTAATTTGGTGCCAGCACTTAAACCTCATTCTTTTCCAGTGAATGAATCCAGGACTGTTTGACTTCAGTGGATTTATAACACTCTCTGTGATCAAACATATCAGACTGAAACTGCCTATCCAAAATGTGCAATTATTTTATGTTATGTGGCATGCTGGGTAGGTGCAGCCCAGTCCTTTAGAGCAGCATTTCTCAACCCATGGGCCATGACCCAAAAGTGGGTCTCAAGAATATATGAAAGGGTCACAAACAAATTTTAAAAAATGGATTCTTCTTTAAAGGAGAAAAACTTGGGAACCCGTGTCTTTTCCCTTGCAGGCTGGCAGAGTTCCAGGCTGCAGGGGGCTGCTTGAGGTCCCCCCATGCCCCACACATACTGCCTGTGCCCCACACATCTACCCCCTACCCCACACACTAGGGTCTGGAGCTTGGGGCCTGGGGGGCAGTGGGTCAGGGTGAGGGGCACTGGGTCGGGACTGGCCATGGATGTTTACAAATGGGTCCTGGTACAAAGAAGGTTGAGAGCCACTGCTTTAGCGGCATGTGTGTTATGAGCCTCAGTTCTGTAGTAGGCATAATGCAGTACTGACTGCTGCAGGCTCTGAGACCACCATATTCTAATTCATTCAAACTGATGTGATTGGGCTGCTGGCCTCCACAATTTGATGTCAGGGGACATCACACTTCACTGATATTGAAAACATTTAAAGATCACTTGTTCATCACAAAGTCTGTGAAAGCATATTGTCTCCTATGGATGTATTTCTGTGCCTCTGCATGGGAGAGATGGGTTGTTATCTCCAGCTGTTTCAGAGTTTTAATTCAAGCTTGCACATTTAGCTCTGAAGGATTCTGGCTCAGTCCAGGATGTCAGCCTAAAGGGTGGCCATCACATAAGCTTCTTTCTGACTGAAGTGCACGCACATCATTGCCATGTCCCCTGCATCACATCTCACAGGCATACTTTCATTCATGTCCCATACAGTGTTTGGTGTAAAGAGAAAGCTAAGGCAATATTTGCCAACTGTGTCACCATGCAAATTTTACAGAGTACTTCTACTCCATCATTCTAGAAATGCTGTAGTATTTTCAGAAACCAAGTGGACAAGGTGCAGTGCAACTGCTAAGTGAGAAGGGGGCCCTGACCCAAACATCTTGTAATCTGAAAAGACAGAATAGGTGCTGTTTATCATCTCATTTCTACCAACAGAATAGGTAGTTTAGTCATGTTCTTATAGGACTCCTCTGACAGAACCAGGAGCTGAACCAAAGTTTCCTGAGTCTTAGAGTTTTGTTTTAATCACAAAACCGTTCTTCCTCTCAAGCAGTTTGTCAAGAGGGACTTTCAAAAGGGCACAATCTGGAAGCAGTTCTGCTTCTCTCATAATATGTCTCAGCGAACCAAAATATTAGTCTTTCACATTTCTTTGTTCCAAAGGACACCATATGGCCTTACCGTATAGATACCACAACACATTAATACATAAGTCTCAGAAAGCTCCTAAAGCACAGGTAGTTTCAGATATTTCCAAGACCTTGGTTATTTCTCATCTTCTGTTAACAGGAATTAACTCCATAAGATTTGTCTTAAACCAAAAATTCAACAAAGAGGATTTCCTTGGGTGTCCATCCCTTTTTAGGATATGTTAATAGTTATGGTATCCATCTTTAACTAGAGTTATTTCTGATGCAGCATACCCAGGAAAATAAATTTCAACTTGCAGCTTAGAAGGTTGAATTCTGGATTGTTTCAGTTAGGGTGTTAAATATGTTTCCAAAATGGGAACTTTTTGTTTTGTGTGTGTGTGTGTGTGTGTGTTTCTTTTTGGGGGACAAGAGATAATGAGAAGGGGGAAAAAAGAGGAAAAAAAACTACCCATGAAAAAATAAATTGCAAAAGCCATAATGCCAGTAGCAGCCTTGAAATAAAGACTCCTGTGTGTGTTGACTATGATTTTAACTTTAATTTCCATTTTCTGTTTCTCATTCTCAGCAGTAGCTGCATCCAGCGATCAGAGCCAGATTCCTATAATTGCTGTGTCTGTAACAGTGGGAGTTATTCTTCTGGCCGTTGTTATTGGTTTCCTTCTCAGTGGAAGGTAAGAGAAGCAGCTGTGTGCTTATAGTTTTCCAACTTCAGTAATTTTTATGTTGCCAGCTGATAGGCACAATTCAGAACAGGGCAGAAAGTGAGCGAATGCTGTCATGTCATCTAGTATAGTATGTGGATGTGCTTGCTGAAATATCTGTGTGAATCTGCTGAAATCACAACTAAACATGCTTTGCTTGTAGATGCCATTTGCTTTGCAATGATTTCCATTTTCCTGTACACAAACCCTCTTTCCTTACTAAGACTTCATTTGCACAAGAGTGTTTTCTCATTCCTTTAACAATAGAGAGAATTGATTTGTATGGACAAAAGGCCTCTTGATGCATTGGGGCATTCAGCACCTTTATATAGAGTTGTTCTCATCAGAACAAAAGGCCAGACCCTGAAGTTCTTACTCAGACTGTGCTCAGATTTCACGTATAATCTTTTCTCAGGCAAACTCTGTGACCTCAGTAAAAGGGGTGAAATCCTGGCCCAGGGGCAAAACATCAGTAAGGTCTAGATATCAGTCCATGTGGTCAGAATTTGTCCCATAAAAAGTTAAATACGAGTAAATTCAGCAGCTAACTACTGTTTCATAAAAGAACATTCTCAAGTCCAAATTCAGAATACATATGAGTTAAAGCAGACAAAAAGTCATATTGACATTAATGTCTTGAATTGACTTCTCATGGTTTGATGAATGCTTAAGAACCTGCCTGAATCAGCCCTATGGTCCTTGATAACTCCACATAGAAGTTTTTGGTACAAGGACAATGAGCTTGGAAAAAGCTGGTACTAAATTTGCTGAGTATCAGTACATAGGAATACCAGACATTTGTTCAGATACTACCAAGAGGGAATGAAATACCCTTTTTAATGAACACCTATCAAAGTGTAGTGTAATTTATTTTAATAGCACCTGTCAATTTTTTTCAGTCTTCCTGGCAAAGTAACTCAAAACATTATTTTAGTGTCCATAGTTTTACTGGATTTATTTTCAAAAGAAACTAGAATGTTTTTTTCTTGCAATCTACATATCTTGTATATGCTGTCTGCCATGTATATTCAGTTCAGATGTTTAAACCGGATTGATTTTAAAAAAGAACACTTGCAAGATATTGACAGAATAGTTGCAAAGATGCTGAGTGCATTGGCTCAGAGTATTATTACACAGAGGATATGGGTTCCTCTTTCAAAATTCAGTATGTGCTGAATCAAGTCCATATAAGCAGGTGTCTGACAGCTCTAGCATCATGCTGTTTTTTCCCCTCCTGAATCCTCTTTCATATCAAGTGACTAAGTTATTGCAGTGTTCTGTATGGAGAAACTACAGAGCACAAAAATAATGAATTAAATGCCAGCCTCCATGAGGGAGCCTTCTGTTGGCTTGGGACAGATACTTCTGGTAGCCACCACTGGCCCAAGCTCAGATTTCACTCTGACTGAAGCAGTGCAGACAAACTATTGCAGGTCCATTGGTCCTGAATGGACTCAGTAACCCAACCCATAGACTGGCTCTTTGTACACCAAATTAATTTCCTCCTGGAGTTCTGCCTCCTGCAGTTGACTCCCTGCTTTGCTTTTTCCGTCCATGCCCAGGAAGTTTCCCACCTATGTTGATATCTGCTCAACAACACACTTGGGACTGGATCTGCAGTGGACTTGGGTGCCTAAATCCAAAATCTAGGTTCTCAAAACTTTCCTCTCCTTCTGCTTCAACTGGGAGATCCTGAAATTCCTTTAGCACCCAGGTGTTGACCAGTCAAATCTGGTATGCACCTGAATTTCTGCCACTGGACATATGTGGTCCATTGTGGGACAAATTGTTCTGCAACAGGCAAACTGTCCTTACCCAGCTTCTTCTGGCTTTTCATCCAGGGAGAGCTGGAGACTAGGGCCAGCACCAGTGCTGGCCCCAACAGCTTACCTGGTGGCCTGGAGCAGCAGGGACACAGGTCAGGCAGCAGGGAGGCCTGACCAGCAGCCAGAACATTGTTCTGTATGGCTCGGCCTCCATGTATGCTGGTGCATGCTTGTTGCATGTGCATTGTGCTGCTTTTTGTGCTGGGTTTTGGGCATTTTTTTACTATTAGGAAATTCCAAGAGCAAATGTTGGTGCTGTACTGCAAACTTGCATCATGGGGCATGTTTTAACATTTTCCATGTGCAGTTTGTAATGCCACAAACCATATGCCCCTGCATGTCTGGATTTGGCCAGCAAGTCCTTAGAAAGCTCATTGGAGATATAAGAGATCTTCCTTTCTCTATAGCAGAGCAGGGATTTGAACCCAGATTTCCTTTGTCTTATGAGACAGCCTTAAACAACAGGTTATAGGGTATTCTAAGGTGGGTGTCTCCCAGACTTTTCTGATGAAGTAGTTCCATTTATGAAATTCTTAAATATTCATTGGAGCATAGAGAGTTCAGAATGACTTCTGTAACAAGGTGGCCAAGGGACTTACCAGACACAGTGGAGTACCAGTGTTGGCTCTAATGAATATGTGTTAAAAAATGTGGAACAGCTTCCATTGGAAAAAGGCACCTCACAATAAACTGGAACCCACTTTCTCTTAGGAGGCAGGAGATCTGGGTTCAAGTCAGGCAGAAAAAGGATTTGGAGCAGAATCTCTTACATTGTAGATGAGGGGTCTAACCACTGGGCTGTTCAATATGTGAATGGGGGGCCCTCCTCCTGGCTGTCTTGTACAAGAAGTGGCTGACCTGACTTGAAGTCTGATACCACAAGAAGGTCCAAGACTGTGAACTTGTGTGAAGGGAGATGTCTCCTGGTTTCTCAGAGCCATGCAACCAGCCTCCTGACAGGATGAAGCTTAAGCTCTGTCCTCTCCTGCTTAGGTGGTTCCCTGCCCACTTTGTTAAACATATTCTGAGGTGGCTCATTCGATAGGGAGCTGATGTATTTAACTCATGGCTGTGGATCCACCTGGGCAGAAGGACACCTAAGAGGTAGTCGCTGGAGAAATGAGCCTGAGTTCCCTTTGTCAATCTAGTGTTTGGCCCCTATAACTTCCAGCAGGGCACAGAGACTACCAGTTCCTCAGCCGTCCCATTCAACCAGCTTTTCCTCAGTGCCTACAGGAGTCTTTTCCAACTGTAACAGAGTAGTGGAGTCTTGGCAAGAGTCAGGCACATGTTGTGGAGCTCCCTTTTGTGACTTAAATTCTCATTTGGGCAGCCTTTCTTCTTTGCATTCAGGTTTAAAGTCCTGAGTGATCCTCAAGTCCAGTGGTTTCAGTATTTAGCCATCCTTCATCTCACTCTCCTTTGTCCTACTGAGCTTTCCAGGATGTGTTTACTCTTTGCCATATTCCTTCCATATGTTTATAAAAGCTCTTTACATTACCCATATCTCTAGCTTTACTATCCTCTTCTCAAAGGACAAAGAAGGTAGCTGTAACATTGTGAAAGGCCTTTTGTGGCATCAGTCTCAAGGAAACAGAAGATCTGGCAGGGTACTCTGGTTTCTTCACATTTACCCTGCTATTGAAAGGAGAACCCCCTGAAGCCAACAAGCACAGAGGTCCAGATTTTCAGATGGCTACTGCTTTTTGGCTCCCAGCTCGAGACACCTGAAAGGGATCCTGTTTTCAGAGGGTGGGAGCTCAGCACTGATGAAAATTGGTCTCTGTGTTACTATAAGCCAGGGATCCCCAGACAGAAGAACTAGAGACACTCATTTTGACAATCGCCTAAAGGGAAGTCTCAGTGGTTAAGAAGGAGACAACCTCTGGCCTTTTCCATAGGTTATCAGTGTCTACCTGTCTTTCCTAGAAATGGTCCAGGAACTGCAAAGAGTTAAAACCCACAGGGTTAGAACCTCAACTGGCATAAAGTCCTGAAGCCATTCCACCAGTGTTGATGCAGCTATAACTATTTATGCTAGGTGGGGGTAGACTACTGTAGTTTTCTGGTCCCTACATTGAATGTTCCAGTACAGAAGAGAATAATGAACTGGGCCACTTTTTCCAACCTTTAGGCTAGGTAGATTCTGTTTTAAACAAAATTATTGCACAGGCCTGATAGAGAACACTATGAGCTGAACCTTGGTTTGCTAAGTATTACTTTTGTTGCATGTTCAGCCCCTGGATCAAGGGAAGACCTGTCCCTCAGCTGTAAATACTGTAGAAGCAGTGAGCTTTTGTAACCATCGCAAGTTCAGATCCATCATTGGAAAAAAAACTGCTTCAGAACTGCAGGGCATGTTCAGCAGCATCTTTTCCTTGTGAATTTTAAAGCCTGGATGCTGTTTTGAGTGTCTCTTGAGAACATAAAATAAAGCCAAACCCAGAAACCCTGAAGCTGGCAGCCAATTTTGAAATTAAACAAAACAAAAATTTTTAAAAAGCACTGCTGTTTTTAAGAGGCGTAAATGTGCTAAAATATGTCACTCATGCTGCTTTGCTTTGGATATGATTTCAAGACAATTCATGGAGTGACTATCATGCTGTGACATTACTAGGATGATAAATATATTCCAAGTCATGGTATAATCCCTTTTAGAACCAGTTACTTTAAGCATCTGTAAGGCTCTCTGTTCTGTCTCTGGAATGTGGACACTTTCCAATGCCTGGCACTGAGGGGGTTAAATTCCTGTTCCAATGCCCTCTCTTCGATATTTTTAGCAAAACAGACAGTTTGAACTCTAGGATCTCATCCAACTGGAAGCACCACTCCTCTCCAAGCCATACAAACTGCATAAGGCTGTGATTTCCCTCCCACTACTTTAGGACTCAAAGGGGAAAAGATCAACCTACAGAAAAAACAAGGAGGGAAGAAACCCTTTCCATACTAGAAGGAGAAAGGAAAAGAGAGTGAGCACACACAGCTGGGGCACAGGACTGATCATGCAAATGAGCTCCTTTCCTCTGGCTCTCTACTGTTTCCAGTTCATGATCTTGTCCACACTCCCTATCTGCAGCTGGAGAGGTCATACAAAATACACAGATAGCCAAGCAGCTGCCAGATGGAGTGTCTTTGCATTTGGCTTTCCAGCCAGCCAGGCTAAACCAGAAATGTAAAGAGAGCACCTTGGAATACCAGGCATGGGGGAGAACAGGAAAGGGAGCTCTGCAGCAGTCTGGAGAAAGGGGCTTGAATAATACCCTGGTAGCAGTTTCAGGCTTAGAGAGGGGAGGTGGCCTCCTATGATGAATAGGAAATAGCATCTTATATAGCTGCAGAATCCAGGATTTTGCAGCGCTCTGGATTCTCTTTTCTGTTGGAAGTCTCCACCTCTCTTCCTGTTTGCCTTCATGCATCTCTGCAGCTTCTCTCTTCTTTCTGGTGAATGTAAATAACAGCTTGGCATTTCCCATTGGCAGGCAGCCCTAAACCAAAGGTCAGCTGAACGTTAGTCATAGTGGCATTTCCACACACCAGCGTCCATCTGTGGAAACACAGTTTGTTCCTGAAGCTGGAGGTTCTTGGGAATTTGAAACTAAATGTGTTTTACCCTAAACAATTAAGCTGTATTTCAGACCTGATTTACTTGCAAATGCTCAAGGAGACTTTCATTGTAAATGCAATGTCCTCCAATGAGGTCATGAAGCTCCTGAGCAAAATAGTGCCTAATTATTTTAATCATTTGCTCTTTTATTTATATAACGTGGCACAAAATAATAATATATCAGCAATTACATATGAATTGGGACAGAAAGTTAGAGGAACCTGTTAAATCAAACCTTTGTTATCTCAGTTAGAAGGAAACATAGCTCAGAAAAAAATCTATTGTTAGGCACAAGGAGTAGCTTCAGTCATACCCACTTGTTATTCTCCCATTTCTTATTGCTATACACACTAGTCAAAAGCATTTTGCCAGCACTGTTGGTGGTATATTTTGCTTTCCTGGCTAGGTTTGAATTGGATACTGCCTGTATCCTACTTACTGGCTGAAATGTATGCAGCACAAAAAACCAAAAAGCCAAGAAAAATAAATTGGAGGTTCTCAGAATCCTCCAAAGATCCATATTAGTGCATGCCATTACCAGCACTGCAGAGGTCTGTGCAGCCCCATGCAAGCCATTTTTTGCCAGTAGGAACAGATTGCTGTAAATGTCTGCCCCCCTGTTGGATTCCTGTTGTGTTGTGGCACCAGCTGCTGGCTTGGGCTTTTTGTGGCATAACTGTATCGGCTAGCAGTGTGAAAAGATCACATCCTTTAGCAGACAGAACTCTTGCCGCTGCCTCCCTCCTCTTCCCACCATCTGGATATAGCTATGCCAACAGAAGAGCAGTTGTGGCAAGCTTTGCTTTCATCGTTTTGGGAGATGTTCTGTGGAGGCCAGCATATGCCATGGCTCTAATAAAGGGGTTGTGCTGGCAGATGTGCCAGCAGAGCTACTACTGCAGCAGCCCTGGAATAGGAACATTCTGAGGCCATTGTTGTCTTCAGATATTCCTGTATAATTGGTCTGGCAGAGGTGTACAGTGAAGGCACTTCAACTGCTAAGGTTCTTTGGACACTTGCATGTGATAGGTCATACTAGATACGCTACCTGGCTTCATCCCTGGGGCTGCACTGTATACCTCCAGCTACAGGCCATGAGATGGGGTGGGCCACCCAGGCCATAGCCCAACCAACTTTTAGCACATTAATTTAGCTATCTATGCAGTTAAAAAACAAGCTATACAGTTTTAACCGGAATGACAATTGTACATTAGTGGGTTATATAAATTAATGTGCTAAAAGTTAGTTGGGCCATGGCCTAGGTGGCCCACCCCATTCCACAGCCTATGCCTCCTGCTGTCCCCATACTATCATGCTACCATGAAACCTCCTCTTTCTGGTACGCCCCTACCTCCTGGGCAAGAGGCCAAGAGTCATCTTGATCATCTGCTCTGGGATGGCTCATCACCTCTCTTCTTTCCCATGAGGGGCTTATGTTGCAGAGGGAAGCAGGGGTGGCAAGAAGCAGGAAGCAATTCATAGACCAATCTGCTATTTTGCTCTCTTGGTTTCTGTTATTCTTTCCTGCCTCTCTAGCCATTCCACTGACCAGTCTCAGACTCTGGCCCACTTACCTCCTTGCTGATAGGGAAGAGGCTATTTAGCCATCCTTGCTGCTACCTTCTCCTCATTAGCCTTAAACTCACAAAGGGGAGCAAAGGCAGTGGCAGCAGGACCCCTTGCTTTATCCCAGAAGGAGAAAGCACAGTCCTGATGAGTGGACTACAACTCCATCAGCAATACAAAAGGGAGTGAAATGCACCATATCCCTGTATATATAGTAATTTATTGCACATTTTATGACAGGGCCCAACTTTTATTTACACCAAAGCTCCTTTACCAATTTTAGGAGGCCTTAAAGTATGTCTGAAGAGATTTTTGTCTCCTATAGTTTTATAGCATAATAGGATTAACAAAGGGATGGGACATTATTTCCTACAGTAATAGCAATGTTAAGCCAATATGGAACATGTTTTGAAATGCCATTCTAAATAACTGAAATGTGTGCTGAGGCTATGTTTTTTTTTAATCTAATGACCCATTATTTATGACCTTGACATTTGAGGTCATCTTTAACAGAACCAAAGGGAGCCTTTTTATGCATCCTAGAGGGAACAAATTTCTGGAAACAATGGAAAGCGCCACTTTCCTTTAATCATACGTTCATAGAAATTCTGTCCGGCAAGGAATCACCCTTCAAAAGACAAAACAAAAAAGAGTTTTGCCACCGGCATATTGGCAATTAGAGGCTGCTATACTAGGCCATCCAAGAGAGACTTTGGCTGATTCAGGCTTCTTGAATAGTAGTCCTATAGTGGCAGTGGGGTTCTCTCTGGACATAAATATGTGAATCTTTTTTTTTTTTTAAGTGACATTTGTAAATCAGAGTGGATTTGGATGAATAGGGAGTATGTCACAGATCACCTGAACTGATCTTGGGATTAGAAAATTTGATTTCTAGTATGGGCCAAACCTTAAAATAATCCAGTTTTCTTGTCATTTCCCTAGGAAACAGGGGATACTGTGGAAGCATCTGCATCTGCCACTTTTAAGTGGGCTAAGCCTAAAATCACCATTTTTAAGGTGCCTTAAGGGCGCATGTCTACACATGTGTGCCCTTAATGCATCTTAAAAAGGGCAATTTAAAGCTATGTGAACCTAACTTTGATACCTGAATAAAGCAGGTATCAAATTTAGATACGTATAGCTAAGTTGCATTAGTGCACGTGTAGATGCACTAATGCTTAATAACATGCTGTGCATCATTGGACACACACCACCTTAATGCGCATTAGTGCATCTGCATATGTCCTAATGCAACTTAGCTATTCATGCCTAAATTTAATGCACCTTAATGCTCATTAGCGCACCGACATGTAGATGTGTGCCTAAATTGGGCTGGGAGGGGCTCTCTAACCAAAGGTGCATTAAGTTTAAGCGCACATAAATACATGTGTGGACACGCCCAGTTTGTAAATAATGTTCTTCATAAGAAAAATATTTTCATGGCATGAGTCATTATTTTGTTAGTTGTGGTATTTAAAGGACTCCTTTATCTCTACATATCTCTACTTATCTCTACATTCCTGCTTGCTTTTCCCAGGACTTCACCTCCAGTAATTTAACATTGTTTTATGGTCCAATATTGTACATGTCATTCCTAAAGTACACCTGATGACACGAAGGATTTTGTGGGAAAATCTTTACCAAGTCAAGATTCACATCAACCAGCAGCAGGAAAGGACCAGCCCTGCCTCCATTTAAGTCAGTGAAAGCAGGATCAAGTTTGATCCAGCCACCATGGCTAGGGACAGACATTCAGAAAGCCGGAGCCTGAATTGATTCAACCTTTGCAGGTTAGTTTAACCTACCTAGGCTGAACTGGTTTGTAACAGGACAAACATTCACTCTCGACTTCACGGAAGCTGTGCTGGGGGGTGAGGGGTGGCCAACCCAGGAGTTATTCCTCCTCCCTCTAGCAAGGGGACAGACAGAGAGAGAGTACTGTGCTGACAACAGGCCAGACCTGGCTGCCAGTCTCCACTGGGAAGGAAACTAACTCTCCTTCCTGCCCTCCTCTGCCTCAGGGGCCATGGTGCCACATGCTGTAGAAGTAGTGGGGAGCAACCAGCAGACCTCGCTCAGATCCCTGCTGGTGGCAGAGGAAGGGGGGAATTAAACACCTCTCTGGCCAGACTCCTGCACCTGCTTGTTCTTGCTTGGGCTGGGAAGTAGAGGGGCAGGGCCAGCCTGGGTGGGCTGGAGCAGAGAGCCCCTCCAGCCCAGAGAGCATGCTGGGATGCTGGGGGTGTCTGGTTTACCTTAAACCAGCAAGGGGTCTGGGACAGACATTCCATAAAGCGGTTTTTATCCAAATCAGCTAAGTCTGATACTACTTTCAACCAAGGTCAACTCAAACCAGTTTCAGCCATTTTCACACTGGTTTATGTGCACTGAATGTCTGCTCTGTTACAGGTTTAAACCAATTTCTGATCACTTAAACCAGTTTATGTGTAATGTCTCTCCCTAGCCCATGGCATCTTTAATTGTGTCCTTAAAAACAGTCTTCACCGTAATGACCACTCAACCTTTTGACAGTTTTCTCTCTCTCCAGTAGTATCAATATAATGAAGCTGGTTCTGCTTTTTATCTAAAGCCATTGACCCAACCCTTCCAGATGAGATAAGGTCTCAATTGGTCTTATTTCAGCTTGGTCTGAGACAGGGACATGTTAACCACAATCACCATCTCTCCTGCTTAGCGACAGAGTTAGTTTTACTACCACCAACCTGTCAAACCCAACTGGTTCTGCTACCTAACAACTGAAAACAGAAAAGAACACCTTCCAGATTCAGTGGCGGTGATGTTAGGTCATCACTGAGCATTGCTATATAAGGTCTAGTCATTTATAATGGAGTCATAAAATCTTTTCTTGACTGTAGAACTGGTAAAACATGAGGGAAAAGAATACAGTTTGGGGGCTTGGGCTTCTAGTACTCTGACAAATCATATGATTGTGCATTCTAGAAATATGAGTGACAACATCATTTCAGTTGGCCTCTTACCTGGTGGGGGTGGGAACAGTTGCACTGCCTTTTGTGTTAGACATAATTAGGCATACAGTGATTTTTGTAAATCACTTCCAAAGGATCTTTTCAAATGTAGAGCCTTAGGAAGTGTTGCTTTTCTTTCTCTCTCTCTCTTACAGTCTGCATACATATCATCTACATATAATCTATGCAATCTCTTGTTCTTTTCAGTCGTTCTAAAACAGCTTGGAGACAGGTTCCAACATGTAAACTAAATAAACCATAGCAGGCTGTGCTGAGGAACTACATATAAATTGTAGGAAAATTGGAAGGCTATAAGGTACCAATAAAAAGGAGTATTAAAATGGTTGAACTAGGCATAAGTTTACAATGTATGATGTTGTTTATCTGGTGTTCAGGGTAGTAATATTATCTCAGTTGGGTCCAGGTTATAGTGCTGGACTTCTAATCTACAGATGGATTAAACTAATCACAGAGCTCAGTAAAATATTAGAAAAAATCTTCCAATAACTTCAGAATCTTTTATATTCCAATATAGGCCTATAAAGAATGCCCCCATAGGAACAGCTTATTAAAACAAGCAAACAAACCCCCCGCCCAAAACAAAGCTTTTTCTTATCATGACTGAAATCCTTAACTTACAGATCCTAAGAGCCTGAACTATATATAATAGATACTCTTATACCTGCACCTAGTCGCTATACATGGATAGTTTGTGAAAGAGGTTGGCTGCAAAGATGAATTGTGTTACCTGTCAGCTTGTAGTATGTTATCTGCAGTGGTTCCACGGTGGTTGGTATCTGTCGTATAAATAAGACAATCACCCATCCCATCTGTAGATGAATTACTAGGTTGGAAGCAACAGGAACTGTGGAAAGACTGACCCTCCCGCCCTCCTCACTGCAAGCATTGTTCAGCACAGTGAGCATTGTGCTGAGAGATCATGAAAGTCCATGGGTGCTGAATAGCTCTGCCACCCAACAAAACAAATTAGCCTGCATCTACACATACAATTAGCACATAGAGGTAAACTCCGGCACAGTTCAGGCTGAAGTTTATTGCTCCTGGGCTCAGCATTTACCAGTGCTCCTAGGACTGCAGCACATTGAGCTGGGGCGGAGCAGCCCTGGCTGGCAGGGGCACAGGGGGTTCAGCCTGCCAGCCTGGGGTTGCTCTGCCATGGTTTAACATGCTTCAGAGGGGCTGGCTGGGGCATGAAGGTGCTATACTGTGGGGCTAGCTGGTAGGCAGTCCCTGCACTGTAGCATCTGTGTGCCCCAGCCAGCCCCTGTCACCATCTACACATGCATTTCAGCGCACATAACTACACTGTAAGATAGTACTTGTCCTGAACAGTACTGTCCTACAGCAGAGTTAATTAACTTAGTGTGCTCTTATATGGGCTCACATGTAGATGGTGATGTTTAATCACAAAGCTAATTAGTCTGATCTGCAGTAAAGCACACATGGAGATGCACCCAAATGCATTTACATTGTATCTGATTCTGGTTAGGCTACTTCTGGGATTCTGCAGTAGATCTTGGTTTTGTGTAGAGTCCTGGACATTCATTCCCAATATGTGGTTGCTTTAAATGTGCCTGTTTATTAATGAGGCACACTTGAGTCACTGGTTTGTAAGTAAGCATACTCTTGGAGCAATTTTCTTAGTTTGTTATCTGCCCAATACAATTTGCATGTAAAATTGCAACCTGGGATCTAGCACTTGCTCTGGGGACTGCATATGTGTTTTACATTAAGCAAGTCATTGGATAAAACACAGTAACAATCCTGGGAGCAGGGACTTCCTTTTTCTCAGGGGACTGCCATAACCACAAGGCTACAAACTCATGTTTCATCTTCCGTGCTCTCTTTCCAGCCTGTGACTCTTGCATTCCTTTCTGCACAGTGCTTCCCTGGAAAGGTGGAAGATATTCCCCCCCGAGTCTATAGCCTGGTAGTTGCCATGCTTTCTTGGGAAGTGGGAGGTGTGGCTTTGAACACTATCAGGCTGAGGAGAGCCTAGTACCCAGGTTTTCCATTTCCTGAATGACTGCTCTAACCACTAGGATGTTATGTTAAAGGTGAGCAGCTTTCCCAGTCCTGGTCATGTTCTTAAATGAAAATTGTTATGGTTTCTGCTGAACTCAGTCCTGTCACTATATTAGATTTCATAGATTTCATAGACAT
>NW_017729030.1:56459834-56477977 GCF_001723915.1 Gavialis gangeticus
TAGACATTAGGGCTGGAAGGGACCTCGGAAGATCATCGAGTCCAGCCCCCCGCCCAAAGGGCAGGAAGTCAGCTGGGGTCATAGGATCCCAGCAAGATAAGCATCCAATTTGCTCTTGAAGGTGTTCAATGTAGGTGCTTGAACCACCTCCGATGGCAGGCTGTTTGAGACCTTGGGGGCTCGGACAGTAAAGAATTTCTTCCTTATGTCCAGCCTGAAAAGGTCTTGCAGTAGTTTATGACCGTTGGACCTCGTCATCCCTTGGGGCACTCTGGTGAACAAACCTTGCCTCAGATACTGGTGGTCACCCCTTATAAACTTATAGGTGGCCATCAGATCACCCCTGAGCCTGCGCTTTTCCAGGCTTAAGAGTCCCATGGCTCTCAGCCTGTTGTTGTAAGGTCTGTTTTCCTGACCTCTGATCATGTGCGTGGCTCTTCTCTGGATTCTCTCAAGCTTCTCCACATCCTTTTTTAATTGATTTGCTCTGAGCTTTCCTAATGGCCTCTCTGTGAGGATTATGAACTTGTCCACCTAGTTTGTGGATCCCTATGGACCTTAAACAGTAGTCAGGTGGCTACTGCTTGGAGTGGAGCAATATAGTACATGGAGAACAAGCAGACCCATGCATATTTAGGGAATTTCAGGGCCAAAAGAAGACAAGGTTCCTTGGGTGAATCTGATATCTTTTATTAGACCAATTAAGTAGTTGGAAAGAAAAAATTTAAACAAGCTTTCAGGTTCAAAAACCCTTTGTTAGGCTGAGGAAGTTACAGTAGTTGGCCAAAAGAAAGCACTTCATGAATTTAAGTGTCTCCAGGGTTCCACAGCTACGAGCAGGGTTTTTGGATGTAAGCACCAAAATATTCCCTAGTTTTGTTTTAGCACTGAAGCCCTTCTCTGGATCTGACTCTTAGTCTTCTACTTCCAGAGGGAAAGCTCAGTATGTTCTCACCAGACTCCAGTCTTCCAGCTAATTCTAGTCCCTGTGGGTCTTTCCTCCCAGGTCCTTAGCAGCACATGCTTCATTCAAACCTCCCACTCCCCTACATCTATCCTGACTGACCACTTGCCACCCTTCATTATGTCTAGCAGCAGGCCTGGCTCTCAGTCACTAGACACCTTATATTGATTGCCTCCAACTATGGAGATGGGCTGAGCCTGGCACAGGTGCAATTGACCCTTGTTTGGTCACCTCACCCCATGACTCTGGACCAATATGCCATCCCTAAATCAGTCTGTGAAGTCAACCTGAACAATCCACCTCCCTAAGCAGATATGTAGCACCTGTACTTGTGTCTCTTCTTGGGCTGTTCCCAGATAGAATTCAGGGTGATGGAAGATTGTAAAATCTTGTTGAGGCCTGGGTATATTTCATTGAAGGATGGTTTCTTACTCTACCATAGCTGTTAAGCTCTCCTGAGAAGCTGTTAGGCTCTCAGTTTACATACTGAGAATATTCTACTTGGAGTTGAGAAACATATCATTATACTCTATCCCCTACCGTCTGTCAAAGCCCATAGTTAGTGACTTCCAGGACAGGATGTGATGCAGGTGTGTTTGAATCTTGCCTCTTTTTAAACTTTAATCTGTATTTATTATATAATAGTTGGGTTTTTCATTTGCCTCACCACCAAGGTAATAGGCATTGGAACATTATTAGTACTAAAGCTTTTTTTGGTGTTAACTACCTAGTTGAGGCATTTATACTCCCTGATTTCTGGGATTCAAAGTTAATTCTTTTCTTAAGAAAATTATATGTTTTCTGTAAGATCTGTATACTGGATCCTATTCCACCCATTAGCTGCCTAAGTGGATTTATGTCCCTAAGTGTGATCTATTCCATTGTTGTTAAGTTCCTGAAAACTATAAATATGTCTTCTTTTGTAATACACCATTATTTTAGCCTTCAGATTGTCACACAAAACGTCAAGGAAGAGGGCTTATCCATCTTTTGCATTAAGCATTATTCAGGAACCTCAGCAAATAGTAATAGGGTAACACTTAGGCATCTAATTTCAGTTAGATACCTAAGATGTGGAATAAGATCTGGTCTTAGGTCTTTTGTATTTGGTTTGTTCTTAATTTTGTGCAGTGTGTTTCTAAAAACATAATTAATGTTTTGTATGCAAATTGAATTAAAAAGAGATGCAAATTCTAACTTCGCTTATACCTGACTAACTTCTCTGACCTTATAACTCTGGGCTATTTTTTCCCCAAAATGCTCAGCTCTAAGCACCTAATGAAAGTCTGGGCCTCGTTTAAAAGCTCAATACCCAGCATGCTTATGTTTCTGAGAATGCTGTCATTTTTGGTGCCTGAGATGGTAATGACCTATTTTCAAAATAGAGCTTTGATTCTAGGTGCTGAGCAGTTTTAAAATGCCTGGCCAGTGACTCTTGCAGGATGGAGTCTTATTTTCCATTATAAAAAAGAACATAATAGAGGGAAGTGTGTGTGTGTATGTGTGAGACAGAAAGAGAATCATCATAGAATGGACTGGTTTAAATAGATCTTATACAACATTGCCAACACCTCATATTCAACACTTCTAAGTTAGGGTTGTTTCAAAAATCATTAAACATCTGTGTTCTTTTTATTTGATTTCTGTTTCTTGAACCTTTGACATTTTTGTTTTCAAGCTTTTCTCTGCAACTGTAAGGGCTCAAAGCTTACTAGAAATAAAATATACATCATATATTCAATGAAAGCTGAGGCTCTCACATAATCAGATTACTCCAGCAACTAGTATATTCAGAAACACCTGCTATTGCAAGTGTTGCAATAAAATAACATGAGTTGGCAACACTTCTTATAGGATGTGTGTAAGTTGTTTTGCTGATAGAAAATTTGTAAGAAGTACGGAGAGACTTTTTTTCCCCACGCTGTGGTTTAAGAAAGAACATAATAGAGCAGGTACTTCTGTAAATTGCTCCATGCCTGAAGTCATTTTGCATTACCATCTCTTAAATGCAATTGTAGAATGTTAATTTTGTCAAAATAGTCTGTCTCTTTTATGTGTTTAGGTATTTACATTTTATACTTTACAACTCTAAAGAGGGAATGAAATGAAAAGAGAAGGGCATGCTCTGATGATTTTGTGAGAAATAATGGATGCATTTGCATGAGATGTTTACTACGCAGTAAACTAATTAGCTGCACACTAAATGGCATGTGCCTACACGTGCGCCCCCTATTAGGCTGGAGGAAAATAATTTACTCCACAGAAGAATAGTACTTGTTATTACAGAGTAAAAAACTCCACAGCAGCACACATGTAGGTACTGCCCCAGCTGGCTGGGACACAAGGGTGTTTCAGTGCTGCCTGCTGGCTAGCCTCACACTGAAGCACCATCATGCCCCAGCCAGCCCCTCCGTAGCACTTTGAGCTAGGGGAGCAGCCCTGGGCTGGCAGGCTGACACCCCGGGCCCCCTGCCAGACAGGGCTGCTTTGACCTGGCCACCATGCTGCAATCCTGGGCACATGTGTAAATGAGTATCTGGGAGCAATAAACTCTGGTGCAATGTGCACCAGAGTTTATTGCATCACATTAATATTCACGTGTAGACACACCCAGTGAGTCACAACTTTAAGCCAATGGACACCAGCCATTTCTGGAACAGTGAGACTATATTCATTTATGCCAGTTGAGGATCTGGCTCTATATCTTTCTCCTGGCTTATATTGTTTTCTGGCTTAAATTATTGCATTATGTTTTGATGTTTAGTAGCAAAGGGAATCTTCTGTGCTGGTGGTATGACAGGGATAAAGAGAACTCAGAATTACATCCAGGTTCAAGTAATGTACTAATGCCAAAAAGATTTAATACTCTGATTAGGCTAGAATAATGCCTTACTGGTCTGAAAATAAGCTGTGCATAGGCACAGAGTGGTTTTCTGGTCTTTGAATAGCATTCAAATTACTGAGGAGAAAGGCTGCCCCAGAAATTTGCTCACACACATGCTAAGGCCCTGATCCCTTAAACACTTATTACATGTGCCTAACTTTGCTCAAATAAGGAGTCCCACTAAGGTCAGTGTGAGTGAATAATATCATTCATATACATAAATGTTTGTAAAACCTGGGCGCAAATTCGTGCACCTTTGAAATGCTGCATTGATTAAATAAAGAAAGTTATTCTGCCAAACACGATTTGAGTAACAACAATCACTTCAACACCTGATTTAAATCCGGTCCTTGAGCAATTGTTTAACTTAGAAGTTTTTGGGTAACCCCATTGACTCTAGTGGAATAACTCAAGTAAGTAATGTTAAGCACACACTTAAATGTTTTGCTGCATCAGAGCCATATGGTATCTCAAAGGGGTTTTCCTGGCTCATAGCTCCTGCAATGACAGCCTTGCAGCCTGCTATTTTGAGGTCCAAATACTGTAAAAAAAAAAAAAGAAAAGAAAAAAGCATATGAAAATGTTGCAAATGTATTTGCGCATGACCAGGGCAGTGGGATTTACACCTTATCCTGGGCCTTTTTGTTTGCTTTTCAGTTGCTGCGATCATGGCTGTGGGTGGGCTTCTTCCCTGCGTGCTGTTGCCTATCCGAGCCTAATATGGTCAGTGTTCTCACCCACTCTGGCTCCTATTTGGTGTCCTACCTCCATGTTTTCTGTGCAAAGTCTGCCTTTTTCTTCCTTTCTTGTATTGGCCTGGAATTGCTTTCTCATCTGACCTCTGCACCCAACTTGTCTATCTCAACAACTGAAAATAGCATTTTCTGAAGCAGAGTATTTCTCCAAAAGAGCAGGGTCCCAGTGGAAAATCTGACATATTATTCCATCATGGATCGACCCAGACAACATACCAGAAATGTCATGTGTCATAATAAAACCAAACATCATGTAACTTGCATGCTGGACACTGCATCAAATCCTGCTTCCTGTCACTGAGCAGGGGGAGGGGGATTATTGTCCAAAAGAAAGGTGCAAAGGTCACTGAATTTTTGGCATGTAGCATGCATATCAGTGAAGTGAAATGTATGTTGTTGTCTCTAATGACATGCCACTACTAATGATGATGTGCTCCAGCTAGAAAGACAACATTGGACATGCCTTTCATTGAACCAAGAGCTGGATGTCTGTGCCACATGCTGTGAAATTCTGATGCTGCCCTTCTCTGAGTTGCATAAGCAGTTTCCTTTCTTATATGTTCTTGCATGCTTTCTAACTAATAAAGTGAGGGGTGGTTTTAATTTGTATTGGCTTGTTTGGGTTAGACTTGGATCATTGCATAGGAGACATGGTCTCTGAAGCAGCTGAAGGCTGTGTGGGCAGAGAGCTCCCTGTTGGCTGAGCTTGCATGGGGGCTCAAAATCACACTCAAAGGCTGTCCCCATAAGCGGTTTCCCACTTGTCACTGCTGCCTCTTCCCAGTAAATGCCTGTGTATGCATGGTCTGGTGTGTGGTGCATTGCCCTAGGTAGTGGAGGGAGGCTGGGGCCAGCACCTGGGATGGCCCCAGCAGACTTATGTGGGATCCTGGGGGCTTCCAGGGACTGCAGCTGTGGCAATCCGGCAACATGGAGCCTGGCTGGCAGCCAGAACATGGTTCTGGCTGGCCAGACTCCGGTTTCCAGTGGCACGCTCTGTCGCCTTGTGTGCTTCCCCACTTCTTTAAGGCGCGGGGTTTTTTTTACATGAGGATTTCCCAATGTCACCACCATCCACCATCCCCCGTGCTGTAAATTAGCAGTGCCGGGAATGTCTGTATGTGTCACGTGTTATGTGCGGCACTACAGGTGGGTCTGCAGCACTGCATACTGCACATCTGCACTTGTCTGGCTGCGTCCAAGAAGTGTCTCTTTGAGATTGCAGAATATAAATAACTGGAACAGAGAATTAAGATGCCCAGTTTTTGTTTATGTTTGGCCTCACCCTGTAGACTTTAAACATAGCTATGCAAGATTTGTAGAGCTGTCCTAACCAAGGCCCCTAACCAAAGACAGCTAAGTTATACCATTGCTTTCTGTGGCAAAAAACAGACATTGTATTTGTCCCTGGGCAAGTTGTGCCTGTGTTTGTGCCAGAACAAAAATATAATACAATTGGCATGTATACACATCACCCTTCTAATAATAGTGGTTGAATGCCCCACTGTTTTTCTGCCATTGATTCAGTGATGCAATCCTAGGATAACCCTGGAGGCATACTTTGCAATGTCCCAGAATAAACTGCTCATACTCATTACCATATAAACCTTTTTAGAATTTATCCTGAGACAATGGAGATGGACACCTGAATGATTGCGCTTCATTTCAAGATTAAATGGTCCATCTCAAGATAAAAATCTTTTTGTAGCCTATGTGGAATATAGCAGTTGCCAACCTAAATTAGACCCAGAAACCATCTAGTCCCATGTCCTACCTCTGACAGTTGCCTGAAACATCTGCCTGAGAGGCAGATTTAAAAAACCTTGTGGAAGCAATTCTTGAATAAACTGTCCCCTAACTATGGGAAAACTTCTTAAGCCCCAGTAATTAAGGATTGTCTCAGGCCTTGTGACGAGAGGGTTTTTACAGCCTTTTCAAACCACTGGGATTTTTATATTTAGAAGGGTGTTATACTTGTTATATATTCCTTTCAAAGCCTGCTATTCTTGTTTGTGGCAATACAATCTGTATACCTGAAGAAAGAACTGAGTCTGTTCTGTTTACAAGAAACAGAAAGCATCTGTAATTTTTATCTTTCTGAAATGTGCCATTGCCAATTTTCAGGATTTTTTTCTTGAAAATTTTTCTCTTTTTTTTTTTCTTAAAGCCCCAGCCCTTGGAGCCATGTGATTATATGATAATCTCTGTTTTTATTTACAGTGCAAAGCTTGCTGACAGGAATCCAAAAAGCATGAGAGCAGAAGGATTTTAAAAAACCAAAAAACAAAACTAGGAATGTTTTGGGGTTTTGTTTTTTGTTTTTTTAAAGCTAATCTCTCATGATTTTTGGTGACCTGAGTCATGCTTGCTGAATGTGTTGGATTGGCAGTACTAAACTAGACAGCTCAACCTGCAGTGTTTAGCTGCCAAAATGTTTTCTTGTACATTTTGTAATGATTATCAAAATAAAGACTCATGATAGTTCTGCTGCCTTGTAGAACCAATGTACCAGAAACATAGATGTTGCAATTTGGTGTCATATACCCTGAATTTCTCATTGGGGCATAAAATAAAGGGGTTGGCAATAATGGAAAGCTAGGCAGGCCTGTTTAAGAAGACCTAACGTGCTGAGGGCTAGGAAAAGAGAATGCTCACAATCATCTTAATTTACCAAAGCACATGAGTGCACAGCTAAAAAAAAAAAGTACAAGACTTCTTTCTCCACAGAGAAGGGAGAACAACGTACAGCTTTGAAAAGTGTTTTCTCTAAACCATCCTCAGGTTTACAGCCTCCCTATAGAGAGGAGAGTAGAGAAGGAAGCTGCTGTTCTTGAATACAGAAGATGGCAGAAGTGCTTCAAAGTGACGCTTTTGAGTGCGTCACAGGAAAGAAAGACAGGCTCTTTAAAGAGATTTAGAGATCACTTCAGAGGCAGCTTCCTGCAAGGAGGAGGAGGAGGAATCTGTTTCTTGTTTAAATTATCTTTAATTGTTTTTTCCATGATTTAGGAAGGCAGAGGACTAGTGAGAGCAAGAAAGTTAAAAATACCACTCCAGTATTTTCAAAATTTCCCTTATAAGACTTCCAAGTCATTCTGAGGTCAAATACAGGAGAGGATAGTAGAGAATGGGACAGTTGATGTGGGAAAGGTGCTGAGAAAGAGTGAGTTTGCAATGGTGAGCAGCTGTGTGCATCCCTGGGACAATTGCAGTTATTTTCATTGAAGTTTGAAAATGATTCTAGGCTGATTCAGTAAAAAGGTGAGGAAACCTGCCCCTTGCTTAAGACAACTATTCTCTTTAAGGGAGATGTTTTATCTGCTCTTTCAATGAATAAAGCCAAAGTCAAATTTCTTAGTCCTACAATCAAACCACCTCCTAGACAAACTAGGACAAATTTCCTCTTCTGGCCTAAGTATCTCAGTTGACGTACTTTCCAAAAAGCATGAGGAGGAGCTTTTTAAATAAACCTAATGGGCCAGATTCTGACTGGGGATGTGCCACACCACTGTATATCAGCTGAGCATTTGGCCAACTGTAAGAAAACAACTCACTATGGGAACTAATCCTAAGGCAGAGAAAAAACTGCCAGAAAGAGGGAAGGTGGATGAGAGGATGGAAAGCTCCTTTCAATGTAAAAGCAGCTGAGGGAGTATGCAATTCAGACAGTGAAGTGTTTGCTAGGGTAACTAGCCACTGGGTAGAGATGCTCATGAGGCTGCTATAAAGATGGGCATATATCTGCCACATCCTCTCAAATGAGTTTTGGGGTCTTTTCCTCTACCTTCATATTTAGCTGCCCCATTGCTGAAAATGGCAGCAACTTGAACCACACTGTCCTGGCTAATGAAGCTTCATGCACCCTTAAAAGTGATGAGTTGGACAGAAAATTATTATAATGAGGCCTTGATTCAACAAAGCATTTAAATAGCCTTTTAACCTTAAGTAGGGGAGGGTACCCACTCTTGTTCAGCTGTGGGCTGAAATATTAGGGAAATGGGTAGATTTCAGCAAGGGTTTAGGGCACCTCTTTAAATATTTGTTGTTGAGGACTTAGGTCCACATGCTTTATACAAGGCCGTAGACCCCCAGATCCAGTTCTATGGACATCATTGAGAGACTATCCATTGACTCCAGTTAGGTTTGGATCATGTCCATAGCGCTCACAATGTCAAGGCCAGGATGAGCAGACTTCCTTCCATGATTTGTTCACCATATGCTTTTTTGGTTGGATGAAGCCATGTGCTTTATCGTTGATAGTACCAGCAATACATGGCAAGGTGAAGATCAACATGAGCTTGTGGGACATTGTAAAGCGGAAGGGCAGGGGTCAAGTGTCCCTGTCCATCCAAGAAGGGCAAGCCTTTGTCATTCATTTCTTGACATCTGGATCATGTTTCTCTTCTGTCCCTTGTCAAGTGAGTTAGGTTATAATAGGTAGCATGCATTCATAGTTAAACTCACTTGTCCCCAGTAGGATTTTTTCACCCAATCCATTTTTATATTTTATAAACCTGCATAAGGACCATTTTACAGCTGCACTTTTCATAAGCTGCTATGTAAATATTTTACAAGCTGCTTGGTAAATCTGCAACTTGATTTTATATCACATGTGATGCCATAAGAATATTTAAAATATGAATTCATTTCTCTCATATTTGTATTGGAAAACACTGAAATTTGAGTTTTATTTTTTTAATGTCATGGGACCTACAGATACAGTCTTATGCTGGGGGTAGGAGGCAGGTGAGGGTGGTCTGTGGCTTCAGTATAAAGAATCTGGTCTGGATCCTTCACAACTAAAAATCAGCATAAATTCAGGAGCTTTAGTAAGTTACATCCATTGAGTATGTAGCCCAGTTCACTATAAGCAATACAGAGAAGTTATACAAAATCAATATTTTCTACAGTGCTCATTAAACTGTGAGGATGAATGTCCACCAGGCAACTTTGTTTTACAGCCTTTTCCATAAACGTTAGAATTAAATGTGCCTGTTAAACTCGATTATACCACAAAATGACACTTTTTTTTCATTTAAAAGTCTTTTAAAACAGAACATTTGGATATTTTATCTGCCAGTAATAACACATATCTGGGAAAGAATCGGTCATATTGAGTAAGCCATGTCATATGACAAATTATATCTAAATTTAAATTATATACATTCACACACACACATACAGATATTAAATTTAAGGTTGGGAAGAGCATAAGAAAAGAAAAAAAGAGAAACAGTTTGCCTCTTATTTTGTCAGACTGGTTAAACATCCAGAAGGGAAGAGAGGTACATTTTAAGCCCAAAGGGTCATATTTATTGCCTGTATCTCTAAGATTGTGCAGTTGTAAAATACAGAAGATAATAATAGACAGGTTTCCTCAAATGCTTTGTTAGTGATGCTGAACCCCTGCTCGAGAACCAGTCTCTGGCAGCTGCAGTTTTACTTGGTGCATCTTGTTGAACCATGTTTTAATGGTGCAATGGGGGGTTCCAGAACCTGATTTTATATGCTAATGTGACATGCTGCTGTATGTGTTATAGAGCTCTAGAGATGGCCACCATCAAAAATGACTCATTCATATTGGCTCTTTGAATCTGTCTGTAGGTAGTAAAATGTTAATCACTTTGAATTAAGGTATTCTTGGCTCACTGTATATGTGACTGAAGATTCCGTTTTTCTAGTTCTAGAGGAGGTATCTATACAATTAAATCTTCATGAGAATAATTTAGTAAGGAAGCTAATGTTAGGAAATACTATTTACGGATGATGTACTTCAAGTTTGAAAAAGGGATACAAATGTTTGCTTTAAAAGGTAAACAGAAGAAGTTTGCCAACATACATTGGATGGAAGTGGGACTCACTGAAAATTTTCTGTAGATTTTTTTAATGGACAATTGGAATTTGGCTTAAACACAAAATTTCAAGGAAGGTGTCTATTTTGCTTTAAAATATTCTGACCCCAAACAACAATCCTAGAGGATGAAAATATTTCATTTTGGGTAGTTCTCAGGTTTTGATTTCCAGAAAATGTGCACTTAGGAATCAGTGATTTGAGTGATTGGTTTTCCCTGTGAAAAGTTTACACTTTCTGTGTTAGCTGGAAGTGAAGAGTCTCTTAGCCAGTTCTACCTGGTATCTTCATGCATAAAAATCTCTTTAAAGCCAGGAATTTGCTCACTGACTGAAGATGCCCATGCAAGGAATGCAAGAGTCCTTTAGTTTCCCTATCGAACAAAAGCCTATACTTGAAAATTGAATGTTACTAGTTGAACAAAGAGGTCAGCATCATTGTGCTAGCCAAGCAGTTTTGATTTAAGGACCACTGAAGTTTTGCCTCATATAATATTATATTTGTATTGCCTTTTGAGTGTATCTCTCTCAGTGTTTGGCACTGCTCCCTGAAACAGTGGATTCTGTAAGATTTCCAAAGGACTTTTAGGATACCTTGGGTGAGACCAGCAGAACTGTTGAGGAAAAGTCAAAGTCTCATAATTCTCCAACAGAAGCTCTAGTTATACACCTCTGCACTGAATAAATGAAGGGTGGGTGTGGTATATATGGAATATTAACATGGAATACTTACAATTCTTGAATCTCAAGAAAAATACAAATTATTAATTGTGAATAAGTTTTGAAAGATGCCAAATGAATCCAGGATTAGGTTGGAGATATATATATATATATCTCGAGTCTGTGGAGATATATAAATTGAAATATCGAGTCTGCTGGAGCACAGAAAGAAACATGCTTGAGCAGACTCTGGCATCACATGTATTAGCATCTCTGCACTGAAAAATGGTAGTGGGGTGCTTTGAACTAAAGCTCATTCAGTGAATTTTAGTTCAAAGCACCCACCACCATTTTTCAGCCCCAGGGACACTGATACACGTGACGCTCAGACGCTTTTAATTAAAAGTGCCCCCCCACATCTCCCAGAGAATGTGTAAAAATGCCCAAAGAGCTCAGCTCATAGTCACTATCAGCCTAGCCATAGCACCGAGAAGGAAGGCTTCTGTGCCATCCAAGAGATGCCACTACCCTAGGCACACATAGCCAGGGCTGCTCCTCCCACCTAGTTAATTCCACACATTATGTGGGGTATAGGTATAATGACCCCCTATCCCCAGAAGTGCCTCCTGGTATTACTAATAACAACAGATTTAGCATGCTAGGTCAGTGCACTCTCTTGTGTGGACTCCATGTCATATGTGTTGGCACTGGGTTTATGACCTAGATACCTTACGCCAGGTAGACCCAAACCCTCAGAATGACCACAAATTCTTCCATTTGATAACAGGCAAATGTTATTGATACACAATGGGCACATCTACACGAGACGCTTACTGCGCATTAGGCTAATAACACTGCACAGTAGCATGTCATAGATAGCAAAAACTGTGCTAATAGCATACTGCACACTTATTAGGCTAATGCTTAGTAAGCATCACTAAATAACTGTGCACCAGCACTACTGGGCAGTAACTTTAGGCACTGCACATTTAATTAGTGCTTTATTAAGGACATACTAAACTGAATGCACAGTGTCTAAGGTGCATTTATGAATATGTAGATGTGCCCAGTGATAGCAGATAAGAGTAATACAGGCAAAACAAACAAAATAACCCCCAGGTTCTACTTATCTAACAGTTCCAGGGTTCACAGAGGGAAGGTACACGTGGCTAGTATGCGAGCTTCACTCTGTGGTTCTTTCTTGAATGTCATCAGTCTTGGAGGTCAAAAGCTAAGGCCCACCCTTCCCAGTGGGGTGGGGTGAGATGGGTTGGTGGTACACCCTCTGTCTATGGTGGCCTCAGGATCCCCTCCTCCAGGACCTTTTGCTGCTCTGAAATCTCTCTGAAATCCCTCCTTTTGTAATCTTTCTCTCCTGATGACTCTTCATTTCTGGGTACCGTTGATTGGTTTCCCTGTAGTCATCATGCTGTCCACATTCTGTCCTGTCAGCATAATTCCTTGTTTCCCAAACCCACCACATGCACACATCTTCATTTAGTCATTTACTGATGTCTTTAATTTGGGTATGCCTGGCCTCCTAATTCGGTCCATTTACCAAAACCAGAAATCCCAGGTGGTTTGCAGGTGGTCACTGTGACCAAATCCCAATGGTGAAGCATCCCTTTTCTTTGTTATGGGTTTTCAGGGAACACTTTAATACATGATTTTCCCAGGATGTGTATGCCCACTTGTACGTTGGTCTCAGACACGGTGTCTGCCTTAAAGGCTGTGAAACTTTGTCAGAAACAGGCTTTTAGAAACCAATTAACCGTTGCTGTTCCCCTAGACCATTGCTCTAATGCATATCTACTCTACCTACAAGCCTATTCCTAAAACAAAACCTCTAACCTCTAAATGTCATTTTCTAGCAATCAACAGGTGTTACATTTTGCTGAGGGCCTCCTACCTTGTTACCAGTTTCCCATCTATGCCCAGTGCTGGCTGCTCTCTCTTATGTTACCATTCCTTGGCAAGGGTGGCATTGTTGTTTACCAATGATTGGTTGAGTCACTTCCTAGCCTCCTCACTCTTTGCTCCCTCCTACCATACTGTCTCTTACCAACATTTCACCCCTAACTTTGCATTGTTTCTTTTTTTCATTCTCCGTATGTTTGTTTCTATGATCTTTTCAACCTTCTTCCTTCATGCATCTACCCTTCTCCAAGCTTACTTGCCCTTATTTCCCTTAGTGTTTTATGCTGTCGCTTGGAACTTTCAGTCTTCTATCTCTCTAGTATTACTGGCTGTGGTGGCCTACAATAATTTATATCTCCTCCTGTCTTACTCATTCTCCTTTCATTTTATCACATCTTTTCCTATCCATTCCAGATGAGGTTTTATGTTATCTTTCCATCTTTGCCTTGCTATTCCTTGAGGTCTGATACCCTCCACCTCATTTTCCAGAATTTGCCAAAGTTATTCCCACTTTGATGTAGTGGAGTGGCTTGCATATCTTTGTAATCCTGAGATCTATGTCAGTGGTAGTGTGGCCTAACCACCAGCAGGACCTCAGATGCTGAACAGGTTGAAGGATAGAGATCAGACTAAGAGGAATACCTTGTTCCTTCAGATTGGGTGTTGGGCATGAAGCCAAAAACCTCATTTCAGGGTAAAAAAGCTAATGTTATGAAACCAAACCTAAAGCAGTGGATCTTGCAGTCATGCAGACCAAAATTCACTTTAGTTGAATTATACATAGAGAAGGGTGGCAGTGTCACATGAAGGTGCCTGTTTGCCAGGTTTCCAACTATGATTCTTGTTAATTAAACAAACCCTCTTCCTTGCTGTAAATTATGCTAGAGGTATTATGCCACATTTCATGTATTGGTAGTACCAGGAGAAGTCTTTGTATTTCTCAGTGTAAAATGGCTCTTTATTGAGAAGACTATTTTCAGAAGTGCTACATTCATGTTAATATGTAGGGCCAGATTCTATTCTACCAATTATTAGGGGTGTAAGTGGACTTAGGTGCCCTATAATTGTATTGCACCCTGCTTGCGTCCCTGGAAAGCAGCTTTTGCAGAAGGAGTTAGGTTTCCTTTCTCCTTGTTGCTTTTTTGTGACTCAGTCTTAAGGGTCAAATGGCAATGTGTTATAAAAATAGATATGTAAGTGGATTTTCAGGGATTTGAACAGGGTAGAATAGCATCACACAGAAGCTCCAAAGTCCATTTAGATGCCTAATAGGTGGAATGGGATCTGGCCCAGACTACAAGCAAGTAGAGACAGTGATCCACATAGATCCAATTGCAGGATGAGCTCAGTAGCATATTAATAACAAAGCTTGGTGAGGGGAAAAGAGCATTCTCCAAATACATGCATAACACTTGGGCCCTGATCCCATTAGCTATTCTGCATGAACAAACCCCTTTGTCTGTGTGCTACCCTACTAATCACCACTCAGTGAGGGGCTGCCCATGTGTATCAGCTTGCAGGCCCACAGCCTGAGTAGCCACATAAGCCTAGAGCAGTGGTTGTAAACTGGGGTGAGATGCAAGAACCTACCAGGGATGCCATACCACTGCCACAGGATGAAATTGCCCCTCACACCTTGGTTTTCAGGAGGCCCAACTGAGGAGGAGCTAAAACACAGGCAGAGTATCTGAAAGAATGACATTATACAGGTGGGTGCACTGCTTCTCCTCTAGCTGCTTCTCACATCTTAACATGAGCTGAATCCAGGAGACCTAACGCAGAAGCAAGGAGTGCACCTGCCTGGAGAATGCAATTCAGTCAGACACACTGCCTCTGTTGCAGCTGCTCTTCAGTTGGGCCTCTTGAAAACTAAGACACACAGGGCAATTTCACCCTGCAGTGGCAGTAGCCTGGAGATGGATGCTGCTGTCAGCAGGTAGAACTGCCCCATGTGCTTTTACGCTAAGAAGACATGTTGGAACCAAACTGGGAAGAGCTGCAGCAGAAAGAATACAGTGGCTTCCTTATTACAATGCAGGCATTCTTGCTGTGGTCATTTCTCAGTTGAGTTACACTATGCATCTTGAAAACAGCAGCAGACAGGGTAATTCCACCTGCCTTGCTTGTCTCTCTTTCTGGGAGACACTGTGAAGGGTTGGATCAGAAAGGCCTGAAGCAAGAGCACATGTTTCTGTCACAGCCACTTCCCAATCTGGCTTTGCAGGAGGTATGCAATGCAAATCCACCTGGCTATGCCAGTGGTGGGAGTGTAGCGAGTATAATAACTCTGAGGATCTAATCAATTAATAACTAATTAATTATTGACAATACCATTATGTTAATTTTAATATATATTTTATTTTAATAATATATTTTAAATTTAAAAATATATTTATATTATTTTTTTAAATGGGGTTCTGTAACGCTTTGCAGAGTTGTAGGGAAGGGGTGGGGCCACGAGCCTAAAAAGGTTGAGAACCACTGGCTTAGAATGATAATGCCACTTAGAGGGTCAGGGATAGAAAACTGAGTGAACTTAAGTGATGAAAGCTTGTGAAAAAGCAGCCAAGTTCTAATTTTCCCCTCCTTTGCTGCTGGAGAGGGGAACAGCTAGTAACAGGGGAATGTAAGAAGGCCAGAGCCCATGTGTAAAGACAGGAGCTGCCCAGAAAGCACAGTAAAATCTTGGAATGCCTGGAAAATCCATGAAAGTTGCATGTTCTGAGGAAGATCACATTGACTTTTCTGTTCCCTCCATTTGCAAGTCTATAACTTGGCACCTGATCTCTCATCAACTGTTGAAATCTGAAAAATATATGCAATTACTAATTGTTATCCCCTCCAATTCTTTCATCTTTCCCCTTGTCCCTTTTAATAATAAAAGCAAAGTTAACAATATTATTGGATGAGATTTTTCATCTAAGGGTTGAGGTGCTCAAGTCCAATGGAAATTCAGCGAGGCTGATGCCCCTCCAGCCCTCAGGCATGTCTGAAAATCTCCTTAAATCAAAAGGAAAAGACAATGTGATTATTTGGATGAACAAAAGCCAAAACAGTATAGCTCTGATTGATTAACTCGTTGTATGGCTGTTTTGGGTTCTTGCACTTCATGTAACTGAATTTAATTAAAAGCTTCCTGATGTATGACTGACCAGACTGTATTTTGTTCTAGGCGGTGTGGATATAGCAAAGCTAAACAAGATCCAGAAGAGGAAAAGATGCACTTCCATAATGGCCACAGTGAGTGAAAATTGAAGTAGTAAGGATACACACACACGCATGCACACATATATACACATATAATAATTTGTGGCTTTGCACAGTGCTTAACTTTATGCATGTAACTAGTTTCATTTTGTCAATGGGATTATTTCTATGTGCATAGTGAAGTATGTAGATCAGTTGAGCTCTGATTTGATTCTGTTTCAGTAATATTTCAATAATTGTATTTCCTTCCTCTGTATAGAGACTTCTGACACCCATCATTTTCTAATCTTGTTTAGTTGGTTACAGGGTGTGTCTACACTTGCCCCTGACTATGCAGTTGTTACTGGGCAGTCATGTAGTATTTGCTTTAGTGACTGCCCAGTAACCACTGGTACAGTGGTGGTGCCGCATGCTTCGTTTCCGGCCCTACTGTGCAGTAGCTTGTCCAGCTTGTGGATGCATCTGCATGTGCAATTACAGCACTGTAATAAACTACGGAGCTTATTGATCTGGAGTTTACTGCTCCCAGGCATGCCATTTGAACATGCACCTGGGAGCAATTAACTCTGGAGGAAGAAACTCCACAGTTTATTCAGGCACAGCACATGGAGCCCAGGCAGAGCAGCCCTGGCTGGGACGGGGTCCCGTGGGTTAACCTGCCAGCCTGGGGCTGCTACCCCCAACTCAGTGTGCTGCAGAGGGGCTGGCTGGGCATGATGGTGCTTCCGTGTTGGGCTAGCCAGCAGGAAGTCACCACACTGAAGCACCTTCATGTTCCAGCCAGATAGGTAGCATTTACATGCGTGCTGCTGCAGTGTTTTACTTGTAAATACAAGTACTATTCTGCTATGGAGTAAATAATTTTACTCCAGCCTAATACAGATGCACATGTAGACGCTGAGATGTTTATTACATCAACTGCACAGTAAATGTCTTGTGTAGACATGCCCAGTAGCATTTCATTTCTAGGGCCTACGAGAGTGAACACAGAGCTGGTGTCAGAAGACTCTGATTTTAATATTTGTTCTACCACTAACTCGTCATGTGGACTTAGGTATCAACTTGGCCTCAGTTTCCCTCCCCTGTACTACCAGGAGAATAATATTTGCTTTCCTTCCTCAAAGAAATTTTGCAAAAATGAATTTGTCAATGATATTAATCTGATTTGTGCATTTAAAGTACCATGGAAATACTAAAAAATATTACTTTTCTATAAAACTAGTGCTAGAATTTCTAAAGAGATCCTTTAGAAGGTGATTTTTGGATCTACGGATGTAAAGTGCAGTTACACAGAAGTTAGATAATACTGTATTTACCCCAATTGGATATGACTTAGAATTTCAGATAAGCATCCAATAATTAGATTTTATACATGAAAAATGTATAAATTTGTTATTATTTTTCATGTGCAGAGTCAAATTAATGGAGGGTCATCTTAAATTTGTCTCCTCTATTGCTGCAGCAGGGCAAGCAGTGGCACAGGGGCAAGCAGTGGGGTGGCAGGTAGCAGGGGAATCAAATGTCCTCAGCCTCATCATTTGCCACCTGCTGCCTGTCCCACCACCACTTGCCCTCCCACCCCTGGGTGCCTGTGTCCCCTGGTACTTGCCCCACTTCCTGCCTGCCCCTCCCCCTGACACAATGCTGGCCCTCCCTTACTCCCTTAGTCTCTGTCACAGATCCAGCTCTGGTTCTGCTGCAGCCTGGGGCACAGAGCACATAATTGCTCCAGCTCCCACCCAGTCAGGCAGTTGTGGGTGTGGTGGCAGCAGATTCCAGCCCCAGACCTGCTCCAGTTGAACCTGGACCCAGGTGTGGATCTGCCACCACAGCCCTTGTTGCTGCATGGCCAGGCAGCGGCTGGAGTGACCATGTGCTCCATGCCCCAGACTGGAGCTGGAGCCAT
>NW_017729030.1:56482977-56507566 GCF_001723915.1 Gavialis gangeticus
TCAGAGTGCAGGAATTCAACATTCAGGCCAGGTGTGGAACTATCTGGGACCAGCAGTTAGGAGGTTAGGGGAGCATTAGGATTAGGATACAAAAGGCATCATTTAGGTCAGGGCACAGCGGCTTAGCAATAGTATCAGGTATGTGGCCATTAGGACATGGGGGTAGGGGACAGTGTTAGGGCTGATGTGTGAGGGTAGCATTCAGGTCAGGGCTCAGCATAAGGATCGGGTATGGAGTTATCTGGAGCCATGATTGGTAGGGGAAGGAGGAGAGCAGGGTTGGGCAGAGATGGTGGTGGGAAGGAGACCTGTAGGAATGGGGGAGCAGTTGTGAGGAACAGGTGATGGCAGGGTAGCAGCTGCCACTGTGGCTCCAACCCCAAGCCTAAGTCTGGGTTGGAGTCAGAGCTGCTGCAGCCACCTGCCCACCATTTATACTCAAATCTAAGACACGCTGATTTTACTCCATGCTGAATGAGGGAAAAAGCCTTGTCTTGGCTTTGAGTAAATAAGGTATTTAGCTATCTGGGTTTTTTAAAATCTTTTTCTGCAGTAAAATCAAACATCCATTAATGCAATTTAATAGAAGCAGCAAAAAGTAACTTCTTAAGGGATACATCGTAAACCTTGGGTTTGCACTGATGAGCAGGTACTGGCACAAGTAGGTCTAATAAATTTAAGAACAAAGTTGTAATAATAGCAATAGTAATTCCTGTAGAAGTACTTCCTGCTCTCCTGCCACATCCCAGACAACAAGCCTAATATTGATTTTTTTTGTTTCATGGAAATGCAACCCACAAGCTTTGTTACATTGCAAACATATTCTCTTCCACTTTTAATTCATGGTAACGTTTTTTGCAATGCAGAGTTGATTAAGTAGGTGATACGTAATCATTAGTGTATTGTGCGTTGCAGCTTTCCAGGAGGAGGATGTTGCATTCTCTGGGACAGACTTTCAGGAGGACTACACAAGTCAGCAGCTCCCATTACTGCACAGTGTGAGGAGAGGTTTCACAAAAGCACCTACAATTAGGAGCATACTCCCTTGTAAATTAACAGGAACAGTGCTCCTTAATCCCTTAAGTGACTTGGGGAAATTTCTTCTGGCAGTGCCTAAATAGGAGCAGAATCCTTTTGAAAAGTTGTCCCTTCTTTTTTGATCTTTTTTTTCCATCCATCTTTTCCATGGGTAGACTGACCATGAGACCGCTCTCTGCCATAAGGGGCTCCATTATATTAGTACAGTGTCTCATAATCTTTAACACCACAATATTGATGTAAAGTATGGATGTTTTATCAAAATGAACCAAGGGGGAACTGAGGCATGGCAAGATTAAACCATTCACTCCCTGCAGTGTTTTCCAGTGTGGGAAAAGTTAGCAGAAGAGATGAGTACTATCTACATCCATAACTTCATATGCCAATTAAATTTTAAATTATGTTCACAGTTAAATTACCAGGAGTAAGGACTTATATCGACCCACATACCTATGAGGACCCCAATCAAGCTGTCCATGAATTTGCCAAGGAGATAGAAGCTTCATGCATAACAATTGAAAGAGTTATTGGAGCTGGTAAGAAGATATAATTAGCAATCATTTTTAACTGCCATTAGCATCATAATCTTCAGACTAATAAGAGACTTTTCAAATATGGGCTTTGCGGAGACACCTTTGTAACTAATTTAGGCCCTGCTCCTGCTCACACTGATGTCAACGAGATGCCTATTACTGACTGCAGTTGCAAAAGAATAGAGCCATTTGTCAATCTGTGTGAAAAAGATTTTTCAGTGGGGTGATATAACCAAAAAATGGGTTTCTCTTGAAATATTCCACTTGAAAAGTTTTATTTAGTTTTGGGATTGACTATCCCTTTTATAACCCCTTTTTATTGTAAATCAATTTCAAACTGAAGTAAAATTAGCTCCTTTTGAAAATGTCAGAACAAAACCTTTTGACCTTTCCAATTTTTTCCCGTTGTCTTTCAGGCAAAGTTGTTTGTTAAATTTTATATAACAATTTTTATATTTTGAACTGTAGTTCATTTTATTTTATCCTGAAACTGCATTTTTTGTCAGTTACTGTTTGTCAAAAACATCACCCATTTTTTTGCCTGCATAAGTAGCAGATATGAACTCAAGTATTTTTAACCATTGTGTGCCAACTTTGTATGAACTGCTGGTGAGACTGCTACTGGGGTATTGGAAAGTCTTAGAAGAGGAGCTGTATGGATGACTTCTGCTTAGAAAAATATAAATTTCAAAATGATCTCAGTCTATTTTACTTACCAGAGAGAAATTTAAGTTACTCAATCACAATGTAGGATTACTTATGACTTATGGAATACTACCGGGCTCTTAAATAGGCATAAAGTTTAAAAAATTAAATTGGAAATTAGACACAGCTTTTTAAGCATGGTGACAGTCACCCATTGTAACAACTTAGAGATTTGGTGGGCTTTTAATCACTCGGAATTGTTTTGGCACTCATTCAGGGTCAGATGTCTTCCCAAAAGACAAAATTTGTGACTTTGTAGTACTGTCAGATGCATGATATTCCATGCATAGTGGCCCCTTCTGGCTGTATATCTAGTAATATGGCTCATGTTTTGGTATCAGTTTGCATTATGTATTCTGTTATTCAGGGGTGTTTTTCAGATATCCAATGATATTTTTCTTTCTGTCATTGTTTCCTGAAGGTGAGTTTGGTGAAGTCTGTAGTGGACGTCTGAAGCTGCAAGGAAAACGTGAGTTTCCAGTGGCCATCAAAACCCTCAAAGTGGGCTACACTGAGAAGCAAAGACGAGATTTCCTGGGGGAAGCAAGCATTATGGGACAGTTCGATCATCCTAACATCATTCACTTGGAGGGTGTTGTGACAAAAAGTATGTACCCGCCTCTGCAGGCTTTTTGCTTATTGAACACTGACTAATTAAGAAAAATAAGGCATGAATCTTAATTATAGTCCCAGGACTAACTTCTTACTTCTCACAAAAAAATCTCTGAAGAAAAATGGTAGTTACTCAAACTATGAATGCTCAGACTGAAACATATGGAAATTTTCAGTCAGATTAGTCCATAAATTTTACTTTTCATTGAAAAGTATTCATGTTATAGTGAAACCTAGGGCATCTGAAGCAGCAAAGTGACATGGCTACCCCAGGTCACACTTCATCTGGGTGACAGAGCTGAAAAGAGAACTAGGGTCTTCTGTGTTCTAGTACAGTAGACAGTCTACTACACCACAATGCCCCCATATTAATAATAATCACTAGTTTTGACCCTGCAACTAACTTTGTGTTTTGCACTTGCATAGAGTCACCTATGAGACCAAAGCTTTAATATTTAAGTGCACTAACATCAGTCTTCCTCTTCAAACTAGAGGGGACTATACTCTCAATTCCGTCCATTTTTTTCTGTAAATGCGTAACTTTTAACACACAGGTAATGGAGAAGTGTCTTTGTTTCTGGGTCAGGTGGTCTTCTCTTTCCCCTTTTCAGAGACAGGAATTTGTGAAGTGGAGGAACACTGTCTTTTATCATTACTAAAAATCACAGGAACCAAGGTGGGGAAGGAGGAACACACAGGGAGTAAAGTATGGGACTGAACATAACCTGGAGGGATGCAGGTGGAGGCAACAGATGACAGTAGGCCCTTTGGTTACTGGTACTATTGAGAACATTTATTAAGACAAGTTCCCCTGGAACTGCTGGCAGTGCTGGGCCAATAACTGTCCCTTTTTCCTAGGATCTTAGCTATGAGATTGAAGGAGGCTGCACAATGTTTAATATTCAATAACCACATAGCTCAGCACTTGCTCACTATATGTGTGTACTTCAGATACCTGCACAATGGATCCACATGCTAATTAGCCCCTAAGTCATGACTGGAGCTGGGTGCTCTTGTCATGAGTCCTGGGATCTTCCAAAAATGTACATGCAGATGAGGCACAGGGCATCTTGGTCTAGCTCCACCTCATAGAGGATGAGGCCACACTAATCATGTACAGCAGGCTGAGAGAAGGAAGCCATAGAGGGATTCTGCATGAACTGTTTGGGGCCCCATTTGGTGATGTTTGCCAGCCACTTTAGGCTGATGAAGAAACAGGAATCATTGGAAATGGGAAAGAAAGGTGCAGCTCAGCTGAGGGGGTGAAGAGGAAGTTGAAATATATTCAAAGTAGTTGCTCACCATGACTTTAAAAAGAGTTGGTGCAGAGGGGAACTGCGCACAGTGGGCACTAATATATATATTATTCAGGTAGGCTATACTAACCTATATTCATGGTGGGTTCCCATCAGTATATGTGCCCAGTATCATTTTATAAGCATCCTTAGTGTTGGTTGAATTTAATCAACTTGACAGTTGGTTTCCATTACTGAGAATCCACTGCTTTTGCCATTAATTTAATGGTATTCAGTATGTTTAATGAAGTTTCCTTTTATACAAGTATAAGACAAAGAATGTTTTTCCTTATGCTGTTGGGGGAAAAACCTCCTCTTGTATTCAGGTAGATATGGTAATTTTTAAGCCAAGCCTCCCAGAAAATTTTCTCCAACAGGAAAAGTTCCTTCTTAAAAGAGCCTTCCACTCACCTTAATGAGGTGTTAATTTCAAAGCATGGTTAGAAGTACTCAAACACCAACATTATGAATAGTGAAGCCAACTGCATCCAAGTCCTTACTCACTAGAGGCAGCTTTTCACAGTCATTTATGGCTTTTTAAATCAGTGTGGTGAGGTATTTTAATAGTAATTTGCAAAACAGACCATAAAAGTTCCAGCCATTAAACCTGTGAAGAATGGATATTGGTTTGCAATTGACAGCTTTTTATTACATTTCCACTCAGTTTTGTTTCGTAAAGTCCTAGGGTGGGAGAAAGCAGAATAACAAAGAAATGACCTCCACACTTTGGTAGTATACAGAGCTTGCACTTGCATGTCAAGTAGTTTGATGTCTTCAGTCACTAACCTCCCCAATTTGCCAATTCAGTTCTGCATTTTGCATGTTTCAAAGCCTAGAGAAAAATAGTATTTTTTGCCTTTATGTTCTTTCCCTCTGCTGATGTGTACAGAATCCCTAAAACAGTACAATGAAAGGTAGATTTCAAGTATTTCACCTAACAGCCAGAAATTTTGTAATAGATACTATACTTTGCCATTGAACATATATCATAGTGTGTTATAGAGCTTTCTGTTGGCATTAATGTAGGATGAAAAGCCATGTGATTTAGTTTACTGAGTTTAAAGGTTCAAATCTTGGAGTAAAGAAAAACTAAATGAGTAAACATCAATGTCAGACACTCTCAGAGTTGACCTAACATGGCCTTAGTATGCATAAAAGCATCATGATATCTCTGACTGCTCCAGAGTCCTTACTAGACTTTAAACTGTGATATTTTTTATGTCTAAGAAAGCTATTACTAAAAGAGGCCTGAGTCTGACACATTCTGGGCCTTAGGTGGATGTTATTTGTGGGGAACAGGGTGGAATATCACATTTAGCGTAAGGGAAAATATTTTTCTTCAAGTGACACTGTTGGATCCAAAGATTATTGATGCCAGTGAGACTGTTTCCATTGAATTCAAGGCAGTGAAGCTGCTTAGGGGCCTGGTTATGCTAATAAATCTCAGGGTAGCAGGTGAGGGGACAGGAAACAGAGATAGAGCTGGGCATATGTATATATTTCCAACAAATAAGCTATTGTCTGAAAAAGTGGCTGTGGATGATCAGAAACTACTGGGTGCATTTGCAGTAAATATATAGAATACATTCAGCTGCAAAAAATATAGGGGTTAGATTAATGAAAAACAGGTAAAGGCATAGTAGCAGCAGTGCCTTTTATATAACAATCCAAAATTGTAACAACACTCAGCCAGGCTTTGAAAGACCCAGGTTCAGTTCCCTCGTTGCTTGAGAGGATTTGAACCACTGAAAGAACTTTGAGTGTAGCCTTTCAAATGCACTAATAGTTAAAAATGACTAAAAAGGAAATAAAACTTTTTCTGGAGTTTGATTCTGAAACTATCATTTTTTGGGAAGAAAACTAATGTAAACATATATTTCGTTCAAACTAAATTAGAATTTTTTTTTCTGTCTCAGTTTGTTTTGGATCAACCACCAAATCCTGTCCCCAAATCAGTTATTCACACAGCTCTAGTCAGAAGTAATGTATATACTCAGCAGTGTCATACTTCTGCAACTGAATGTACAAATATCATTTCCAGATAGGCGTAAACATGCAACAGTTACATTATATAGATAATAATTCATCTAAAAGTAAGAAATCTGCCAACAAAGAATCAGACAATCCTAGCAACTCCACTCTCCTCTCCCAAACAAACTTTTAATAACTTTGTTTTTATTTAGTCCCTCTGCTTTCATCTGCCATGGCAACCTATGGCACCTCCTCTTAGACAATTGATAGTGTAAGCTGTGTTAACTAATACATTCTATGAGCAAAGAGAGGGTTGTACATGTTTAAACCACCAGTCCACCAGTCTATTTGCATTGCTATATTCTATTTCTACAACCCTGTCTGTATGGTACTATAGTCTGTACCTTTTTGGCCTAGTCATTATCTATTGCTGTAACTCAGTCTGAGATTTGTGGACTTGTAGTCCATCAATAACTTTCTCAGCTTGTACTGAAGTCAGTAGCATAACTAAGGTGGGGTAACTGGGGTAGCCACCCCAGGCACCGCCTTATAGGTGAAAAAAATAGCAGCAAGCACTGCCACCCCCCAGTCAAACCAGCAGCAACCACAAGTCACTGGCACATTTTGTTCATCACTGCTGTTTCAGCGCTCAATTGCCTTGTTACACCTCTGATTAAGGTCTTATTTAAGCTGTTTTCTGAATGTGCCTTTTCCTTGATGCAGCTATGCAAGAGAATGTATTGCAGGCGTAGTTTTTTATTCATCTCTGTAGCTGTGCCATAATCAGGTCTCATCAAAATTACCAAAACTGTCTTGTGTTACATTAAGACCCTGTTACTTTGAAAAGAGGAAGAGTCCTGAAACAAGGAGCTCTGATTATTCAAATGGAAATCTGGAAGAGCTATTGCATCCTCCCTTCCAAGTCTCCTTTCCCTGCGCTGTACCTTCAAACCCAGTCAGCTCAAGCACCTTTGTTTACTCCATTTGAAATTTCTCCATCAAGCATGTTTGTATGGAAGAATCAGCCATTTGCTGGATGACTTATATGCCATTTTATTTGGGGGGGGGGGGGTTTACAACCCCCAGACTAATATTAACAAGGGCTAGAGGGCCAAAGATTAGCAACAAAAACATTTTGTTAAATTTGTCTTTCAACAAATCTTCCATCATTTAATCGCTAACCCCATTCATGATTCAGATCCGCTTTAGACTATGATTCTACTTTTAAAGAAAACCAAAACAAAATCCTGGATCATTTAAGTATTTGGTACACCGTCATCTTTGGTACACAGAAATAGTTAGGGAGAAGATTTTTCCAAGATGCTTAGGAATTTAGGACTCTCAACTCATTTGAAAGTTTGTAGGGGATTTATGCTCTTAAAACCCTTAGGTGCTTTATGAAAATGTCCCCTTAACTACTGAGTCTGTGTAACAAAATTGATTTGCAGCCACTGAGAATCTGGCCTTTTATATTCTACCATATGCAAACTGAAGTTTGACAGAGAACAATGATGATTCAATGATTAAGGGAGTAGCTTAGGATTTGGGATACCTGGATTCAGTTCCTGTCTGTCACAGACTTCCCATGAGACTTTGGGAAAATCACTCTGATTTCCTTCATCAGGAGAAGCAATAGTTCATTATGAGGAGCCTGGTTTCAATTCCACACTCTCACAGGCTTCTCACTTAGCTTCTCTGGGCCTGAGTGTCCATCTGTACAATTAAGGTGGTGTTTCACTACCTTGCAGAAGTTCTGTGGGGCTATATATGTTAAATATTGTGAGGTTCTCAGATACTATGGTAATGAGGGTGGGAGAAGCACATTTAGCTCAGCCCTTGTCTATGTGGGCAGATTCAGGATCATTAATCTAAATTCACTAAAGATGTGAAATTTAGCACGGATTAGTTAAACCATATTAAAACCCTACATGGACATTTTCATAGAGAATTAAAGTGGCCTTAATTTGTTTTAGTTTAATTTACATAGGAGAGTGAATTAATCTAAATTGAATTAAGGAAGGCAATCTTAATTCTGAGTGAGACTGTCTGCTCAAGGATTTGATGTGGTTTAATGAACCTACTTTTTAACACTGTGAGGGAATTTGGATTCCTTTTCCAGAGGCTCCTCTAGACTAGTCCCTAGATAGATATTTCTGCTGCACAAGAACAACCAGGGTCTGATGTATACCTAATGCCTCTTTTCATTGCTCTGGTAGTGAATAAAGTACATTTATATGTTGTTATAAATAATATTTACATCCCCTTTGGGGTCCCTTCACACTATCAAGGAGGGGTCTTAGTGAAAATGAAAATCAGGCCAATAGTTTAAGAAGGCTGGCATTTACTTTTAATTTACCTTGTTGAAACTCACTATATTTGTGTCCTTAGCTTCATGCTTTCTGATATGATGCTAATTTATTCTACAATTATGCTCAACCTGCAGCACACAGATAATGAAACATAAGTGCCAGGAAATCTTCTGATATTTTTCTTCTGATTGAAACTGAAGTCAGGAACCAGAAGTTGTACTCCTAAGGGTGGTGTCATAATAAGATGCCATCCTTGCCTGAACACTGCCTTTAAGTGTCAGAGATAAGGGACTCCAAACTGCAGTTAGTTTGTGATCTGTTGTTAAACTGGGCACATCATAAATACCAGCGCAGTCTGCAGAGATTTTATGACAGATGACTAAAGAGCCTGGCTTTTACCTTAAATTACTCATTTACGATGCACAGAGACACCTTGATGAAGCATGCATGGACACATAGCCCTGGCTCTAGGGAGTTTTATTGCCTCTCTTTGTTTGAAAGGCTGATTTTTCATGTTAAAAAAATAGCCTTTCAAGGAACAGTGGAATGGGAATCTACAGTGCCCCAGACTGCATTAGAATCTTAGGAAGAATCAGCCTCTGGGCTGGAGGCTGTAGTGTACCAAGCACTTCCTCCAAGATGCTGTACTCTATCCACCCTTTATTTATATTATATTTATAATAATTGGAGGTAAGGGCAGTTAGCGTGCTTGTGAGTAAATAGACTAGTTCTGCTGATATACATCAAGAGCAAAGTGCAGCAAGCCAGTGAAGTTCCATATAGCTGCCTTTAGTATTAGCTGCCTCTGTCTCCGCCAGTATCATGTTAAAGGAAGCTAGTGACTACAAGCAAAAGATTTACATGAAGTGCCTTATTAAAAGGTTCCATAAAGTGGAGAGGGGGTTGGGGGGCAAGGCAGACAGGAGGGCTCTTGCAAAGCTTACCTACTTACAATTTCCAGAATCTTTTGACCATCATATGTGAAAGGTGCTATATAAATGCAGAGCATTATTTATCATTATTTTATGGCTTTGCCGATGGTTTAGTCCTTATACAGGCTTAATTGTAGGGTGACCATATGTCCTGTTTTAGCTGGGACAATCCTGGATTTCAGAAGCTGGTCCTGGCCGGCTGTTGGGAATTATAATGGGTATCCTGGAAGCAGAGAGACAAGGGCACAGTTTGGCCAGGAGTAAGTGCAGTGTGGAGTACCTTGCAGGCAGGCATGCACCACTGCCTACCTGGCACATAGCCCTGCCCCTGCTGACTAGTGAGAGCACAGAGTGGGAGGGTGGGGGCAGTGTCCTGGATTTCCAGGATTTCCATATGGTCAGCCTACTAACTTGTGAGTCTGCCCAATAGATCACCTGCCCCACACTATATGTGATGTTTTGTGACATGAGGCACTGTCCTGTTACTGAGAGGAAATCAGAGTGACCACAGTGTTCTCTTCTCAGCCAATTAGATCCATGTAGTCCACCTACTGCATTAGCTGTACACCAGACACTCCCACTGACTTCAATGAGAACTTTGGATGTGCAGGGTGTACCATGCCATGCATCTTTTAAAAATCACTTCACTAACATGATTGGATGAATTAGAACATGTCCTCTATCTAAACTATGCTGGTGAACAGCTGAATTTATTCCCAACTAAGCCAGGATTTGGGGGGGGGGGTGGTACTTTAGCACTTCTTGAGCAGTAGCATGCACAAGTGATGTTAGCTCAGAAAAAAGGTTATGGGGTAAAGAAGTGAAGTCATGGGTCAGTTTTTTTTCAAGTATGACAGACCTGCCAGAGTTTCACCCTGTGAACTATTTGAGCATTTTGCATAGAATTCCCCCATGGGGAGACAGGATACCTCTGTATGTAGGAAGGGCACAGTGCTGAGGTCCAGGTTGTAGTTCAAGCTCTGCTTCTGATTTGTGGTATGACTTTCTTGGTCAAGTCATTTAATATACCCCTATCTGGAAGAGACCCAAGTTCAAGTCCTGGTTCTACTACTGACCTGCTTGGTGACACTGAGTCAGTTTACCTCATACCTCTGTTTCTCTGCCTTGGTGCTCTAAATTGTAAGCTCTCTATGGCAGAAGGTGCCTCTTACTATGCTTTCATATAGCACCTAGTACAGTGCTGCTCAGATCTTGCACAAATCCTGGAGGTGCTTTCATTGAATGAATGATAATGCTGCTGCTAAGTCTTTAACTCATCCAGTAACTACAGTATTCATTAAAAAATTAAAGCAAGGCAAGCCCACTATGCTCCAGGGTAGTATCTGCACAGCAATCAAGTGTTTTGATTGACAAATACACAATTACATTTATTGTGCAGGTAATTAAACAGTAAATTAGTCAAACAGTTAACCTAACAGGAAAGAAGAGAGATTAGGATCAACTTAAACAGTGGAATATGAAATGATTTTTAGGAGCATTTACCTTTATAATCATGTTATGACATGTAGCAGGCCTAGCTGATCATTTCTACACAAGACATTTATAATGCACTTTAAAAATAATTGACAGCTTCTCTTTTGTCTGTGCTTCATGCCAGCTAATGGAAATTGATTTAAATAAAAAATAATTTACATGTTCTTATAAGATTCCATTGAATTTATAAGAGCTGGAGCACACCACATTAATTATTGCTATGTCGTTGCAGCAAGCTAGCGAGAAATTAGATATAAAACTGAGCAAAAACTATATATAATTACCATTAAAATGACTCAGGCATGAAAATTAATCAAATGGAGTTGGACAAACATTATTATTCTTGTCAACAATGGGAGACCAGGTCTTATTACTGACTTTTATTTTGATCCCCTTGTCCCTTCCTGAATTAGGCTGTATATTCAGTACACATAGGCTAAGGAAATTCTTTTTTGTTAAAGTATTCATTAGAGACTGTACAGAATTATCAAAAGCAAATGCTGCCTTTAATTGTGAGTCCAGCAGATTGCCTGGGTGCATAAGGGGGCGCAGAACTTGAAACCTCTTTTTAAAGATAGGAACCACTGTACAAAATCAAACCTCTGATCCAGCTAGTCCAACTCAAGCTGCTTGAGGGGAAGGAACCTTTGAGTGTGCAGTTATGGGATCACCTCTCTTCAATAGTGAGAGATTGGGTCAAGCCCTAAAGCATGAGCTTATCTCTTCCCATAAATTATCTTAATATTTAATATGAAAAATATTAATATTCTTACTATACATTTGAAATGTCTTATCCATCTTTAAATACTGACAAGTTTTAGCTTCAGTGATATCATGTAGCTGTGAATTCCACAGAGCAAAAACATCCCAACCTGCAAAGTAGGGCATTGAGCATTCCATGTTCTCATTGATCGTGTTTCTCATATTGATTCTTTTCTTTACTGGGGGACTGCTCCATGCAGACAAAAGAGCTGGAGATAGCACTGACCTCTCCAGTCCCTCACCACTTCTAATGAAATACAACCCTGTAGGTCCAATAAGTTGCATTAGAATAAGTGGACTTGCATCCAAGGTGAATTTATAGAAAAGATACTACAATGTGCACCCTCTGGAACACATATTTTCAACAATGTACATAATAATGTTACTCCATACAGCTAAGCTGGTTTGTAGCTTTTGAGGGAATTTTGGTTTTGAATTGGAAGTTTTACGTCCTTTGTTCTGTGGCCGCTGTGAGCAGGTCAGTGTAAAGAGTAGTGCTGGAAGGGACCTCCTGGGTCATCGAATCCTGTCACCTAAAATTGTAGGCAACTGTGTCAGACAAAAACAATTAAAACAAAAACAATTAATTTGCCAAGTTCCATCTTAAAACCAGTTAGGTTTCTTACCCTGACTTATCCTGTTGTGAGGCTATTCCAAAAGATTTCTTTAACTGTGGTAGGAAACCTTTGACTCTTCAGCCAAAATTCTTTCATGCCTATTTGTTCTTGTGTCAGCATTGCCCTTGCCTGCTGTTTACCCCACTGGTGTATGTATAGAGAGCAGTCACCTCCCACCTCAGCCTTTGGTTCTTATTAGCTAAACGTAACACACATCTAGCTTTCCTTCATTACCTCATCTAGTTCATCAGCCACAAAAATCACTCCTCATCAGTCTACTTAGCTTTCCAGGAAAGCTGGGAAGGTTCATCTGCTGAACTGGAAGCTAATGCCATGAAGAAGGATTTATCCATGTAGGTTCCTTTCAAGGCTTTTAATTCATGGAAGCAAAAAGAGGGAGTATGGTTTGGTGATTAAGAAACAGTATGGACTCAACAGATCAAGGTTTAATTTCTGCCTCTGCCCAAGAATCCCCATGTGGCTTTATCATCAAATCTCTCTGTACTAGGTTAATAACAATGCTACTTTCTCCCCTGTCTTTGTCTAGACTCTTGATTTTCTAAACTCTGTCTCACTATGGGCATTTATACACATGCTCTGGGAGGGGGGTGGGGATGGTTGAAGCACTTTAATTAGACCATCATATATATCAGCATCCAACTGAAAAATGGCAGTGGGTGTGCTTTAACTAATGCTCATTGAACTAACTTTAGTTAAAGTGCCCCCACCACCATTTTTCAGCATGAGGACACTGATACACATGATCCTGGAGTCCGCTGGAGTGTGGTAATTACCACGTTCCAGCAGACTTGATTAATCAAGTTTGCTCCAATGCGTTGTAAATACAGTGTGTTGGAACAGTCTTGATATACATGTATAGGCATCTGAATATCTCCTAAAGACTTATGGCCAGGTACAGGCACTGTGCCTCTTCAAAGGGAGGCTAGAGTCTTCCAAAGGAGGCTAGACAGCCACCTATCTTGGGTCATTTGACCCCAGCATCCTTTCCTGCTCATGGCAGGGGGTCAGACTACATGATCTACTTAGGTCCCTTCCAACCCTACCAACTATGAAACTATGCTTTTACCCATGTAAGTGATTGGAAACCAGTCTATACCCATAACAGAAAAGAAGCTCGGTGCACACAGGCTGATTTAAAAATTGTGGACCCGAATCTAACATTTTCCCTCCCCACCACACACACCAGAGGGTGACTGTGTGTTCTGTTCCCTACCAACCTAAATTATGCTGCTTACCGAAAACTGCATAACTTAGATTGATTCCACCTCAGGCTTTTTGAATGTCTGTACCTAGCTTATGGGCATCTTTACGTATTCTGTGGGGTGGGGTGGGGTGGGGAGCACTTTAATTAAAGTGGCTCTTGGGAGCTACTGTAATGAAAGCACCCAAGGTGTCTCATGTATTGAGCATCCTGCACTTCAAAATAGTGGCAGGGACACTTTAACTAAAGTCTGTTGAATAAGCTTTAGTTAAAGGGCTGCCATTGCCATTTTGAAGTGCAGGGACACTGAATACACAAGATGCTGAGGCTGCTGGAGCAGGCATCAGGCACACATGTAGGTGCCCTATATGTCTGGAGCAGGGCTGGGCAAAATGTGCCCACGGGCCACATCAGGCCCGCAGCAGATTCCGTTTCCCAGCAGCCTCTGTCCACATTGATGTGGCCGGTTTCTATGGAGACCCCAGAAGCAGTGGTGCTGTGACAGTGCAGGGTCACAGTTTGAAATGGAGTCTGTCATGGGCTTGCTTTTCCATTTTGCCCACCCCTGGTCTAGGTTCACTTATGGTAGAGTTGGAGTTCAACCTCTCTTGCATAGGTCCACTTAGATCTATGCCCAATAGGTGGAAGAGAATCTGTTCCTATATGTCCACTTTAAGAAACAGAGTGGACAGTCTATGTTTCTTAATGAATTACTGATAATAAATCAGTCATAATTTTTTCCAGGTAAACCAGTAATGATAGTAACTGAGTACATGGAGAATGGCTCTTTGGATACATTTTTGAAGGTAAGACTTAAAGTGCCTATATATTGTTCTTCCTGAGTAATTCTATAGAACACATGCAGCCATAAATGCCCAAAGGTCTTGTTCCAAGCTCACAGTAGAGACAGGAATAGCATAGTTGTCTTGTTTCCCTGTGTTTGTACAGCACTTAACTCAATTATGTTCTGGTCCTTGCCTGAGATTCCTAAGTAATACCGCAAAACAAATACGTAATAATGATAAACTGGGAAGTACTCTTTCATCTTTCAGCAAAGACTGGCTTTGGGTGGGAATCGTTTGCTTGCTCACAATGCTGTCTGAAATTTCAAAAAAGTTCCTATTCATCATGATGAAACCAAGGCTTTCAACATTCTGTATGAAGAACGAGATAGAGAGAGAGACAGATAGACAGACTCCCCTCTTCCTCAAATAGCCAATAGCCAGGTAGTCAGAGCACTCACTAGAATAAGGGATACCCATTTCAGTCTCTGTAGTTCCTGATTCACCCCAGAAACTTAAATCTGGATTTCCCATGTCTCAAGGGTATGTCTTGACCACAGGTCTGTAGTCTCTCTCTCTTGAGTATGCCTCTGCTGTAACACAGTGAATATTAAATTGTTTATACAATTTGAAACAGTTCCAGTGGGAGCTACTGAGAGACAGACTGATTACGTAGGCTAGTGGTTAGAGCAGTTTGTCAGGTGTAAGAGACTCAAAGGCAAATATCTGCTCTGAATCAGGAACAGTAGACACTTGAGTGTAGGTTCCCATGTCCTGAATAAGCTCCTTGGCCAGTGGGCTGATGGCGATCAAGGGGAAGGCCACATTCATTTTGGCTGTAAATTCTATCTCAGACTTTCCAGATAATAGTTTTATTGAAACTGGTATGTCTCCAGCAAAAAAAAAAAAATGCCTGTTTTGACAAATCAGCATTATTCAGCAAAACACTGTTTCTTTAGAAAATTCCCATCTACCACTAGTAAGGAGCTACACACTGGGAGTGTCTACATGTGCAGTTAATGCACCTTAAGGTTACTGTGTATTAAAATAAGGCTCAGTTAATGGCCCACAGGAACACATCTACACAGAAGCAGTTTTGTCCAGGACTGCTTCTGCCCCTCTGTCCTGCTCTGCCCCCCTGCAGCAGCCAGGAGGAGCTCCAGGCTGTCACAGAGCTCAGGGCTCAGGATCACAGCCAGAGCTCAGGATCGCAGCCTGGCTCAGCAGTGCTGGTTTGGGGCAGTGCCCTGTGGCTGAGCAGCAGCAGTGCCCTGAACTCTCCCCTTGCATTGCTTCCTGCGGGGGACAGGGGAGCTCTCTGTCCCCAATCCTGGCACTGCTCAGGAGCCAGGAGCTGAGAAGCACCACAGTGGGGGAGCTCTCTGTCCCTGCAGTGCTGGGCCAGGGATAGAGAGCTTTCCCATCCCCTCAGCCCTGGTAGTGCCCATGCATCTCATGCTCCAGTCAGCTCCTGCTCTCTGCTCGTGCCTTGGGGTAGCCAGGAGCTGAGCAGTGCTGGGACTGGGGACAGGGAGCGCCCCCACCCCCAAAGCAAGCAACATGAGGGGAGAGCTCAGGGTACTGCTACTGCTACTGCATGGCCATGGGGAATTGCCCCAAAGCAGCACTGCTGATCTGGACTGTGATCTTGAGCTGTGCATGGGAGCCACGGACAGTTCTCCCTGCCTCCTGTGGCCCCCTGCTATCTAGGATGTCTGTGAGCAAACTTCTCCCAGTCATCATCTACATGTGTGCTACTGCACAGTAGCTAATGTGCGGTTACTCTAGTACCTGTATTACTTGGTACTAGCAAACTGCACAGTAAGTCCCATGCACATGTAGACAGCGATGCATTACTGCACATTAGTGTAATGCACAGTAAAGCATCTTGTGTAGACGTACCCACTGAGAAACACAGGTTTATGCCTCCCTTTTGTCACAAAAATCTCCAAATGGGCCAAATTCAGTAAAAAATGATGGGTATTTTGATGGTATTTTTTCGACAAGCCATGATTAGGTCATTTGAACAAAACACCCATCAGCTTTTTGGATGCAATCTCTACACACTTGTTGTCTGTTGCCTTGGCTTTAAGGGTTAATCATCTGTAGGATTTTTACATACACAAATATGTATATACACTGTGAGCAATCCATTATTCAGTCATCATCCCAAACATGTAACTCCCTGGTGCTGACTTAAAGGAGCACTTTTTTCTTAGCTTTGTCTCTAGGGAGAACTATTCCAAAGAGGGAAGCCTTCAGAAGTCTCTTGGTCACAGTGCTGTGGCAATTAATTGTTAATTGCTCTTTTCCTTCACATGGTACTTGCTATTGAAATGTTATTTATGCATGGACGTAACTCCAGGTGCTACAAACTCTGATTGATTGAAACTTTCCATTATCTTTGCAGAAGAATGACGCGCAGTTCACAGTAATTCAACTAGTTGGAATGCTGAGGGGAATTGCATCTGGGATGAAATATCTGTCTGACATGGGCTATGTACACAGAGACCTTGCTGCCAGAAATATCCTAATCAACAGTAACTTAGTCTGCAAAGTATCTGACTTCGGACTGTCCCGAGTCCTAGAAGATGACCCTGAAGCAGCCTATACCACAAGGGTATGTTGTCAGGTTGCTGAAATGATAAACTAAGGGAAATTATGGAGACTGCAGGTGGGATTATCAGAAGCTGGGACTGGATTTTCAAGAGGGCTCAGCACCTACTTGCAGCCATTTAATTTATGTGCCCATACAACTAGTAAATTTAGGACCATTTGAGTGCCAACCTCTCTTGCATGTGTTGCTCAGTGTTATCAATGAAACAAAGCTGTCTGCCCATGACAGTGAGTTGGGAGCAAGTCAGTCTGATGCCTCCAATCTAGGCAGATTTCAGTTAAGCGATTATTTTTGGAACAGAAAATGTACCCATTTAGGGGAATAAATTGAGCTTGGCCTCAGCGCAAAAGAGAAAGTGTATTGCAGCTGAGATTAAAAGAAAAAAAAGCAATAACATAGCAGTCTGGCCACTTATATCTGTATATTGGCACCTAGTTATAAATGGCTTGATGTTTAGGAGTGCTGAGTACCCAGCTGCTCCCACTGTCTGCAGGGAGTGCTGCTGAATTCTTCACTCATGCAGAAAAAAGGGTTACTTATTTAGGTATCTAAATGGAGACTTAGAAACCTAAAATTAAGCTCCTTTTTAATGCAGTTTGACATTTAAAGAAAAGTGATACACAACCAACTGCATACCCAGTGAGTGCATTTACACAAGATGCTTTACAGCATATTAGATTAATTTAATGCACAGAAAAGCATCACTATCTACCTGTGCACATCAATTACTGTGCATAAAATTAGTCTAATGCACCATTTGCTAGTACCAATACATATGGGTAGTAGAAAAATGGTGCATTACCTAATGCACCAAAGCGCATGTGTAGAACCTGACCAGGAGCAAATTGCTCCCAGTCAGCTCAGGGAGCAGGGGGCCACTGCTGCCTGGCTAAGCCCTGATCTTAATGTGGGGGGGAGTTATTCTGGCAACAGGGCAGTTCCCTCCCAGCCCTGATCTCTGCAGGGCACGAAGAGCTGTCCCAACTGTGGGAGCAGCTGCCTCCAAGCCAGCTGGAGATTGGGACCAGTCCTGATCTCCACATGGCTGGGAAGCAGCTGCCAGATCTAGGACAGCTTTTGCTGCCCTGCAAAGATTGGGACTGCCCCTGTGTCTCCCACCCACCTAGGGCTGGCACTTGGTGGAGCCTGGAGCTCCTTCTGACTGCTGCAGAGGGGCAGATCAGGGCAAGAACAGCACTGAACTGAACTGCTCCTGTCAGGAGCAGATGCATGCCTGAGTGCAGTTTAATGCACCCGATTTTTCTGCGCAGAAAATTCAGGCGCATGAATTGCATGTGTAGATGCACCCAGTGAGTTACTAAAAGGGAGTAATTAAACCTATTCAGTTTACTCCTTTCTTCCAAGGGAAGAATCTAAGTTGGTTTCTGTAATTAAAACATGGACAAGTCCTAGGTGCAGTAAACTCGTAGATCTCCAGTAAGACTGATGGCTAGGAGTTTTCCGCAGCCCACATTTGAGGGGCTGGGAGAAGAATAACTCATTAACACAGAAGCTGTTCCAAGCAGTCAGCTAACCCTGAGGGAACCAAGGCAGCCAATATCAAAAACAGGTCTGTCAGACCACCCAGAGGAATGCCTAAAAAAGTCACACAGACAGATTAGGGCCCCTAGAAGCTTTCCACAAAATGTGAACTATATTACGATAGACATGAAAATATTAAGATATACTATGAAAAAGTATATGACAAGCATTGTAAAAATGAAGACCTTTTCTAATAGTTACAGTGGATGGAACATCTTTCATTTAAGTTCATCCTCTATTTACAGACAAAAATAAAGCATTGTAATGGATGTAACATAAATTCATTCTTTCCTGAGCAGTTCTATCTAGCAGCTTATTGTGACCCTATGACAGTGTTCTAGACACAGACACTTCGAATCCTAATCCTACGAAGAGCTGTGTGGGCTCCGGTGTCTAACCGCATTGCCACATTAGAACCCAACTATTGTACATGTAGGAGGTTAGGACCCAGAATTGAAGCTAGAGTAATAAGCTGCAATGTGCCAATTGACACTGACTGAGAATCTGGTTCCCTCTATCTAAAGGTTTGAAGTAATAATGCCCCATTGAAGAATAATTTTAAAAATGAGGATTTTTTTTGGTACTATACTCCAATGTTTGGTGTTTGTTTTTTTTAATTAAAAAGGATCACCTGAGATGCTATGCCCTTCCTCCTATTGATCTCACCCCTCATGAGGGGTTAGGAACATCAAAGGAGGGGTATATTTTTTGATATACTGGTAACTGAAGGGAAACATTTCTTTAAAACCTATTTAAGAGATCTATTTAGTGATGGTAGGTTAAATTATGTATTTATATAGGATGGTTTGTATAGGAATGACCCTGCCTCCCCCAGGGGGTTAAACTATATGACCTACGGATGTCCCTTCCAGCCCTACGTCTCTGTGAGTCTATGATTCTGTGATTGTTTCTCTTAAAAAGGAACTATAATTGACATAAAATTTAGAATCTAAAAACTGGAGAAAGAAAAAGGGGAAAAATGTAAGTGTGCTAAATATATCTAGAGTGGTGCTGGGCAGGCAAGAAATATTATGCCAAACCAAACTGAAAAAAAACAAACCCCATCACAAACAAGGATACTGCAAGGGAGAAAGATTTGGTGATGTTTTTTGTAAATAGCCTGATCACTATGCATCTTTCATAGGCATCAGCCTCTAACTTCACAAGTGTCAGTGATTCACCCTCATGCAGCTAGTTGCAGGACAGGATTGGGGCCTAATTCAAACCACCTTCCACCCACCCTGCAATTTGCATGAGGTTCACATTAAATCAAAGTCACCCCCAGATTCGGAGACGTTTGTTCCTCCCCCATTTGCTTTCAGAGACTACAGGAAGTTTATTCCCCTACCAGCCAGTGCAGCATAATTGAGACATTGATCCTATACGTGTTCTAGCATTCAAACAGAATTTAAACAACAAACCTTCAGGACAGTCAATTAGTAGTCAGCCTACACATGCTTATGGGCCAGGAGAATGCGGAAAGGGGCCTCATGCTGTCAAACAGATTTACTTTAAAATTCTACATCTCTTTCCAGCGCCGTTCAAGAGAGGAAACAAAACCCCTTGGCACTCTAAGAACCGCTGTTTCTTCCTCTCCCCCAACATCCCTTTCTGCTTTTTCATCCTAGGGAGGCAAGATCCCAATCCGATGGACTGCACCAGAAGCCATCGCCTTCCGCAAGTTCACCTCAGCCAGTGATGTCTGGAGCTATGGGATAGTGATGTGGGAAGTCATGTCTTATGGAGAGAGACCTTACTGGGAGATGACCAATCAAGATGTAAGTGCTTTGCAAAAGCCACTACCAGACAAGACTGTTTTCTCATCAGAAAGACAGAACTGGCATGAGGCTTTCAGTCTGAAAAGGACAGCTGCTGGAAAACCCCCAGTGAAGTGATTTTGCTTTCCCTCTGAAATTCCTATTGTTCAATGCCCTTTTATGTAGCAGCTCAAAACAGATTTTGCACAAAGGGAAGTATGTCTGTACAGAGTAGTCCAGCTCCCTTGGCAGACTGCTGCAGCTCTCCAAAGGCTGCTAGAACCAGAGCTCATATGCATTACATTTTAAGACAAAGGTCTATCCAAGGGTATATACTGATTAGTGATATAATTTCAGCTACACTGACAAACTCTTGCAGTCCAGTAAAGCTTAAGCTTAGGGAGACATCCCCTTCAGTAAGTGCTTGCCTCCTTGAGTGAAAAGGGGGCATTTTAGTAGAGCAATTTGGGCCTGCTGATCTAGGCTGTAATCCTGGCTTGGCTAACAACCTTAAGAAAATTTCTTCACCTCCCACCCTTTTTGACTGCCTTGAAATGTATAAACGCTAAATGAGGGCAGTCTCTCACAATGCATGTGTCAAGTTCTTAGCACAATAGCATCTTGGTCCAGGGCCTAGGGCTTTAAATACTGCTACAATGCCAGGGTCAGTAATGGAGCAGATACTTGATCTTGAAGAGGACTAAGCTGTGCTCAGAACCCTGGAAAATGAAGCCTTAAATTAATGTGCCATTAAAGTGGTGTGTTTTCATTGTTGTGGGATGCTGCTGCAGCTATAGATGTAGCCTGGCAGTTTTATTCTGTCACTGCAGCACCACTTTTCTGTCACTGCAGTGCTAGAACATTGACAGACCATTATCTCCAGTGCTTCTATCCATGGCATATTGCAGGTTGCTCCTGGTTTGTCTGCCATTGTGCTTTAATGTTTTTTAGGAATCTCTGGGTACGTGGTTGCTTGTCTATGCTAGGACCTGGACTCTGTGGCTCAGGATTCCCTTCCCAGTTCTATGTTCCACCCAGGGCTGAGGCAATATTCTGTGTAGGAGCTACCCTGTCATCCTACGATGAGATGTCGTCCAGTGACTTCAGGGCACACTCCTGATAATGCCCTTTGGAAACTCTTTTCTGTCTAGTCCTTATTCTCCCTAGACTGTATGCAGTGCAGGAGCTAAGTTTCCAAGGAAGCTGTACAGCAGGTTCTACAGTACAGAGGAAGGTCTTATGTCCCTTGTGACACAGGATAGGGACAGTCTCACAGAGACCTGCTGGTATCCTTGTCACTGCCACCTCCCTCCTGCTGCCTCTCTGTAGTGCTGACACCCTGCAGGGAATCTTTGGTTAGGGTGGGAAAAAGCTAAACTCCCTTTCTCAATGGTCACTGCTTCTTTCTAGCCCATCAGGGGGAGCATAAAATAAAATAAAAAACTAATAACCAGTCCTAGCTGCTTGACTTTAGTCATGATTTGACGAGGACAACTTCTTTTGAGACCTCACCCATATTTTATCTCTCATCTTTTAATGTGCCTGAATTTTCTTTGCAGAAAATTCAGGGGCATTAAACTGTGCCCTCACACACATGTGAATATGCACCTGTCAGGAGCAAATTTGCTCCCAGTGGGAGCAGTTCAATCCGGGCCTGCTCTTGTCCTGTTCTGCCCCACCTGCAGCAGCCAGGGGGAACTCCAGGCTCCACTGGGTACCAGTCCCACACAGGGGTTGGTCCCAATCTCCACAGGGTGGGGAAGAGCTGTCCCAGCAGCCAGGACTGCTGCATCCCAGCAATGTGGAGATCAGATCCAGACCTAATATCCACATGTCTGGGAGAGCTGTCCACTGCATCCCAGCCAGAACAGCTCTCCTGGCCATGTGGAGATCAGAACAGGTCCTGATCCCCATATGGCAGACAGCTGCAGCCGGCACAGCTTCCCCCAGCATTGGGGCTTAGCGAGGCAGCAGCAGGGCCCCAGTGAGCATGTAATCACCTGCCCCTAGGAGTATTATGTCACATTTCCCCTCCTTCCCATTCAGCTGTCCCAAAGAAGCCACCCACAATATCTCTCTATCACAGATAGAAAAGAATGCTGCTTGCCAGGCAGGCAGCCCTGTTGTTTTGTAGACTCAGAGCAACAATGCCCCATAATCCCTCCATCCCAGATGCTATCACATTCAAAGGGAGTTTAGTAACCATGAGAATACTGCATGCATCTACCCAGGAGATTATCACAATTTAATGTAGAAACTTTTTTCCATGCCCAGTGCAAAGGATGCAGCAGTTTGGGCCCTGGCTTTTCTCTTCTGCCATTGAATTTAGCAATTGTAACCATCTTTAATATAAATGCACTGGAATGACACAGATGTTGTTCAATAAAAGCCAGACTACAAACTATGATTCAGGCTGGTGAGAGCGAGATAACACTCCGCTGCCAGAGGAATCCCTCTTGTTGACAGTAAGCACTAAAATAATTGGCATTTTTATATCTGTTAATAAAAAAAAGAAGAAAAACCAGAAAAACTTGAATTTAGCTATATCCCATTGTGCAGTGAGTGAACTTCACAAACACATCTTTAAAAAGCTGTGCATAGCTGTGGCTTTTTACAACATGTAGATTAAAGAATTAATAAGAGTTTTTTTTCTGTTGAAATTAGCATTGGTTCCTGACCAGGTTTTGATTTGATTATCTCTGTGGCTGTACTGCATATACTTGGCAGTAGCTTGGATTATAGGAAGCTAGGAAATTTAACTCAGGGGTCTGGTACATGAAAATTCCTAGAGAGTTTTTCATCTCCCCTCCTCTGTATTCTCAACTCCCACCCCCGTTGGCAAGAGTCATAAATTGCTTCCATTGCTTGTGGACGTTATGTGGTAAACCACTGTGCTCTGGTTGCATGAATTTCAGTCCCTCATCAAAGAGTTCCTTTTATTCTTATGTGCTGTGTGACCTATAATTACAGCCACTTAAAATACACTGTTTAGAAATAGTCTTTGGCTAGCAAAACTGTCCGTATTATTACATATCCAGATTGCTTTCATCCATGTCAAGGTAGACCCAGGGTGGCAGTCATGATTACTCAGAAGATTATAAATCAAGTTTTTAAATCAAGACTAGATGGAGTTCTAAAAATATGCTCTGGCACAACCACGAGAGCATGGTTTGCTGGAGGAATTGGATGAAATTGTATGTCCTGCCTCATGCAAGTTAGTGGACTAATGGTGGGTTTAAAATCTACGATACTGTGGAAATGTAAGGCCAAGTATATTGCTATTGTAGGTATAAATCAGCCCAATATACCGTCTACTAGCCCTAAGCCAACCGGCATAACCCCATAAACAAAGGGCCTGGGAGGGGATAGGTCCACAAACCTTCTGCTAGCCTACAATTTGACTCATCAGCTGTTCAAAAACACATGCACCGGGTGAACAAAATTGTACAGTGCAGTAATTTGTTCCTTGTGGTTGATGCCAGTGACTTATGTTTTTGCCCTTATTCCCATTACTGCTGGATCCCCAAAACATTTGCAGATAAAAAAAAAAAGATGTTTCAGCATCATAGCATCTCAAAGTATTTTGATGCCATTTGCCAGAGTGGACAACATCCTGTAAATTGAATTAACCTTATTGATTGCATTGTTATTGCCAGGAATATAAAGCATGTATAACTTCATTGCAGAGGTAGTTCAAATAGTCAATGCTGATGCCAGCTTGTCTGCTAGACATCTTGATGCTGGAGGGATTGTCCCTCCACATTATAAATATGCATGAAAATACAGCATGTAAGATTCACATACTCCTTTGTTCCTGTTGCATAGTTTTTTATACAATGACTGCAAATCTGGGTTCACATTAAAACTGGAAACAATACTAAAACATTAGACAAAGCAGGTGATAAAGTACACCTTAGCTTATCATGCTATGAGGAAAACGATTGCTGCAGAACAAAGTCGTGATTGAATTCTGGTCCAAATCAGGTAGAAGGTCATACATCTGCTCCAGCTGTCATTGACATTGCTAAGAGTCTTCCCATTGACATCAGTAGTCTTTGGTTCAGGCGTCACGTTAGCACAAAAGAGCTGCATGACCTCAACAGTAAGGCTGGATTTTCAGATATGCTCAATACCAGAAGCAGCTGTTCAGAGTAATATGATGCACCATGTAATTTTCTTCACTACTAAATGTGTCCTTTCAAGTTTTTAAAGCCCCACACCACTCCTGGGCCAGTACTTTCCACTTCTGGGCTCAGACTTCAGGGTGAAGTGTGGACTGGAATGATATGTGCTGGAAAGTTGGGTTTTCAGCCTGGAATTCCATTGTCTTCTGAATAACATTACCCCAAGGCAGGATGAAAACAAAAATGAATGGCTTATTGACCAATAAATGTATGAATC
>NW_017729030.1:56507577-56521758 GCF_001723915.1 Gavialis gangeticus
AAGGCAGGATGAAAGCAATCAAGACTAAAATTACGGCAATAATTTTGCTAACCACTGAATATATTTGAAAACAATGTGATTTAAAATTATATGTCACACTGTGCATAAAAATGAGAAGAATGCAAGGGACTCTTTGGAAAGCATACATTCAGAGCATGGTGGTTGGCCACAACATTCACCACCCAGGAGAGCAACCTCTGACCTCTGGTAGCCAACAGATTTAGGAGAAGAAAGTATGAAGAAAGGGGTATGAAGAATTTCTTGGTACATTCATGTATTGTGTGTGCCTAAAGCAGAGCTTAGCTTTATTTTTTTGTAAAAATGCAGGCATTTATTTAGGTGTCTAAAGAATAGTTGCCATGTCCAGAGTTCTTTTGAAGATCCATTCGATGAGTTTCAGTTAAAACAACCTGGACATGCTGAAAACAAATTATTTTGTCATCAGAATGGATTTAATTATTTTTAGTCTACAACAAGAGAGAGAGATAATCAGTCATTGCATTTTTGTTGGGTGTCTTTTCTTCTCAAGGACACAAGAATTCACATGTGTGGACTAGTTGCTTTAAATATAACTGGTACAAAATCATGGGGGTTTTTTTGTATTTGCATTTAAAATCAATGGCCAGACCCTCCCTTGTTTTTAATTTACATGTAGCATTTTGGAGACATTTTCAATTCCTGGCAGAAATGTGTATACAATAATAAATTACTAGACCCTCACATTATTGAATGATATATGAGATGGTTATGTTGCTTCAGCCTTGAATGTATCCATCATTTAGCATTCAAAGTCTCTTTTGAAATAAAGTTGGACTTTTATTGTTGTAAAACAAATGTATGATCCAGCACATGCCTTTTCATTAAAAAAAGTTCTATTCCAAGGAAATGCTAGATGGCCCATATGCTACTGTTCTCAGAATCCAAGAATAAACACTGGTGGTAATATCCTCAACTGGTGTAATTAAAGGTAGCCCCATTAACTTTAAGAAAGCTATGACAACACACTCCAGTTGAGGATCCAGGCGGATTGGGTAGAGCAATTGAGTTAAACAATTGGCTTGATCCTCAACTGGAGTGTTTTCATAGCTCCCTTAAAGTTAACAGAAAAATAATTCAGTTCACAGTAACACCTAGGAATCTGACCTGTTGACTTCAGTGTTACTGTGCCCTGAATTATTTTTCCGTTAACTAAAATTAATTTTAATTAATTAATACCATGAAAGGGAGCACAGCAAAGGCTTGTGTACTGCCTTGGAAAGCAGCAATAATGGATGATTTGCCAGCTATGAAAGGTTCTGTTTAAAACCCTTTGCATTTCAGAGATGGGAAAAACACTCTGTTTTGTCTTCCCTAGGTGATTAAAGCAGTGGAGGAAGGCTATCGTTTGCCAAGCCCCATGGACTGCCCAGCAGCTCTTTACCAGCTAATGCTTGACTGCTGGCAGAAAGACCGGAACAGCAGGCCCAAATTTGATGAAATTGTCAGCATGTTGGATAAGCTCATCCGTAACCCTAGCAGCTTGAAGACATTGGTTAATGCATCAAACAGGTACCCATTCAGGTTGAAGCCATTTCTCAGTGAAAGACTTCCGTCCTAATATCCTGGCATTGAAGTGTCTTTTAGTATTTGGTCAGTAAAGACTCTCTACAGATCTACCAAGGCCTTTATTATCCCCAGAATAGTCTTCCCAGCCAACTCTTTCTCTTTAAATTGTCAGATATGCGGACAACTGAATCACTTTATAAATACTTCTATGCTATAGCAGGTAAAATTAGCATAACCTACGTTTCAAGCACTTGAGTTGGCTTGTATAGTCCCAGCTCCGTAGTGAAATTAATTCTGCTGTGTACTGGATTTAGGGGCCGTGCCTACATAAGATGCTGATTGAGTTGTTACTGTGCAGTCATGTAGTACTTTTATACCCAAATAGTAAATGACTGCACAGTAACCGGCATCCTGGTGACACTGACTGTGCAGTAGCTTGTAGCTTGTTACTACTGCTGAGTAGTAATGAGCTACTGCGCAGTAAGCACCTTGTGTAGATGCAGCCAGGGAGAGCAGAATTTGGCCCATAAAGTATATAATAAAAACCATTTCAGTTATCTCTCTGTTGACTTTATCCTGTTAATACTAAGAGAAGAGAAACCCTTGTGGGGAAATTCTTGAGACTAGCCAAGCTAAATGTTTGCAGATGCATTCCTACCCACACATGTCCTCTTGCCATCTTTCTTAACTCCATTATCATTCACCTCCATTTGTACCATTTGTCAAAATTACAAACCCTTGTGGTTGAACAATATTGTACACAAATGATTTTTCTAAAACCACATTAACTGAAAAAAACAGCGTGCAATTTTAATGTGAAACATGATCAATCCAAGCCTACAATTAAAGTAGAGATTATAGAAAAAGAGGACTATAAATATTTATTTTTAAATTCCTACTGGCTAGTAATCTAAACAATAAAAATTCCATGGTACCAGAAGCCTGAAAAGAATAGCTCCCTTTTTTTACTATTACACATGTTCAGTGTTTTTCATCTGCAGCATTAAATTATTTAGTTTTAATCCTATTGCCCTCTACACAAACTCAGGAGGACAGATTCTCAACCAGTGTAAGTCAAGGTGGCTCCACTGACTTCAGTGGAGCTATACTGACTGATGCCAGCTGAAGATCAGCCCTGGTTCTGTAATAATTGTCCACTTGGTCACAGGGAGGAAATTACACACACATTTGTACTGGCAGTGCTGTAGCAAACGTCTAGGAATAAGCAACAATTGTTAGGAAAGGTTAGGTTGGCACTGTGGGCCAACATTTGTTTACCAGAGTAAATGTCATTTTTTAAATACAAAGTAGGCACGAGTCTTCAGGCTACTTTCCATGCATCATTAATCCTCTGAAGAAGCAATTGAAGAATGAATCTTATTAGCAATTAGTTGTAATGTCATTCCTAGCAAATCTGCATAAAAAGGTTTATGGTAGCATAAAATATGAGACACTTCTCTTTTATTTTCAGTTTGGAATAGTCATTTTCAGGGCATGTTGTGCAGCAGTTCATACATTGTTATACCAAATTGCACCAGAGAAGATGAAAACAGGCAGTAAACCATTTCATATAGTCACTAAGCACCTTATTGATCTTTTAATGCATTTACAGTTCCAAGTCATTCCAAATGTCTCCATTTCAAAACCACTATTAGTGTTTCAAATGTGAACAGTGCACCTGAACCGTCAATTTTTTGTGGTCATGTTTATTTTACCCATATCATTCTCTATCCATAATAAAAAGTTACTGAATCAACCCAAAATTAAACAAAATGCCTCACTAAAGGATCTTTTATATGTACAATCCTTTATTAAAAATTCTCATTAATGCAGATAAGGGAGGAAATAAAGCATAACATGACAATGTACGCATATCAATAAATGCATTATGGTTTTCACACTGAAAATCCACCTCTTTCTTATGGTAAGATAGGAAGTTTGAATCCCCTCTGCATATAAAATTTTATGTGAAAACATGTTGCTTTTGGTACTGGTAGTATTTACATTTTATTAGATCCTTCAGCAAGGTCATTAAATGAACAAAGAAGTACTAATGTGATCTTAAAATATACAAAGATTTCTCAAGTGCTGAAATAATATCTCAGATATCTTACCTGTTTGATACATTTGAATTTAATTCCCATATTCAAAGCTTCACTCTGCAAAAATTTACATGTGTGCATTAGATTCCTCATGCAAGTGTTTTTCTTAGGCAGTGGATAAAGCACTTAGATACACTGGGTTTGGGATTCACATGTCCCATTCTCACGTCCTACCTGGAATAAATTGTTTCACCACTTTCTGCCTCATTTTTCCCATCTGCGCAATGGTGATATTGATGCTTAACTCGTTTGCAAAGTCCCTTGAAATCTATTGCCAGAAGAGATGCAGTATGTAAGCATGTAAGGTGTTTAAGGTATGGTGCTGCCCAGGAACCAAGTAACAACAGAATCCCATATTGCTGGACATGGTGCGAGTAGTTTTGGATTTGACTGGCACTTCTTTTGTGACTAAAGTTATATAGATATATTGGTCAAGATTAGACTGTAGGTAGCCTCCTGAGTCTAGAGCCGGATTTTAGAAATTGCTAAAATCAGTGGGAGACAAGTAGTTTTGAAAATCTAGCACATATTTTCAGAAACAGTCCCTCCAATTTTGACCACTGACTGGCAATGATAATCAGTGATGGGAAATACAATATGCATTTATCTCCACTCTCCTGACTTGTTTAGAAAGAGAATTTGGCTGCCATACTCTCTGCCCTTTGATTTACCATAGCTGTAAGTTATAATGAAAAAGAAAAATAGAGGTGGAGAAGATAGAACTTCTAGATAGGAAAACACAATAGATGCTTCCTCTTTAATATTAAAAATGGTGGATGAATAAGTTATATTAATCACTTTGAAATATTAAACCTTGTTGTTGTTTTTTTTTTTATTTTAGAGTGTCAAATTTATTAGTAGAACATAGCCCGGTGGGAAGCAGTGCCTACAGATCAGTAGGTGAATGGCTGGAAGCCATCAAAATGGGACGGTATACAGAGATTTTCATGGAAAATGGATACAGTTCAATGGATGCTGTGGCTCAGGTGACTTTAGAGTGAGTAGTTTCTTGATAATTTTCACTTAATTTGTTGGAGCAGGGTGAGAATACAAATAGGTGTAAATGAAGTAGAGAGGTAGGCTTCAGAAGAGGACAAAGAAGGGAAGCAGTTCACTTTCGTATGTAGCCATTAGTTTTCACAGAAGCCTCATCTTTTATTACCTGTATTGATAACAAATGCAGGAGAGAGTTGAACTTAAGGTCATTGTGTTTGTTAAAATAACTGGGCTCCTTTACCAAATAAACTTACACTAGATTTTGCATAACAGACAGACCCTATTCTGGCAGTTGGATTGCTTGGGGAATTTTTTTAATAAAAAAAAAAAATAAGCACAGTTTTATACCATCAAATGAATGGAAACTGGAATCTCTTCTCATTTACATTACTCTTATATGGGCGTCACTGGCTTTTGAGGGAGCTGTGCCTAACCCCAGGTGATTTGTGGACAGGCCCAGTATGTGATATAAGCGGGATGTGATTTTTACCTGCAAAAGATGAAAAACAGACATTTGCACAATTGATGTGGCTGACCTCATAACAGTGACAATAGACCATCAGTGAAGCCCATGTCATAACCCCCAAGGCCTGGATTCTTAGTTCCAAATTCCAGCACTGTAAAGGAGTCCTCAAAAGGGCACAAATTGCATTAGCCCCAACCGGACATTTTCAGAAATGGCAGTCAAGCCTAGAGGTCCCCTGCAAATATCCAGCTAAAAATGAAACGTTTTTTAAAGAAAGTGGGTCTGTTTGATCATTAATTGTCTTTTTGGATTCTGTGTGATGTTGAAAGGAAGAAATGGGTCTGATACTGGCCCAGTTCCAAGCCCCTCTCCCACAAGAGGGGTGCGTGTAAGCTATGCAGCTCAAAAGAGCTTGCCCTTCACTTGCAGGATTGGGTCCTGGGTACATAGTGTGTGGGCCAGTGGTGCCCTATATCGTTATGTTTGCATGCCTCTGAAATCAGGCTGATCTGACTGTATTGAATACAATACATAGCACTGAATTAATTCAGTAAATGCCTTGGGGTAGTTGGTTTATTATGTGCCTTTTTTTTTCTTTAATTTCCTGTACCACTTGTGTAATAATTATGCCTATATTTTTTTTTCCTATTATTTTTGCAAGCTGACCATAGAGACTGTGTTTCCAGCTTGGTTATTATAGGTTATCACAAATGTTGAATTAGAATGAAAAGGAAAATGACCCAGTCCTTTATGTTGTTCTAGTTCTGATCAGCACACACACACGCACGCATGCACCCCCTCCAGCTGGCCAATATGCATATTGAATTAACTGAAAATAATAAGAAATCCTATACTCACAGAACCTTAACGATTTCTCCTGTTCTGCAAAACAAGATCAACATTGCTGTAGGAACTCACTATTATTAAATGGAATTCACTCTACAGAGTAGGAATTCCTTTGAAACATAGAAAAGATGACCTAATAACAACTTAAAATAATATTAATAGTCTGGGGTCCAGTAGGAGTGGAAATGTTGCAGTGTCTCTTCTCTCACTACAGTTTTGCAATGCTCACAATCCTAATATCCCTTACTTACTGTGATTTCAGGACAGGGGCCGAACCCTATAAATAATTAAGCACATGTGTAACTGCACACTTTGAAGAGTCGTCATGTTTTATGTCATTATATATTTGTGTTTGTAGTACCTAGGAACCCCAGTCAAAAATAAGGGTCTCGTTTTGTTGGGTGCTCTATAGAAATGGAGCAGAGAAGACACTTCCTGCCCAAAAGAATTTGCAATCCACAGGGCAGACAGGAATAGCCAAGAGAGCAAACCCAGAGAGCACAGAGGTGGGATGAGGCAACAACTGGGATAGATCTGAGCAGAAAAGCTAAAGTTGTTGGGTCTGCTCACAACACTCAGAGTTAAGCATTTACATCAGTCATTTGAGTTTGGAGAGCTTGCCTTTTGCACAGTCCTGAGACCCTCCACTTCCACAGTGAGAGCAGAGGCAAAACTCTGCTTTGACAAAAAAAATGGAGATCCAGCAATAGCAGTGTTCCACTGATTTGTCCTGGTTTAGCCAAATTATCAGTGTTGGGTGAAAAATTTGGAAAAGTCTGACTGTTCCATATTGAAAAAACTGTTCAGATTTCAAAATTTGCTTCAGTTTTATTAAATTATAATGTTAAAAGTAACACATTTGCTCACCTCTGGAATTAAATGTTTTATTCAATTAAAAAGAAAAAAAACTGAGTTGTTGATGTTAGATTACCATTTTATTTTTATTTTTTTTGGAATTGCAAACAATTTCAGCAATCATCCCCTCCCTTCCTTCCTCACTTCCTCTCCAGCATTTCCCAGCTCACCATGCTCTGGTTATTAGGTTCTTCCATATTTCCTCCAAGTCATATTAGGTTAGACAAACACTTTTCTAAAAAGGTTTAGACAGGAATGATCCTGCCTTGAGCAGGGGTTGGACCAGATGACCCCCCAAGTGTCCTAGCCCTACTTTCTTGTGATTCTGTGTCATATGCAATGTATATAGACCTCATTACACATTATTTCATAAGCATTTTTCCCTAATCAGGGCCTAATTTGTCAGAAAAACATCATCATTTCTAAATTATTAAGTGGATTATACCTCCTCTAACATATACTAAAATAAAAGAATAAATAAGTGTCCCATCCATGCCAAATTATTTGCTATTATTTTTTCCTTAAGCTCTCTCAATATCTGTCTCTCATTCATCCATTCTGTGCTGTCCTCTCATGTCCTTTTTCTTCTCCCCACTTGCATATATGCTGTCAGCTTCTAAAGCTGGATTTCACACAACTAATGTCAATCCAAACAGGTTCTGGACCCCTTGCATTGATCAAAATATATATTTTACTCGGGACATGTCCAGCAGAGATTTTTATTATTGTTGTTATTAAAATTATTCTCTGTTGTAGATTTTTCATACTGAAATATTCAGTCAGAAAAAAAATGCTTTAAAAGAATCCCGTTGCACCATAAAAAGCCATTTCTCCTCAGAGAAAAGCAGGCTCTTTCAACCCATTCCCTCAATAGCCAGAGGAAAGCGGACATTTTCATCCTACTACCTTAGTAGCCATCCCACCTACTATACCTACTCTGCTGTCCCTGAACTTCAGGCTTTCCTGCCCTCTCTTATTTCTGCATCTGGTTGCTGCCTCTTCTTTGAATTGTTTCTTTTTTTATCCTTTATTTACTCTTTATTTTTCTCCTTTCCCTGTGTTTCTTTCTTTTCAGTTGTTGCTTCCTCACTCATCCTCCACTTGCATCTTCATCTATCCTTCCTTCTCCTTTTTTTAGCTCTTTCTTATCTCCCTGTGCTAATACCTTCTTACTTCCCCAAGTATCCCCCCTCCCTTGTTCTGCTCCTCTATCCCTGCCTGTTCCACTTCCCTGCGGCTGCAAGTATAGAAGCTGTGTGAAATTAATAAAATCAATGGAGTTCTTTTGCTTCGGTAGATCTGGTAGGCATCTTGCTGATTTCATTTGCTGTTCTGCCAGTGCATGGAGGACAGCAGCAAGGGACAGAGGAGCAGAGGCTGGCAAAATATGCCAAGACATCAGACAAATGTATATCAACCCTTCCCAGCCCCCAGGTCAAAAGCATCCCATGGGATACTCAGAAACAATATTCCACTTCATTTTTTTCTTTTTTCTTTTTTTTACTTTCTTCTCACTCATGAAACAGTTCCATGAAAACAAGGTGCTGCAGAAAAATTCATTTGTGCGCTAATATACATTCGGCCCATGCCTGGAAAACTCTGCCAGAAAAGAACCAAGGAATATTTTTCAGCCCAAACATTTTTCAATGAACAATGCAGACTTGCTCATGCAGAAATGTTCTGTGCATTCTTCTTGCTTTTACTGAATTATTTATATCAAAGACAAGTAAATAAACATTTAAAAAAAAAACCCTTCTTTTTGGCATTTTCCAAAAAAAATATTTCATTTTTTTAAAAATTCAAGTTGACTTTCTGTTAGGAAAATCCCTTCAGTTTTGGTTCGACAAAAAAAAAGTAATTAAAAGACCTTAATATAAGCTGGAACCTAAAATGAAGCATCTCATTCAACCAGAAATGATTTTATTATTATTATTCAGTTAAATTTATTTTTAAATAAGTTATCTTGGATTAATTTTTAAATGTTTTTTCCCTTGGGTTCTGCAGAATTGTGAGCTAACAAAAAGCTCAATTTATTTAATGGCTTTAGTCACGTTATAGCTTCTAGATACTTTGACCTTATCTGCACTGAAAACACCTTCCAAAAGGCAGGGAGTGCCTCTGAATTCTGTTCTCTGGCAGCAGTATCCAAAGGTCCCGCTCTCCTAGCGCCGCTAACCCAGGTGGCACAGTAGCGACGTGTTATCTCTGAACCAATGCCCACGCCCTGGTTGACTTCTTGGCTGACCAGACCTAGCTGCCTCCAAAACCTTTCACATCCACAAAGCAGTGCAAAGGAGCTGGTACTTCCAAGAGCATCTAATGAACACTTTTAAAAAGTTTAATTCCCTTTATTTAACTTTTAATCTGTGACGAGAGGTCTGAAGACAATTCCTTTTAATATCTACTTGCCCATTCTTCCAAAACATAATGTATTTTAAACTATATCCATACTGCTCTCCAGTATGTTCTTCAAAGGGCCCAAGCATACAAATCTTACACACAAGTTTTCTCATGGATGCGGATTCAGTAAATTCACTGAAACCACGTTTGCCAAAATGCTGACTAGTATAAATAGGGGTTGCACAATTGGGCCCTAAAATAAATCCATATTGTGCTAAGGATTCAACTCATTATTAAAATCAGTGGAGAGTATCTTTTAAAACCGAGTGGCATAATCATTTTATTTCTAGTCTAGGCATTACTATACTCTATTGCAGCATAATTTCTGTGAGCCAGTTCCTCAGCTGTTGCAAAGCACCAAAGCTCCATGGACTCCAATCTAATTACCCCAGTTTACTGCAACTGAGCATCTGACACCATAAGTTTATTATTGTAAGCAAATTAAATCCTGAGAATAAAGTTTATCTTTAGACTTAGATGCTTCCACAGTTGTGGCTGGGTTCCTAAACAACTTCTATCATTTTACAGTCTAACACCACTGATACCACCTATTTTGGTTTAGTTTGTTCAGACTTTGGTTTGCTCTCCACTTTGATAAGTTTTTGAGAAAATTGACAGGCTAATTTAAAATAAATTAATCAACATCTGTGCTATATTTTATATACCTTGAAAATCACCAAAGGCCAGGTCTTTATCTAAGGTAAAGTGGCAAGCTTTCCTTGACTTCAGTACTCCAAAACAAAATGTTTCTTGTGATTAAAAGCTGATCCAGATCCTTATCTGGTATAATTGGCATGAACTCCTGTGACTTTAACAAAGTTCTATGGATTTACAGCAGCTGAGGATCATAGTCACTGTTTCTGGAATAAGGGAAGAAATGCTGATCTAGCTACTGGCTACTACTAATGCAGATATACTAACATTGTACAGGTTCTCTCAACTTACTTGGGAGAAACCCCTGGAATACACAAAGTTCTTTCATGGTTACAAGTGGGCTTTTTTGTTTTAGCTTTCATTTTGTGTTGATTATTTTTGTTTTACTTTATTTTGCTTCTTTTCTTTTGTTTTGCTTTGCTTTATTATAAAGGAGAACAACAAAATATTTTATAGAGTGCAAATAAGAATCAATTTAAATATTCCGTGTAATTTTCAATATAGGTAATTGTTCAATATATTCCAGAGCTGGGACTTGGGGGGATCTGGTGATGAGAAGAGCTGAACATTTTCTCCCCCTCACCCAATGGCATCAGTAAAACACTACAGTTTTTGAAGTCTTCTCCAAATACTATCTAAAATGGCATTCCCCAAAAAAACAACCTGTATGGGAGCCAGAGGTGGAAATTAAATGGGAAGTGGAATACTGGATAATTCTTTCCCAAAATGTAGAAAAATGAAGAAATAAAGAAAAAATCTTTAATATGAAAAACTGTCCTACATTCCACTGAAAAGAATATTTAATCCCTGATAAAATGTTAGAGCCAACATTTTCAGAAGTGACTATTAAATTCAGATGATGAATTTGGGACATCTAAAAAAGGCCTGATTTTGAGAAGGCAAGCACTGAGCACTTTCTGAAAATCAGGCCTCATTAAGGCATCTTAAGGTGTACCAGACACCTAACAATTGAACCATCTGAAATCACTGGTTACTTCTGAAAATCATATTCCCCAGCTGACTTCCCTTGAGCAGGGGGCTGGACCCAATGATCTTGTGATGTCCCTTCCAGCCCTAATGTCCATGAAATCTGTAAAATCTATTCTTGTGTCCAACCAGTCCAATCAAAATCTGAATGACCAGTCATGCCAGGTTCAAACTGGAGATTACATGCAAGTGTCATAGAAAAGACACCCTACTATGCAACAAATTTTGGAAAAATAAAAATAAAAGGGCTAATTAAAGTGAATATCTCCCCAAGTCCTGAGCTCTACATGATTTAGCAAAGACCTGAAAGTTAATGTGTTCAAACAAAGAGTGATTTCTACATTTAGCTCTAATTCTTGCCAAGGGACGAATCTCCTTGTGAAAAGTGGAGCCTCACCCTCCACCCCCTCTTTCCGACCGGATATCAGACTTGAAGGAAACTGTGCCACTGGACAAGGCCTGCTCTTTAAACTTTGGGACCATCTAGTGACTTTGAGTGGGCCTGGAGCTCTATCATTACACAGCAAGAATAACTTTACCAGGACAACCCTCAAGAATAGATAGATCATGACTTGACTCTCAATCTCACACTTGGCTGGACCTATTGCTAACAAAATGTGGACTCCATACCATACCTTTTGAAAGATCTGTACTCACTGAATCTCAGGACACCCTGTTGTTTGTTATTAGTTGAATAGCTCTGAATATTTGTAATGATATGTGTTGTGTTACTCTGCATTGTAATTTTTCTTATAAAATAAAATAAATTATTTATTAAAAAAAAACACCGAATGAAAAATACTCAAGAATTCACCTGCTCCTGCTGCTTTTCCTAAACCTAAAAGTTTGTATTTCTCAGTTTGTGACACTGCAATTATTTCTAGAGGAACCAATTCTGATGTCATAATGATATAAGAAGGGAATAACAAACAAGAGCAGATGAACTCTTAAAAAAACAAAACAAAGCAATGGTGTCCATATTGTACAAAAGCCCCCAGTATGTGGGTGTCTAACTCCCCTAGCATCCTTGGAAATCCCAGCCTGAGAATCCCCTCTCACTACATCTGAAGAATGCCTTATGGTTTATGCCATCAACAGTTCCACTGATTTGCAAGGGAACACTTGAACTGAAAGGCACTGTAGAACCTGAGTAACAGTGGTAGAGTCTGTCCCTATAGTGGGACATGAATCAAGGGGAAATGGCATCCAGCTGCCTCAGTGGATGCTGAGTTCTTTTGAAAATTCAGTACCAGTGTGAACTGAGCCTGGAAATCTGGTCCTTGTTGTATAAAATATAACTAGAACCATCACTAAATGAAATGCTCACAGGGTATTTTTATACAGCTTTAAGGCTATGAATTCAACTAATTAAAAAGTGAGCTATCACAATTAAGGGCTAATTGTCCTCCACAAAGTTTGCAGCTGGGCTTTCAAGATTGGGGATGCTCTCAGAGTACCAGCTGTATTGCTGTATGAAGGCTTCTTGGAATTAGCTAAGGACAAACCAGCAATGTTACCTGTGATTTTCTTGGCTTGGCTTGGCTTGGCTTAAGTCAGGTGCTTAGTACAGTATAAGGGTACAATTATGAATGGGTTTGTGTTCATTTTCCACCTTGGATCAATGAAAGAAAATAAAAAATGAAAGGCCTCTTCACAGGACAGAAATGACAAGTATATTGACGTTCTGGTTCAAGTATATTAAAGAATGGAGACTCAGTGGAATTGGGCACCTATACACATAATGGAGTTCTACTCTCATGCGTGCTAATTAGCATGTGTCAGAGCAGACTCGCTTAATGGACGCTGCTGGAGCATACTCATTAGTACACTCCAGCAGCCTCCACATCACATGTACTCAGTTTCCCTGTATTTCAAAATTGTGGCAGGGGTGCTTTAACTAAAGCTTGTCAAATGAGCCTTAGTTAAAGTGCCCTGTTGCCATTTTGAGGCATGGGATGCTGAATACATGTGATGCTGTGGGTGCTTTAAACAGAGTGGCTCTCAGAGCTGTTCTAATTAAAGCCCCCTTCTTTCCACCCTGGAGCATGGGTATAGATGCCCAATGCTTTTACACATGCCAGTGTCCATCAATCTCCATGACTGTATGCATCTCTAGTCCTGCTGTGCACACAGGCTGAATGATAAGATCTTCTAATGACCAGACATCTTAATAAGACTGTTGCACACAACTTTGCCTGATTCATGTGCCCAGTTTTGGTGCCCATATAATTAAGTTGCTGCCTTTAAAAGATTTGGGGTGAGAATTTAAAAAATGTGTAAGTCATTTTCAAAAGTGACTTAGGCCCATAGGAACAGTTAGAGACCTAAACCATTTCTGAGAATGAGTCTCAGGCCTTGTCTGCACTGCCTCCACATGAAGCTTGGGAGTGCCACCCGAAAGCAAGTCCCATCCCCTCACTCCTACTCAGTGGCCACGTCTACATGAGACACTGACTGCACAGTAGATCAAGACCACTGCACAGTAGTGTCACTATATGCTTCCTGCCATGTAACGCTACTGCGCAGTAGTCTTGGGTTAGTACACAGTCAGCATCACAAAAAAGCCGTTCAGCAACACTACTGCACTGTAACTCTGGTTACTGTGCAGTTATTTAGTATTTGTTTATACAAGTACTAGATGACTGCACAGGCATGACTGCACAGTCAGCATCTTATGCAGGCATGGCCAGTGTATACCAAAGCTCAGAAATGAGGCCATGATTATGTACCAAGAAGTACACCCAAGACTGAAAGCCTGAGAGTGATACTGGGACACTCACTTAGATTCCCTTCCAGTCAGTCATAGCACCTCACCCTGGGCACATCTACATATGCTTTAATGCACCGTTGTTACCGCACATTAAATTTAGTACCTCTAATATGAGATACAGTACTAACTAAAAGTGCAATAACTGTCACTACTGCACAGTAGTGTCTTTTTATTAAACTTAATCCACAGTAGAATAATTCTACTGTGCATTAGCGCATTAGCATGCCTTTCACTGTGACTTGCTAATGCACAGTAGAATTAGTCTACTGTGCATTGTCTCATACAGACGCACCCTCTAAGAATAAGTGAGTTCCTAGGGTGAGCTTCCCACTGGCAGTCCCAGGCTCAGCATGGAGATTGTGTAGACAGGTCCTTCAGCTCCCAAGTCACTTGGGTGCTTTGGGAAATGCTATTACTCACTTTGTCATGAGCAAGTCATCTTGACTATGGTACAGTGTTTTCTCTGATAAGGGCTGTGCCTTAGCACTTATCTTTTATGCACTGCTAGCATCTGAAAGTCAGCGTGGATGCTGTGCCATTTACTTGAGCTCAGTTCTATT
>NW_017729030.1:56521769-56546215 GCF_001723915.1 Gavialis gangeticus
TCTTTTATGCACTGCTAGCATCTGAAAGGGCAGTAGGAAGAAGCAGGCAGCCTTAACTTGAGCTGGGAATGATCAGTGTACATCGGTAGAGCTATGTTCACTTAGTCCAAATGAGTATCTGGCCCATGGGTTCATTTCCCCAGTGGGTGTCTGGTTTATCTGTGTATGGGCAGAGGAACATGTGGTGACCTCTCTTGTGTACAAAGACCATGTAGAATTTCACCCAAGGGATCCACAGACAACAGAATCAGCTTATTTACCCCCATTTATAATTAATGCAGTAGATTTTCTGGTGCCTAACTTGTACACCTAAACTGGAATATTCAATTATTCTTAATCTTTCTCTTACATCAATAATGCACTCAGGGGCATGGACTCTGTAGGGCATTTTATGGCAAGGAAAGAGAAACACTGTAGCAAGTATCAGCATCTGAAATTGCAGTTGGATGCTTTGGAAGTAAGAAACCAAATGCTACTCCAATGTCTAAGGGAGTTCTATAATTAGATTAATAGAACTGTGTATGGAATACAAAAAACATGTGTTTTCCTAATAAAGGTTTGGGCTGGCTGTTCTGCGTAATCAGCAAGAACAGAGTGATGCAATCAGAGAAAACAGTACATATATAAAATATTAGCAGCCAGATTTTCAAAAAAATCTCAGCTTGCCTTTAGACATTGGAATGAAGCAGCTGCATTTTCAAGAGCTGTTCATCCAGCAGCTCCCACTAAAAAATAAGTGGGTGTTGACCCCATTAAAAATCTGGTCCTATGATAGTATTTTTACCTTTGGTGTGAATTATCAACTGTGCTATGTACATAAAATAAATCACATATAACAATAGCATTCCTACATTTTCCTTCATTATTAAGAGCCCTGTGTCGTTTGCTGAACCATTTTCACAATTCAGTGGAGGCAGAAATGAAAACTCGGACTCATAAAAAGTTAGACACCTTTGCAACCATTAACAGCCCGTCATCTGAAGTAACGAGCATACTGTTGTGGTTCGCTGACCTCTTGCTTTGTGCACAATAGTCCGTGATTTCCTTTATGCAGCTGAGAGATGCACAAGATGAAAGAGGGCATTATACCTAAAAAATGTTTTGCCTAGAGCAGAAAATTCAGCTTATTCCAAATCAGAAGGTTGAGAATGCGTTGGACTACAGATCTAACTTTCCTCCAGGAGCTTGCCTTGTGCAAGTACCAGCATCAGTGCTCCATTACTTTTTGTTCAAAGCCATCTGATTATTTTTTAGCTGGACAGCTTGCTTTATTTTCACCCCCACCCTTGCCCTGAGTGCAGGGGTTTTTTGTGACATGTAATAGGGACACAGGCTCAACACGCAAGCCAGAAAAATATTCTGAAAATCTTTGCCCGCTTTCACCTGAGAGACAGCAACCAACAATCCAGTTACCTTATCTAAGGATTTCCTTATCCAGTTATTTTATCTAATGAATTTGAATAGTGAACATTCTGGGCTACGTTTCAGAAGAACCCATTTTGGCTCTTGAAGCATCCAGATTTTCAAAGAAGCTAGGTGCTGCTTTGTGTTTGTTGAGAGGTGAGAGGTGCTATCGTGTGTCTAAATGAGACACCTTAATGTGCAGTGGACCATTCTACTGTGCTTTAGTGTGTCATGGCAAAAACCATGCTAATGCACAGTAGAATTACTCTAATGTGCATTAAATGTCAAACAAATGTTCACCTTTGCTACTACGTATTAGCACAGCTACTGCACCTTTATGTAATACCTCATGTTAGAGGTACTAAACTTAATGCACAGTAGCAAAGGCACATTAATGAATGTGTAGACATACCCTGTGATCAGTAATCTTCCCTATGGATGAGATTTTCAGAAGTACTAGGGGACACATCTATACCACTTCTGTAGCCCACTTGAGAGCACAGCTCCTCTCCACCAGTCTCCCATGCACCAAACACAGAAATAAGGCTAATGCAGAAGTACTCCTGCAAGTACTCGCAAGTACATCAGAGGCTGAGGGATCAGTCATTGTGAGCCTCCCCCTGCCTCATTTACTGGTTTGACACACAAGGAGCAGGAGTAGATGGGCAGGACTTCACTTCTTAGCAGAAGCACCATGGAAGCAGTAGTGACAAATTCTAAAGGTGCTAATGCACATGCACTGAGGCTGCTTCAATGTGCAGTAATGACAGCTCATCGGAGCAGATCTGATTAATTAATTCTGCTGGAGCGTGGTAATTACTGTGCTCCAGCAGACTCCAGCGTCATATGTATCAGCATCCCCACACTGAAAAATGGTGATGGGGTGCTTTAACTAAAGCTCATTTGACAAGATTTAGTTAAAGCGCCCCCACTCCATTTTTCAGTGGGGACGCTGATGCATGTAACACTCTGGGCACTTTATAATTAGAGTGGCTTTTCAAACCACTTTAATTAAAGCATGCCCCCTCCCCCCCACACCTCCTGGAGTATGTATATAAATGTCCTCAGTGACTTAGGAGTTAAGGTCTTATTGACTTTTAGTGCAGTTTCCTCTCTTAAGTACCTTGGAGTCCTCTACAGATAGGGAAGGTAGATTATAACACTTCCCTTATAAAAACTGCCCCATGAACTGATAGGTTGAAAATTGAAAAGATATAAATTGAAAACTGATAAGATATTGATACAAATTCTGATATAAATTTAAAATCTTATCAATTTATATCAGAAAGATATAAACTGGTCCTTCCTCCCAAACATTGTGGTTCAACTTGTCCTATTAAAAATAAATAAATAAAAAAGAGAAGGGGTGCGGTATAACCCTTTATATTCAATTTACCTTTAGGTAAAATAGAAATTTCTTATTCTACATTCTGCTTTACTTTATGTCTTTATAGTATGTGGACTTTCCAAGAATTAAGCAGGGTTAATTCAACAGAATTATTCTTATCAATTATCTGCCAGTAGTCTTGTAATCTATATCTGCATAAATCATAAGGAAGTTTACTTTTCACTCCCAAAAGTTCATCACCTGCATTTCTGGCCAGACTGATGGCCGGTAAAGTCTGAACTGCAATCCTCTAATGGATTTAATCATTCCTATGATATCAATGAGCCCTCTAGGATTTTGCTTAATTCACTTACAAAGCAAAATGTCTTAGGTAAGAAGCACCATCTGCATTCTCATTGCAACCACATGTTTCTATTTTGCTGTTGGATAAAACGAGTAACGCTTAGATCTCCTGTCTTATGTGAAATTAAACCAAAAGTATTTGCCATCCTTTTGAAGCCTTCACTAAATTCTGTTAGGATTGTCAGCAGGAGAAAGAAATGGTTTAAACTACTGGGTAGATAAAATCAGATGTTTTAAGTTCAGACAATTTTCAAAACTAGGAGGCCAAAATTTGGCACCTAAATTCTTAATTAAGCTCATAAATCAGTAACAGTAATGTCTGTGTGCTTAGCACTTTGGGAACTAAAGTTGTTTTTTGTAGGTATCTAATTATTGATTTCAAAGGCAAAAATGGATGTTACGTGATGAACTCCTGTTGCTTTTTGATGGGGTTTAGGGGGTATCTTCCCTTTGTACCTTTGAAAATAATCCCTTTAGGGACCTAACTGGTTTTGGTATCTTGGCTTTACTTCATAAAAGTAGGAAAGAGGTGTTTTCTTACAGCATTTACTTACACTCCCATCTAAAAAAGCACATCAGTCTCTCTTGTTGGATGCGAGAAAAGGAAACTGACTGAAGTTTTCATAAATGGAATTTATTTTTTAGTAGAAATTTTCATGTGTGGTAGTTTCAGGCTGAACTGTTTTGGCACAGTGGTCATGTTGGCAGTGTGGCCAATTGCACTAGACACTTGATGGCTAGGACTCTAGATTCTAGCCATCACACTACCACTGGTGAATACTGTTGGCCAAGTCACTTCACTCTGGGTCTGTGACTTCTCCATCAATCAGAAATGCGGGATAACAGTACTCACAACATTTGCAAGGCACTTTGAGATCCCTGGATGGCAAGAGCTGGGTGTTAGTATAGTTATTTGTTTGCAGTACATAGGAGTTATTAAATACAGGGATCTGCCTGAATTAATCTATAGAACCAATGTGTGCTTTCTTCATACAGGGATTTGAGGCGGCTTGGCGTGACACTTGTTGGTCACCAGAAGAAGATAATGAACAGCCTTCAAGAGATGAAGGTCCAGTTGGTGAATGGGATGGTTCCATTGTAACTCGGTTATAAAGTCACTGCCTCAAGTGAACAACCCTGCACTTTGTAAACTAGCCCTGAGATTTATTTTAACAAAAAAAAAGGGGGGGGGGAGGGAACAAGAATCAGTGATTTATATAACTGAAGGACATTGGCCTCTGCCGTGTAATTTATAATCAGTGTTTGACTAAACTTTTCCTTTCCTTCCTATTTGTGTCTTCATTTTCATGAAGTAAATATAACGTGCATGGAACATGGAAATGGCTCTACTGTACATGAGGTTAACCATTTTCTTATGCTTCAGCAACAAAAAAGCCTTCCCACCACACTTTGTCTGTACATGGAATATATATAGCACCTTTATATACTGAAATATGGCAGCACATGTTAATACTTCCAAGGACTTACTTGAATGGAAACATTTTATAGCCATGTATGGGCTAACAAAAGCTGCAGTTTACTGAAGTTTACTTCAAGTCTTAATTGTCTACAGAAGTGTATTGAAGAGCAATATGATTAGATTATTTCTTGATAGATATTTTGTTTTGTAAATTAAAAAATGCTGTTACACAGCATTAAGTTATAGAGACTAGTGTATAAACATGTTGCTTGTTCAATGGCAAATACAATACAGGGTGTATATTTTTTTCCCTCTGTGTTATAAAGTAACTTTTAGTTTGCTCTTCTGTGAAATGAATACATGATTAATATGTATATATCCTGTACAGTTTGCTACACACTCGGGTACAAGATTTGTTTTAGGGGTTTTCTTTTCTTTCCTTTTTTGTTTTCTTCTTTATGCTACCCCTTTGCTTGTATTTTTTCTGCTGTTCAGTTTGAGAAACACACAAAGCTTTCAGGAGTTTTAATTGCATATATGAAATAGAAAGGGTGCATTTAAACAAAAGACTATCCTCCTATTTTTTTCACTGTAAGACCTGAGGACAGTAAGAGGACAATTTTCAAAAGCACAAATAGAAGTTACCCATTAAACTCCTGATTGGCTATCAGTGATAATTTGGCACTGCATTTCTCTTTGTGCACTTGAAAATTTACCCTTATAACTGATCCCTCAGTAAGAGTCTAGTCTATGTATAGGATTAAATCTGCTTTGGCATTTGAAACTTTTTAGTGGTGTCTCTGACAGCCTGTTTCTTATAGCCATTCATCCTGCTCGACTGTCACAAATTCACTTTACTGAGGCCCTGGAAATATCTTTTCAAGTGAAATGGACACATGGACACCAAAGAGTACGTTTCCAGCCAGTTGCAAAGAGATTTAATTGCTTTAGTTCATATTAAGGAAGTTAAATCTTCCTGTGCAGCATTGAGATTTTCCCCCTGCTAATCCTTCCTGAATATTTTTATTTCAACATTTCCACAAAACATGGATAGAGAGCTAGTGCCAGAATGACCGGTACATTATAATTAGGGCCAGAGTCTTCCTCCCAGTCTGATCTTGTTGCTTCATATAACTGAAAGTTAAGACCCTTATTCAACCAGGAACTTATGGATATTCCTAACTCTCTATCCACATTCCTAAAATTATGGCTATGCTTAGTTACCTTGTTAAGTAGGAGCCTAAGACTATAATTATAATCCTGATTAGACACCCTAATTTAATATGTTTTATTTGTGGGCTGAATGGAAATATTTCATTTTTGGAGTTCTTATGAAAAGTTCTTGAGGAGCACAGTGTTCTGAGTATAAACTTATTCTGAAAGGACTGAGAATAACAGGTAGAAAAGCATGGGGTACTCTGACCCAGTACTTTTCTCTATGCTCAAGAATCTGTTCTAAGTGGAGCCAACCACTGGATCCCACAAAACTGAATGGGATATAAGTGGCATATAGTCATTGGGCACATTTACAAGTGCATTAATGTGATTTTTCTAATGCGTATTTAATTTTGTACCTCCAGTGTGAGGTACTAAAGAAATGTGCATGAGGCTGCTTTAATGAGCAGTAACGAATGTGCATGGTTTTTAAGTGACGCTTAATGCTCAGTAGCCTATTTTACTGCGCATTGGTATAATCACATGCTTTTTTATGTAATACTTTAATGCACAGTAAAATAGGCTACTGTGCATTAAACTGCACAGGTAGATGCACCCACTGTTTCTAACTGAGACTCTAGGATATACTCCCTGGCTCAGACCTCTTATCTAACCACATTTTCCCCAGGATATAGGATGCTACCACCAAGCCATCCTAGACTTTGAAACCAGTACCTCAGAACACCTGACTCCCACTAGCTGCTTCATACATGGTCTTTCAGATCATGCACATTTTACTTGTTTCTGTGTTAGTCCTAGAGAGGACACATGCTACTAAAGCAAGGAGCACAGACATAAGAAATAAAAATAAGCCACAGAAACTTTACTTTTGAAAGCATTCAAGAATCACAGGTCTTTGAAAAATAGAAAAGAATCCCTGAGACAACTTCCCCCTAGCTGGATCTCATCTCTGTAAGCCCAAAGTGTGATAGCATTTCAAGCCAGGCCCAGTCTTCCCTGCCCTCTCAGTTCTGAAAGCTCTTTGATTCTACACCAATGCTTGCCCTCCAGTGCAGGAGGCAGGAATCCTTCATGTGTAAAATCTTGGTCTCCATTTTCCAAAGAATTAGCTGAAAAATCATTGTTCTACAGATAGTGGGTCAGTGCTGAGAGACCTAAAATTGATAAACTAAATCAAGAAGCTTGAGAGAGTCCAGAGAAGAGCCACGAGTATGATCAGAGGTCAGGAAAACAGACCTTACAACGACAGGCTGAGAGCCATGGGGCTCTTTAGCCTGGAAAAGCACAGGCTCAGGGGTGACCTGATGGCCACCTATAAGTTTATCAAGAGTGACCACCAGGATCTGGGGGAACGTTTGTTTACCAGAGCGCCCCAAGGGATGACGAAGTCAAACAGTCATAAACTACTACAAGACCGTTTCAGGCTGGACATAAGGAAGAATTTCTTTACTGTCCGAGCCCCCAAGGTCTGGAATATCCTGCCATCGGAGGTGGTTCAAGCACCTACATTGAACACCTTCAAGAGAAAATTGGATGTTTATCTTGCTGGGATCCTATGACCCCAGCTGACTTCCTGCCCTTTGGGCAGGTGGCTGGACTCGATGATCTTCCGAGGTCCCTTCCAGCCCTAATGTCTATGAAATCTATGAACATGACCATTGTAATGGTTTCCCCTTACTGGTCCTTGAACAGTGTATCAAGTGTTCATATACTGGACAGGGCAGCTCTCTGGAAAGCACTCCAGTTCCCTCACCTTGGTTTTAGCACATGGTATCTAACAAATGATACAAAATGGAGAACCTACTACAGGTATAGATATATCCCACTTTGTTGCAAAGACTGGACACTGCATAGCTCAGGAACAAAAACAGATATGAGCTGGATTTGATAAATGCAATGGAATAGACTACTAATGAAAGCATGTATGTATAGAATGCCACTGCACCACTCAGTTCTTGATTGGAACTGGATTTCCATTGGCACACTATAAACTACTAAGGCTAGCATTTTCAAAGGAGCCAAGAGGAATTAGGCACCCAACTCCCATTGAAGTCATATTTGAAAACAGTGAAAGGCCTCATTCAACCCAGTTTGCTGTGGTCTTCACAATAAGTCATTAAAAAAAAACTAGTAAAGACTTTTTTTTTTTGCAAAAATCTTGTTGTTCTAGTAAAAGATATCATCTCTACTATGAGTCCTGATTGCCAGTGTTGTAAAATGTACTCTAATGATATCAAGTATTTGTCATTATTCAACCTCATATTAGTTCCTTATGGAGGGCTGGATAGAAAGCTGCAGCATTTTTTCTGAAAGATATTATCAGCAAAATCCATTTTATTTTCCCATTATCACATTTGTAAAGGAGATCCAAAGTGTATCTAATCTGTTGCTTGAATTAAGTCTCATTTTACTCATGCAAAAGTAAATACCTGCAGGCTTTTTTATTTATTTATTTTTAATTCCCCTTTTTCTAAACTTCCTCAAAGCTCATTGATGCAGATTCTAATACAAAAAATCTCTTAAAAATAAATAAAGATTTTTTTCAGCTGTACTTAAAAGATTTATGAGCATAAATGTCTATTGCTTTCAGCAGGACGTTTTCTCCTAAAACCATAAAATTCCTTGCAAACACACTTTGTAAAATTATCACCTAAAACCCGTCTTCCTTCTAAAACTGCCAGCTGCTCCTCACTGAGATATGGGCAGGTCTTGAAAGAAAGGGGAACCTTGAACACAAATCAGATTTGAGCAAAAAAGAAATGAGCAAATCCTATCCCTCTGCATCCATTTGCTCCCAGTATGTCACCAATAGGAAAAGTACCAAACTCATCTATAAAGGTGAGAAATAAAAAAAACAAAAAAAACCCCAAACAAACCAGTGATGAATTGTGCAGGGAGCTTTTGTAATGCTCAGGGAGACAGCAAAACAGAAGCAAAAGGTTTGACAAATCTTGATGGTGTGATTTCCTGTCCTATTGTTTCATTGTTGTCAGCCAGTGGGCCACAAAGGGGATAAAAAAAGGAAAAATTGAGGCGTAACAATTTCTGCACATAAAGGAGATTTGTCAAATAATAAATAACATTATTAGATCTGTCAGTGGAACCGTTGTGGGATTATTTGTATCTCCTTGCCTGCAGTACTTTGTAAAATAATCCTTAGAAAGACAAACAGTAGCTTGTTTCTTCTTGGAAGAATCGTTCAATTGCCACTTGCATCAGTCAGTTATACTTAGAGAGATTTTGATTAGCGTCTTCCACAAGTTCTCCTCTCTCTTTTCTGTCTGTTATCTTCAGTCGCTCATTAACTGATGGAGTTTATTAGATCTCTGTGCAAAATGTAAGGAACATTTTTATGGGTTTTGACAATTAAATTATTTTTGCCATTTGTGTTTTTCAAATACATATGAAGTGGATTTTGGATTTGCCACATTAAAGAAAGAATTACTTTCTTGCCATAGAGTAATCAAGTACTGTGTATTAGATGAACCTTCAGAACATCTTTATGATTAACTAGTAGTAAATGGAAAGCCCTTAAACCAGATTGCATTTGTAAATAGATGGGTGCCTCTTAAATCTTCAAATGAATAAAATCAGATTTTATATTTAACTCAAGTACTTACGTTGCTACAAGTCTGCTTAAAATAGACCCCAAGTAAAAAAAAGTAGCTAGAAGTAGCTAAGTAGACACAAATGGGTCCTCAGGTCAGGCACTATTGGTCAGGCGCTATTTAGGCACCTAAATAATTGGACAAATTTTCCAAATTCTTGGGCAGCGAAAAGTCCTGGTGGCATTAGGGAGAGAACAGCTGTGCTTTGGAAAAGCAGACAGCTTCTCAGGCACCTAAATATGGATTTAGGGGCTTAACTTTAATCTCTTATTTTTTTCTTTTGCTGGACTTTTCAAAGGCAGCTCTGGAACTTACTTCTGTCTTCCCTTTTAAAACTTCAGCCTCCAACTTTGGCCTATGTACTTAATTTCCTCCAGCTGAGATGGCATGTCCTACAAAGCACAAGCAGAGAAACTTACCTTTGGAAGGTATTTTTCATTGTAATACAAGAAAGGGTAGCAAATAAAAATATATAGGTTAAAATCAGGTATTAGAGTTGGGATATTGTACATAGTGTTATGCAGTAGAATGAGGTCACATTAATATTTTTCTGATTTTGCTCATTCTAAACTTGGGGGGGGGAGAAGCTAAGTACTTTAGTTAGCTGTCCTTGCTAGTTGTGTGCCAGATATTTAAACTTAAGAAAAAATAAATTGTTAGCTATGTTCAAATGGTGATAGTCAGTAATTAAAATTAAGTTGTTAGCTGTACTTGGAGTTTATGCCTAGGGTAACTCAAAGCAGCTTGCTTTTCCAGCTCAGTTACCCAGCTGGTTACATAGATTACTTTTTTTCCAGTTCATTTTGCTGCTAATTGTAAGAATTTTTTCAAAGGGACTGATAGATAACGATAGATAAAACATTCTTTTCATGATGCTTTTTTTTCAGTCTACGAAAGAACAGGTCTTTCTAAGCACAGCTTTTGTTTAGAAGGACATCCAGGGATTACTGGGTTATCATTTGGAGAAGTGATCTAATCATAAAAAAGGAAGACTGATTAAATAATCAGCTGTAAACTTTATTTATTCCTTCTATATGTTAACAAAAAAATGATGAAGGTGAAAAAGTTGTGTCTATTCGGTGTTGAATATAAAAATGTAGAGGTCCCAGTGGTCAAGAAATTGTGAATCCTTAGACTGCTGTAGTTTTGCAATTAGATATTAAGAAGTGTGTGAAATACCTAATCGCAGTCTGAGAGTAACATTTAGTTTCAAATCCTTTTTTAATATATTCTTCTGCATCCCATAGGGCAGGCGGGTCGGGAGCTCTTGTATTAAACACTGCCAAAATAGGCATTAAGCTCCATCCCCTGCGTAAGAGTTTTAACTCATAGAAGGCTTAGAAGGCTTAGCATTGCTGTATTTATTTCCTTTCTTTTTTTCTTTCCTTTGATGCTCTGTGTGCATTTTGTTTGTGTACATGTTTTTGTAGTGTAAGATATGAAATTTTATATTTTTTCATAAAAATAAAAATCTTTGAATAACAGTTACATCCAGTTGTGGACCACACCTGCACTGTTGTTACTTTGTTTCCATTTAAAGTACCAAAGTTTGGCCCCAAATGCTAAATTACTGTCCTTAGCACATGCTCTCACACTTGCTAGCTCATGATTTTTCTCTCAAGTTTCACAATATTTTGTTGTGTTTCTCAAAGCTCCAGCTCCTGGAATCCTATGATTACCTGAGAATCTCACCTACCATTTAAAATAAAAGTGTGCTTCTAGGTTAAAGAGAAAAATAACAGGTGAACCGTAAATGTTCAGAAACCAGAAGAAAAATAAAAAAAAACCTCCACAATTTTTTTCACTTATGATTTTTAAGCCAATTTGGGGGAAAGGGGAGTTTGTCTCATGGCATTGCAATGTTTCAGGTTGGCAATGCTGTGTTGTTTGTCCACCTACCAATCTAGTTATTTATATTACTCCCATATGTAGTGTTTTGGAAGACATGGTGCACTTAAGGCATCTTGTTACAACTCTGGAGTTGTAAATGTATGCCCTACTGCAGACTTATACTGAAGACTGCTCACTGTTGAACCAGCTGTAGATGGATATCTGATCCTTAGGCCTGGGTGATGAAAGGCTATGTCTACACCACATCCACAGCACTCACAGGGCGGGCTGTTCATGGGCATGTTAGCTCATGTTTGTACATGCCAAACCTGGAAATGCAGTGATGTTTGAGAGCACTGTTTGCGGTGTGCATGACTGCATACAGATGTTTGGGGGGGCTGGACTGCATTAAAAATTGCCACCGGATCTTAGTTCACTCAGGTATGGACCTTACACTTCCCTAGGTCGATCTAAGTGCAAACTGTACAGAAGCTCCAGGAAGTTTAGACTGGTCTGACCTGCTCTAAGTTAAGCTTACCTCCAAGGTGATCTAACTTAGATCAGGCTGATCTAACTGTCCTCAACCTCTGTACAGTTCCCAGCACAGCCCTAGGGCTGGGAAAGCCCAGCTGGTGATCCCCCTGGAACCAGCCTCTTTTTAGGCCCCTGGCCTCTCGCCCCACCCTCAGACAAACAACCCCCCTCACCACAGACCAGCTGACCCTCCCCCAGCCCACCAAACCCTCCATCCTGCAACCCACTCCCAGTGCCAGTTTTATCAGCATTTGCTGATGCTGAGAACTGAGGAATTAAGTCCTGATGGGGAGAAGGGCAGGTTGGTTGGCTGGCATGGATGAGTTGGGGGCATAAAAATAACTCCTCATCCTGGGGGAGAGAGTGCCCCCTCCATCCGCAGACCTCACACACCCCATGATTGCACTAAACCCTCCAGGACCCCAGCAACCCCCATGAATCAGCTTGCCCGCAATGCCTCTGATGCCCTCCTACAGACATTGCCTGCCTCCCTGATCCACTGATCCTTACTGCAGATCCTTACTAGCCCCCTAATCTCCCCCTGTTCTTCCCAAAAACCCTACTTGCCTCCCTCAATTCCCCCACAGGTGCCCCAATACCTCACTGGAACCTCCTTGCCCCTTTGATCCCCCCAACCCCTCCACTCTATTTTCCCCATCTAGACTTACCTTAGATCAGGTGGCCATTTTTAACTTGATCTAACCTCCTCCCCCTAACCTCCTTGGGTACCCAGCCCTTGAGAGTTGCTGGGGGAGAGAGTGGGGGTCACTGCCCCTGTAGCATCTTCAGTGCCTCATTTCTGGACCTGATGGAAGTAGATTGAGAGGAGCTAGAATGGGGGATGTTGTGTTGGTATAGTCAAAAGCAGACAGGTGTGATGCTAGTTGTATCCCTCCCTAAGTTTGCTTGGCCACAGAAACTGAAGTACCTGAACCATGCAGTGTGACCACTTTACCTGTAGAACTTTGTTACTAAGGAATACTCCTGGGGATTTGAAGCAACCTACTGCCAGTTGATCTAGGAAAATTAGTAGAGGCTGTTCCAAAGTCCACTGAAGTCAACAGCAATTTTCGATTCAAGCCCATACATATTTTTAAGATAAAGTGCTACTTAGCTAGTCCAGGGAAAGTATACAGCATACATGTGAATTCCTGCCATCCATCATGCTTGTGATTCTCTACAAACTCAGGGGACCAGATTTGATGGCCCAGAGGCGCCCTTTCAATCCTATGTTCCTCTGTAGAAAGATGCCTCATTTTCTCCATCTGCCACATACTCACTGCATGGCAGATTGTTTCAGGTTAACAATTTTTGAGTTTTTTGTGTTCATGTCCTTATGTGCAGTAGATCTAGGGCAATAGAACACATGTGTTTGGAGGCTCATGTACCATTGCTAGCCAAACATGTTAGGGATACAGGCTCAAATCCATGCCGTGATACAGATTTCCTGTGTGGTTTTGGGCATGGCACTTACATGCCATTTCCAAAGGTACTTATAAGCTTCTTTAGGTGCTTAAATCCAGCATCCACAATTTAGGTGCCACTGATAATCTCTAGAAAACTACATAGTTACTAGGGCTGTGCAAAGCTTCGGTTGCTGATTCAGTTTGAGGAGATTGAATCCAAATCAAGTTGGAAGACCAGTAAAAAGGTCCAAATTGATCCAAAGCCTCAATTCAGAAAAAGATTCGGAGGTGATTTGGCGATTTGGGCAGTCCCCACTCACTGCCGCAGGGAGCTGGACCTGGACTCCATGCCAGTAAGTGTGTGTGTGGGGGGGGATGTCTGGAGCAGGGGGCAGGTATGGGGGGCCCCTGCCAGGCGCCATCCCCTGCCTGTTCCTCCAGCCACCCTGAGCACCCCTCGACCCCTGCCCACTCTCCCAGCCCTGTTCATGGCTGACCCACCCACCCCAGTGTCCCAGCACTTAAAAAAAAACAACCCCGAACTCACCAGCTACTGCTCTGCTTGTGGCAGAGCCCCCCCATGCACTGCAGGGCACTGGGGGGCAGCTGGAATTGCCCCCACCCCCAGCCTCGCAGGAGCCAATGAGTGTGGGGCCCCTTTTTTTTTAAGTGCCTAGACACTGGGACCAGGTGGAGCATTGACTCCCTTGTCATTGACAGGGCCGGGAGACTAGGCAGGGGATGGGGCCTGTTCGATTCAGAGATTCAGCCGGTTCAACGGTGACCAAATCTCTGAATCAGATTCAGCTGAATGGATTTGGGACAGTGATTTGAATCACTGAATCCAAATCACTGTCCCCCAAATTGGCTGAACCTGAATCCAAAGCAAATGCTAAATGCTTCACACAGGCCTACTAGTTACCATCTAGCTCCATAGGTTCCTAAATTCAAGAGACACCTCATTTTCTTCTCATAAATGTGCCCAAATCTGGCTGGGTGATGATGCCACTGCACAACTAACAAGTGTCTCGGGATTTGTCCTAGAGGTCCTGAACCAAGATTCTTAAACTATGCAGGGGAACACTTATCTTAGCAGTAGAATTTGATCCAACTGTACCAGGGAGTCAAGACCCTGTTATGGTGAAGGGATGAAAAAGCCTGGAAAGCCAGCATGGCCCCTTTACAGCTCAAACCTTTGGGCCTGCTTGAGCCTGAAAAAGAGCTTAGGGGGTGACAGAGAAAGCAGTGGCAAGCTCCCCACTAGCATGGACAATTCAGAAACAGCAAGAGAAGGATGGATTGCCTGTAGAGGAAGGAAGGAAGGCTGTGACAGATTAAGTAAGTAGCTTTGGAGGAAGAATACATTTCAATTGGGTTTTTTTAGTTTGAGTAGGAAGCCTGAGGGGTGAAACTTTGAATCCTGGACTATGTCTGTGTACCCCAAGATGGGGGTTAATTTAAGTTGAAATTCCTGTTTGATGGGCACTAAGTAGACTGAGAGTGACTATAAGGGGAAACAAAGAGACTGCATAACAGGGTGCTCAATTTATATGATGTCCTCCCATCAGTGGATAAAGCACAAAAGCCCTAAGGCAGGAGCCCAAATTGGGTGGCTGGGTTTAAGGATCTGCTGCTGTGACCTAAAGGGCCAGCTGGTGTGTTTGATAAAGCCAAGGCTCTGGGTTCTAGAGGTGCTAGAGGGGTAGAAGCACAGAAGTGGTTTTGGGACTGAGAAAGAGTCTGGAGGCCCAAAACAGGCTAGATTCAAAGGCTGACCTAGAGAAGCTACATTTGAGGTAAGACAGACAGTGAACTTCTGGATGCCAGAAGGCCTGCTGTTGTAGTGAGACTTTTTCATCTGGTTCCTCCCTGTCTCTGTTGTGGGCAGAGGCAGGGCACCTCCCAGATCACTCTTTCCAGAAAGGCATGGCAGGTGAGTCGAGACTAGGGAGATTTCCAAGTAGAGCAGGGAATGACAGCACAAACCATAGCAAGATAGAGAACCCCTCCATCTGTGTCCTGTCACCAGCCAATGGGACTGTTGTATCCTGCAGCTAAAAAGAGCTAGTTCCTAATAGTTGGAGGAGCCAAAAACACAACGACCAGCAAAGAAAACTTATGGTTGTGCATGCTTTGGTATCCAGGGCACTCACCTTGGATGTGGGATATAAAGACTTGAACTCAAATCCCATATGAGTGGTCAAATCACAAGATAACATTGTGTGCATGTGAGTTGTGGGTATGTGTATAAATGTGTGTATTTGCATGTGTGTAGACCATTGCCTAAATGACTGAGCTAGTTTATGTACTTAGAGTGGCATTCTGTTTTTTCTTGGTCATCTAAGTGGCCATGTTTTGGTTGCTTACAGGTCATATTGGTACATACATCTCCAAGTGTATTCTGTGCCTGAATAGGTACCCCTTTGTGCCTGGATGACTATGTAGGTAGGCAGACTGGCAACAAAATACAAGTAACACAGCCCTTCTGTCTTTTTCATCCAAAGTGCTCAGTGGCTAAAGTACACACCTGGGTCATTGAAGGTTCTGGGCCCATCTCATCCAGAGTAGATTTGATCATGGGTCTATTTCAGTTCCTAATTCAGCACTCTAATCACTACACCACAAGTAAGCCATTAACAACCCCTTCACAGAATCAGAAAATTAGGGATGGAAGAGACCTTAGGAGGTCATCTAGTCCAAGGTTTTCTCTACCCAGGTTTTAGAAACTGCTCATCATGGAGATTCCACAATCTCTCTGGGTAGGCTGTTCCAGTGCCTTACTATCCTCCTAGTGAGAAAGTTTTGTCCTAATATCTAACATAAACTTCCCTTGCTGCAACTTGGGACCATTGCTCCTTGTTCTGTCATTTGCCACCACTGAGAACAGTCTAGCTCCATCCTCTTTGGAACCACCCTTCAGGGAGTTGAAGGTTGCTATTAAATCCCCCTCTTCTCTTCTCCACACTAAATAAGCCCAGTTCCCTCACCTTCTTCTCATAAGTCATGTACTCCAGCCCCTGAACAATTTTTATTGCTCTCCCTTGGACTCTCTCCAATTTGTCCACATTTTTTTCTGTAGTGAGGGGCACAAAACTGAACATAGTGCTCCAGATGTGACCTCACTAGTGCCAGAAAGAGGGGAATAATCATTGCCATCCATCTGCTGGCAACACATCTACTAATGCAGACCATTATGCTGTTAGCCATCTTCATAACAAAGGCACACTGTTGGCTCATATTGAACTTATTGTCCACTGTAACTTCCGGGTCCTTTTCTGCAGAGCTGCTGCATAGCCAGTCAGTCCCCAGTCTGTACCAGTGCGTGGGATTGTTCTGCCCTAGGTGCATTTGTCCTTACTGAATTCCATGAGATTTCTCTTGGTCCAATTCTCCAATTTGTCTAGGTCCCTCTGAATGCTAGCCCTACCTTCCAGCCTATCTACTATCCTCCCAGCTTGGTGTCATCCAGAGACTTGCTCCACTTGATACTGACTGCCAGCTAGACATCACACCATTGATTACTACACTTTCAGCCTTTGAGCCCAATGATCCAGTCAGTTTTCTATCTGCCTTACTTCCTTAACTTGCTTGTGATAATGTAATGGGAACATGTATCAAAAACCTTGCTCGAGTCAAGGTGTATTATATCCACTGCTCTCCCTGCATCCACAGAACCAGCCATCTCATCACAGTATGCAATCAGGTTGGTCAGGCCTGACTTGCTCTTGGTGAATCCATGCTAACTGTTCCTAATCACCTTCTTCTCCTCTAAGTGCTTAGAAGTGGATTCCTTGAGGATCTGCTCCATGATTTTTCCAGGGACTGAGGTGAGGCTGACTGGTCTGTAGTTCCCTGGATCCTCCTTCTTCCCTTTCTTAAAGATGAGCACTGTACTTGCCCTTTTCCAATTGTCCATAAACCTCTCCTGATCTCAGTGAGTTTTCAAAAATAATGTCCAGCAGCTCTGCAATCACATCAGCCAACTCCCTCGGTACTCTTGGATACATGGGTCTTTGTACATGTCTAGCTTTTTGAAATAGTCCCTAACCAGTTCTTTCACCACTATTGGCTGCTAACCACCTCCTCAAACTGTGCTGATCTTGCCTGTGAAGACTGAGGTAAAAAAGGCATTTAATATTTCAGCCTTTTCCACATCATCTGTCACTAGGTTGCCGCCCCCATTCAGTAAGGGACCCACACCTTCCCTGATTCTCCTCTTGTTATTGACATACTTGTAGAAACCATTCTTATTACTCTTCACATTCCTTTCTAGCTGCAACTCCAATTGTGCTTTGGCCTTTCTGACTTCATCCCTGCATGTCCAAGCAATATTCTTATACTTCTGTCTAGTAGTTTGTCCAAGTTTCCACTTGTAAGCTTCTTTTTTGTGTTTTAGCTCATTGAAGAGGTCCCAGCTAAGCTAAGCTGGGTTTCTGCCATACGTGCTAGTCTTTCTGCACAATGAGATGGTTCATTCCTGTGCTCTCAGTAAGGTTTCTTTAAAGTACAGCCAGCCCTCCTGGACTCCTTTCCCTCTCAGACTGGCCTCCCAGGAATCCTGCTCTACAGACTCTCTAGAGACTCTCTAGACTCTCTCTATGGTTCCCTGACTGAGCTGAAGTCTGCTTTTCTGAAGTTCAGGGTCCTTATTCTGTTTGCTTCCTTTCTTTAGGATCCTGAACTCAATCTTCTCAAGGTTGCTTCTGCCTAGGTTGCCATCCATTTCCATGTTCCCCACCAATTCTCCCCTGTTTATGAGCAGCAGGTAAGAAGGACACAACCCCTAGTTGGACTTATAGGTACTGACACCAGGAAGTTGTTCCCACCAGTCTCCAAAACTTCCTGGATTGCCTGCACACTGCTGTATTGCCCTCCCAACAGATGTCACGGTGATTGAAATCCCCCATGAGAACCAGAGCCTGTGATCTGGAAACTTCTGCTAGCTATTTGAAGAATGTCTTATCCACCCTATTCTCCTGGTCTGGTGGTTTATAGCAGACACCCACCACAACATCACCCTTGTTGCTCTCCCCTCTGGCCCTAACCCAGATTTTCAATAGGCCTATCTCTGCTTTCATACTGTACATCTGAGTTATCATAAAGCTCTTTTACATAAAGAGCAACTCCTCCTCCTCTTTCCCCCTGCCTGTCCTTCCTGAACAATTATACCCATCCATGAAGATACTCCAGTCATGCAAACTATTCCACAAAGTCTTTGTTATTCCAATCACATCATGTCTTCCCCAATTTCTTCAGCAAATAAATGCTTAAAAATAGCTGCATTGCCTCATTTCTGTGGTGGGGCCATCATTAGAGAGGAGTGACTGAGTGAGGAGAATGTCTTGGCTCTGGTCCCGCACATAGCACAGAGGACATGTGGACAACCCCTCATGGTACCAACCTATAAATTGAGAACAGCACTTCCTTACCTCACAGAGGTTTTACAATTATGTAGATGTACAAGGTGCTCAGATGCCAGGGAAATAGGAGCTTTATAAACATGTTTGATATCTGGATGGCTAGATATGACGCTTCCTAATGGGCCAGATTTGGCAGTGCAAGTTATGCAATATAGCCACCAGCCAAACACCCTGAAAACAATAACTACCATAAAGCCTACTGCTACTCCATGATCTGGAAAGGAAATTCCTTACATGCCTTCTCTTCACAAGTCTCTGAGGACTGCTGCTAAGATTCATAACATATTGCACCCCTCAACCTCTGCAATCTGCTCTTGCACACACCTCCTTCATGATGTTTGGGCACGCTGCATATGTTGGAGCACTGATGCAAGTACTGCAGCTAGCTCACAAGAGGAGACAAGCAACAATGTTCCTGAAGGCTCTGACCTCCTTCTTCATTTTCCTGGCTTACAGGTTTGTAACAAACTTGATTATATATTATTGCAAGAGTTATACACAATGTCATTGTGTGTGTGTGTGTGTGTGCGCACACACATGTGCCACTACACATGTGCACATATGTGGACTGTGGTTCATACCCCGTTCTGTCTCTGTGTTGGTCAATGAGGATAACAGGCCACAGCCAGGATTTCCAGTACCTGGGACAGTGCCTTTTTTTGCTGTTCAAAAATGGCTTTCACATTCTTTTTTTCTAGATAAGGGTTGGAGATGCAGAATCATTTAGTTATTGAAGTCAATCATTTGCAAAATGTTGATTTTGGGTTTTGTTTTGTTTTATTTTAGTGCTCTTACACTTTCTCCAACCTCTCACCCCTATTATTCTATATCTTTGATTTGGTTTGTTTATGTGCCTAGAGAGAGATATTTGGAGGAGGGGAAAAAAATCAAAATTGTATTTGTCAATTCCTATTTCAGCAGTAAAAATAGCAAATAGCAATTATAAAAGAAATGTACAACCTCAATAAATATTTCTGCAAAAAAATGAAGAAAATTTCAAAGAAAGGGAAAAATAACTTTGAAAGAAGGTATATTCAGCGTGTAAGCTCTTTCTCTGTGCTTGTACAGCATCTAGGACTCTGGGATCCAGATCCCTGTCTGGAACTACAAGTTGCACTTGAAATAGTAGTAATAATTGTAAAAATAGTATATCTAGGTCCACAATTTTTCTTAATGTGTATGGGCACTGAAGACAATGAGGTAAATATATCTGTGACAGAGAGAAATGGCATGATTATTTTTTGGAGCTGGTGTATTCTATTTTAGTTTAAATGTTGATTGCAAAAATATGGCCTTTAACTTTTATTTCAACTGCATCTAAACCTTCAGTCCTGAAAAACATTTTACTATGTGCTGAACCTCAAGCACACAAGAAATCCCATTCTGTTAATGGAAACTGATTCATGGGTTTAAAGTTAAGCAGTTTGTTGTATCAGGGCCCAAGCATAAAAAACTTCCATCAGTTATAATGGATGTGGAGTTAGGCCATAGCTGAACACTTCTGCAACTCCAACGCTAAATTTCATTGACCTCAGAAAAGCTAGTCACAATGGTAAGCTGGGAATTAATGTTTGCAAAACTGACCCCTACCACTTATCATTCTTAAGAGCATTATAAATTGTGCAAGATACATATAATTATACATTAGAAAACAGCAAACTAAAATTGCAGTACTGGAAGAAAAAGATACTCTGAATTGTCTTAGGTTGTTTCCCTGCCCTTTTCAGCTTCTTAAAAGTATTTTAAAACTGGTAGTGCTGCCTCAAGACACAGCAAAGAGAGAAAAGAAAGCAGTTCCATTTCCTGGCTCCTTTTAGCTGAAGTACTGACACAAGCTAAAGTTACTGTGTGTTCCCTACCACTTTGATATAAAATTTCTTCATCTGCTCTATGTAGCAAAGGCAGGCAGGGAGAACTACTCGCACAGAAATTTCAGGACCAATTATAACATAAAAATGAATCATGCTGAGCCCCTGTAGAAGCCAGCACACAGTTTTGGTCATGGGAACATAGGAATTGTCAGATGGGATTAGATCTTCCATTCATGTTGTTAAGAATGCTGTCATCACCAGCGCTCAGCACCAGATGTTTCAGAGGAAGAAGCAAGAAACCTACAGTAGGCACACGTGGGATAACCCATCCCCCTCTACTGTATTGGGCCCAAATAAAACACTGTGTTCAAGGAAAAGGCCAAAGTCTTCCTCAGTCTAGAGAGCCCATTGGGCTAACATAATTAAGTCACACCAGCCAACAGCAGCGTCACATCTAACTGCCTTTGACTTCCCAGCATGAAGGACTGTTTGCAGGTAGGTCAGCTGAAGGCAGCTTCCAGCACAAGTCAAGAACAGGGCTTGAAGTTGTGAAATACTAGCAAAAGCTTTTACCTGCTCTGCCATATGCCTCCTGGCGTGGATATATTGGCAGCTAGTTTTTCAACATTCAGCCTATTCTTCCTTAAATGGTTGCATTGACCAACTTAATGAGTTTAAGATCACCCACAGCTTATAGGAAACAAAATTAGGATGGGTTTCAGAGCCCACTAGGAATATCATAGAAATTGCATGAACCTGGCAATATACATCCATGTATTTCTTCAGATTCTTACATTCTATTTCATAAAAAAGGCAGAACAGATCCTAAAGATCCAAGTTCTTTTTGACAAATTAGAATGGATATAATATTAGCCTACTGGAACAGTGATTCTTAACCAGGGTACCATGGTGCCACCCTGGGGTGCAATGAAATGATAGTACTATTAGGTGTGCAAACGTGATTCCCAAGATAAAACCAGCTATTTGAAATAGGAATCCTTAGTGTTAAAAATATTCTGACCTTTTGTGATCTTTCTGAGTTCTTTGCAACTGAAAGATTCCCTATTATTTGTCCTTAGTTTTAAAAAAAGGGAAATCTTTTTTAAAGATGCATGGAGAAACACTTTCTACATTTCTGAATGTCCGTAATGTGAGACCTCATATACACTGAGGGGTTTAGCCCTTCATACTAAATTCTTCTGTTAGTTGCAGAGGTGTAAATTTGGTGTGACTCCAACAAATGCAAAGGATTTGTACCAAAGAGCATAATCTGCTCTCCTGCATATTGCTTATATGATGCTAATTACAATAGCACTTACCAGCCTCAAAGCTGTTTTATGAGGCCTATTTCACACAGGGTTAATATCTGTAATGTGCCTGGGAATGTGGTCTCACTTAAAAGATGCTCTGTAAAGTCTTGATCTAGCAACATTAGAATTAATGGGAAGGGGTTGTTTTTTTCCTGTTGACATGATTGGGATCAGAATCAAGCTCTAATTACAGAGCATTCAAATGCTTTCCTCCCTCTTCCACAAAACCAACCATTCTCGAAGCCTGCTGAGCAAATACATATTTCTTCTATGCAAAACTCAAGATGCTGGGAGAAAATTATTTTCATTTCACCTTTTTTGTGAGACAGGAGAAATCATTTGGAAGGTTCTGATTTGTATTTAAATATGTTCACACTGCTGCACACTCCTTCTATGCTTCTTCTTTCACTTAAATGGAAGAAAGATGAAATGAAATGAAATAAGTAGACTTTCCCACTCCACTAATTTCCTTTTCCAACACCTCTGCATACTCCTGAAATATTATGGAGCCAAAACTATGATTTCTCAATACCAAGTGCAATATTTTCAGAACTGTTTACCCAACACCTTCCAGGATTGCCAGTAGATGATATGCCACCCCATCTAGGGCAACATTTTTAAATGAATACATTTACAGGTAGCTAGAAGAGCTCGGTCCCAATTCAAAATTTAAATAAAGGCCTGAACACTGGACTCAATCTGTTAAACTTTCCCAAATACTCAGAACTCAGCCATTTATTTCGGTACCTCAGTGGGAGCACGGTGCATTTGACAGTCAGGTCTCGGTTAGAAGTTCAGTGCAAATCAGACTCCATGAGTATCCAAAAATGACAGATTTAGAAGGCACTGATGGAACTGCCTTTAACAAAAAATAAATGTGGATAAAATAGGGAAGATTAACCTTGGGCAAGATGAAAAAGGAAGAAAAACAAGGAAAAAAGAGGGAAATTGCCTAGTACGTGCTAGACCCCAACTCCATGCGGTGCCCAACGACTAGGGAAATGACAGCCCAATTGCTCATGGATCCTGTTACTCATTAGCCAGAGCAAGCAGGGAGCAAATACCAGCACACATTGCTCACAACAGCTTTATTCAGAATGGAGACAGCTTCAGATAAAGGTCCCAAAAAAACAACAAACCGGGGACCTGCAGTGAACAATAGTTCTTTTCACATTTTATACACCTTGGTTCATGCTCATTATCACTTATTCCACCCTCAATCCTCCTTTGTTCCGCCCATCTCTCCTCCTCTTTTAAGCTCCACCTCTGTTTACTGTTTGTTTCATTAGCATATGCGTTTCACTCATTTACATGTCTTTTTGCTATGAGCGCATGTCTAAGACCTTGACTCCTCTTCTTTGGTCAATGGGAGGACTTTGACCAAAACCTGGAAGCTTCTGGGGGCTTCTTCACCAATCACCATTCACATTTTCGCATATGTTCATCTTGGATTCTATTACCAGTTGTATGGTTTGTCACATTCCAATCTGTTTTTTCAGTCCCAAGTTATACCATCTTCCACATTCCTAAAGCTTCACCTCATTCACAACACACAGACTTACACAGACTCACTTGCTGCTTTTTCTCAGAAATGGTTGACACAGTTAAGATGGTTACTTAGCATAAGCAAATGGCTGGCTTAGCATAAGCATTCATAAGCAAACTCTGCTTTACCACCTAACAATACATATTTTATAACACTACCATATTGTTAAAACTAGTCTTCTAAACATTTTGCAGTATTACTTTTAATATATCATTCTGCCTACCCAAGTACTAAATGACTGCAGTAACTCTGGTTACTGCACAGTAACATCCCTGCATGATTTCCTGGTGATCCTGACTGCACAGTAGCTCATTATTACTGTGCAGTACCTTGTTATTACTGTGCAGTAGGGTTGCATTATCGTTTGTGCACACAACACTACTGTGCTGTAGTAATGAGCTACTGAATAGGTAGCATCTTGTGTAGACATGGCCAAGATGTAGCATTTAAGAAACCTAGATTCTCTACTAATTTCTTAATGTTTAAGGCATAATAAGTCATTTACTTTCTCTGTAGGTCTGCTTCTTCATCCTTTGCCTGTCATGTATTTAGATTGTAATATTTCAGACAGGAATTTTCTAAGAGAATGTACTTGTACAGTGCCAAATGCAAGGGGACCTTGATCTCAATGGGGACCTCTGGGTGCCAATGTAATAAAAATAATTAGTAATCATGCCAAAATAAAGTCTCCGAAGTGTTGTCAGTGGTTTATGCACCAAATTTTGCTGTTAATACAAGCTAATTCAAATGGAGTTTCTGTTTTAAAAATGAATGGCATTTTTAGGAAGCTGGTTTGAACATAGTTTACTTTCATAATGGCCTGAAGAAAATCAATACTGAAGAAGAAAGCAAGCAAGCTGCCTGCCCAGGAAGTCAATGTTCCTCTTCAGAGATTGTATGGCTTGCCTGCTTTCTTGACTGAAAAAAAAAAAAGTCTGCTACTAATGTGGTCTGCCCCTGCACTCAGCCAACACACTGTTCATTGATTCCAGACTTCTGCAATTTTGCTCCTGAAGCAGAAGACACGGTATAAGGGGGCATAACTTTTATGCCCCCCTGCAAAAAAAAAAAGAGCCATAATTGGATTTGAGTGGCAGGGTCCAAATGAGAAACTTGTCTCAAGTTCCTACTATGGCTGTTTCCTACTGGTGGGGGTGGGGACAGGAGGTTCTCTAACACGGGGGTTTTCAACCTTTTTTAACAACTGTACCCCTTCTGCCTCAGAGTTTCAGCTCATGTACCCCTTTATATTTTTTCTTGGTTTTAAGGGGGGGGGCAGATTGAGGCCCCT
>NW_017729030.1:56546730-56548896 GCF_001723915.1 Gavialis gangeticus
GGGGCAGGGGCAGGGTTAGGTGCTGCCCAGCCAGGGCAGAGTGTGGGAGGAGCTATGAGAGCAGTTCATCAAGGAGGTGTGGGAAGGAGGGGGACAGTTCCTGCTGCTGCACACACCCCAGTGGAGGTCCAGGGGGCATGTGCCCCCCAGATCTGTGCACAGGGTGGAGGCAGTGCAGGCTGGACTCTGCACCCAACTGCCCCAAGAGCCATGTGACACCATGTTCCTGATGTAGCTGGGCAGGCAGGTGACAGACAGACACAAAGACACAGATACACACACAGACACACGTACACGCAGACACAGACACACACAGATACAGACATGCAGACAGACACATGGAGAAGCAGGTACACACACACACACCAGCAGGTAAGTGTGTATGCGGGGAAGGGACAGGGCGGGAGAGAGGGAAGAGGTTGTGGTGGCAGATTGAGAATGCGGGGGTGGGGGGAAGGGAGTGTGTTTCTGTGCCCACTCCCAGGAGCAGGGCTGTGGGGATGAAGGCAGATGTGCCCCTCTGCAGGCTGCACACACAGGCTGGGGGATGCAGGGCTTGCAAGCTCAGGCAGGGGGGAGGCACCATGATGTGCCTCATGAGGCTAGTGGCACCCGGTGTGCCTCTCCCCTTGGTAAGAAACAAAGCATGGGAAGACACCGGGGGGACGCTTCTGCCATGCCCCAGGGTGCACCCCATCCTCTTCCACCTGCCCACCTGCACATACCCACTATGTCCTTTCTAAGTACCCCTGGGGGTACGTGTACCCCTGGTTGACAAGCCCATGTCTAACAGGCCAGTACCCTTTCACTGGAGAGGAAAACTATCACTTTCAAAAGAAACAAGGGGTTTATTGTTGGTCTCTTGAGTTTCACTGAGGGAACAGTTCTTACTACAAAACGAAGAGGGGAGGGTGATTGGAGATCACGTCAGCCACTCTGGGCCAGTTAGCTGGGCCTCAGGAGAGAGGTGAAGTAAGGTAGTGCTTTGAGGTTGGCTGGTGTGCTGAAAAAAGGAGCAGATGGCCTTAGTTGGAAGCTAGGCTGGAGTAGTTAGATGCAGCAAACAGCTGGGCTTGCTGGGGAGGCCCAGCTTAGCCCTGTGATAAAGGAACAAGTGGTCGAGGTAAGAGGAATTGAAACCCAGCCCTCAATGGTTTTGCAGAGCAAATGAGCCCCAGCCATTACATCAAAAGATGGGTTGCAGCTATTAATCAGGCCAGAGAGCATTAACTAGTATGTTTAGGTGCTGAGACCCTGGAATAATTTATTGTTGCTGGGAAATATTCAGCCCAGAGAAGTCTCCTCCTGGCATTTTACCTCTGACACAGGCTGAAATAGAAGTATTGCTTGAGCAAAGTATGTATTCCTGGGGCCTTTTGCTTATTCCTCAAAGGATATTCTGGTCAGTGGCAAAAGGATTGTTTTACATGCTAGTATATGGCCTAAAAAACCAAGATTCTTGCTATGAATCCCAGTCATCTACCACCCATCAAAGGCAAAAGAGAGAAGAGGCCTCATAAAAAAGAACCTATTGTATGTGAACTCTTTGGGAATTGATCCCTCCTTTTTATCTCCTGCTAGGAGTTGTTTTAATCTGGTAAAGCCAACTTTGTGGTAACAGTGGCTTCTGTTTGTTTGTGTTTCCTTCAGACCATATTTATAATTAAAACAGGTGGTGGTGCTGAGCCTCTAATCTCCAGTATTGCCAGTAAGTCCCTGCAAAAACTGAGGAGGATAGTTGAGCTAAGCAGCAGCTAGCTGTGCTTTAAGCAGTGCCATTTCAAGCATGTTCCACATACCAGTGGTCAAATTCTGGTCCTAGGGGTCCAGCTGTAGCTTATAGAAAAAAATTGCCCTGATGTCTCTAGATCAGAGCAAGCAGTATCCATTCAAGTTGGGGAGCCATAAATACAACAAGCTGAAATAATGCAGATTTTTGAGGTTGAGGAACAAGGACATTAAAGAGATGGGTTCAATTCCTAGTTCTTACATAAACATCCTGTGTCATCTTTGTCCAGCTACAAAATCCAGGTTCCAAAATGCTCTTTCACCACAACTGTTGTATTCAGGTGAAATCCTGGCAACACTGAAGCCAGCAGTAACTTTTCCATTGAGTGAAATGGCACCAATATTCAGTTTCCCTCCTGCAAAGGAGTAATAGTTCCT
>NW_017729030.1:56549003-56549288 GCF_001723915.1 Gavialis gangeticus
AAAAAAAAAAAGTCTGCTACTAATGTGGTCTGCCCCTGCACTCAGCCAACACACTGTTCATTGATTCCAGACTTCTGCAATTTTGCTCCTGAAGCAGAAGACACGGTATAAGGGGGCATAACTTTTATGCCCCCCTGCAAAAAAAAAAAGAGCCATAATTGGATTTGAGTGGCAGGGTCCAAATGAGAAACTTGTCTCAAGTTCCTACTATGGCTGTTTCCTACTGGTGGGGGTGGGGACAGGAGGTTCTCTAACACGGGGGTTTTCAACCTTTTTTAACAACTG
>NW_017729030.1:56554288-56558243 GCF_001723915.1 Gavialis gangeticus
ACAGACACATGGAGAAGCAGGTACACACACACACACCAGCAGGTAAGTGTGTATGCGGGGAAGGGACAGGGCGGGAGAGAGGGAAGAGGTTGTGGTGGCAGATTGAGAATGCGGGGGTGGGGGGAAGGGAGTGTGTTTCTGTGCCCACTCCCAGGAGCAGGGCTGTGGGGATGAAGGCAGATGTGCCCCTCTGCAGGCTGCACACACAGGCTGGGGGATGCAGGGCTTGCAAGCTCAGGCAGGGGGGAGGCACCATGATGTGCCTCATGAGGCTAGTGGCACCCGGTGTGCCTCTCCCCTTGGTAAGAAACAAAGCATGGGAAGACACCGGGGGGACGCTTCTGCCATGCCCCAGGGTGCACCCCATCCTCTTCCACCTGCCCACCTGCACATACCCACTATGTCCTTTCTAAGTACCCCTGGGGGTACGTGTACCCCTGGTTGACAAGCCCATGTCTAACAGGCCAGTACCCTTTCACTGGAGAGGAAAACTATCACTTTCAAAAGAAACAAGGGGTTTATTGTTGGTCTCTTGAGTTTCACTGAGGGAACAGTTCTTACTACAAAACGAAGAGGGGAGGGTGATTGGAGATCACGTCAGCCACTCTGGGCCAGTTAGCTGGGCCTCAGGAGAGAGGTGAAGTAAGGTAGTGCTTTGAGGTTGGCTGGTGTGCTGAAAAAAGGAGCAGATGGCCTTAGTTGGAAGCTAGGCTGGAGTAGTTAGATGCAGCAAACAGCTGGGCTTGCTGGGGAGGCCCAGCTTAGCCCTGTGATAAAGGAACAAGTGGTCGAGGTAAGAGGAATTGAAACCCAGCCCTCAATGGTTTTGCAGAGCAAATGAGCCCCAGCCATTACATCAAAAGATGGGTTGCAGCTATTAATCAGGCCAGAGAGCATTAACTAGTATGTTTAGGTGCTGAGACCCTGGAATAATTTATTGTTGCTGGGAAATATTCAGCCCAGAGAAGTCTCCTCCTGGCATTTTACCTCTGACACAGGCTGAAATAGAAGTATTGCTTGAGCAAAGTATGTATTCCTGGGGCCTTTTGCTTATTCCTCAAAGGATATTCTGGTCAGTGGCAAAAGGATTGTTTTACATGCTAGTATATGGCCTAAAAAACCAAGATTCTTGCTATGAATCCCAGTCATCTACCACCCATCAAAGGCAAAAGAGAGAAGAGGCCTCATAAAAAAGAACCTATTGTATGTGAACTCTTTGGGAATTGATCCCTCCTTTTTATCTCCTGCTAGGAGTTGTTTTAATCTGGTAAAGCCAACTTTGTGGTAACAGTGGCTTCTGTTTGTTTGTGTTTCCTTCAGACCATATTTATAATTAAAACAGGTGGTGGTGCTGAGCCTCTAATCTCCAGTATTGCCAGTAAGTCCCTGCAAAAACTGAGGAGGATAGTTGAGCTAAGCAGCAGCTAGCTGTGCTTTAAGCAGTGCCATTTCAAGCATGTTCCACATACCAGTGGTCAAATTCTGGTCCTAGGGGTCCAGCTGTAGCTTATAGAAAAAAATTGCCCTGATGTCTCTAGATCAGAGCAAGCAGTATCCATTCAAGTTGGGGAGCCATAAATACAACAAGCTGAAATAATGCAGATTTTTGAGGTTGAGGAACAAGGACATTAAAGAGATGGGTTCAATTCCTAGTTCTTACATAAACATCCTGTGTCATCTTTGTCCAGCTACAAAATCCAGGTTCCAAAATGCTCTTTCACCACAACTGTTGTATTCAGGTGAAATCCTGGCAACACTGAAGCCAGCAGTAACTTTTCCATTGAGTGAAATGGCACCAATATTCAGTTTCCCTCCTGCAAAGGAGTAATAGTTCCTTCTTTTCCTCCCCTATACCATTAACTGTCTTTCTTATTAAGACTGTAAAATAAGATCTGTGTGGGTAGGTACTGCCTCTTACTGTGTGGATACACAGAACCCAGCACCATGGAGCCTTGGTCTCAAATGGGGCCTGCAGATGCAACTTCATTACAAATGGTCATAATAGCAAGATTGTTGCAAATGGTAGCTTTTAGTCAAAACTGGCTGAACTGCTGCTATAGAAAAGTTTGTCCTGAATTCTTTCAGGTGAGCAAATCTGTTAGCTAATTGGAACAAGGCTGCCGCTGCTATCTTAAGCAACAATACAACAAAACAGCCAGGAAATACTTCTTTTCAATTGCAACTATGTAGCTCTTTTCATTGGCAATGTTAATGGATGTTAGATCCAGATGCAAATTGACTGAAGGGCTGGTGTGCCCCTGATTACCACCATTCAGCTGAAATGGTTTGTCACCTGGGAAGCACCCTGAAGACCAGGAAGTTTCTCTTCACAGATAGTTCATATTCATCTCCCTCCTAGCAAATGACATTAAGCAAGGAGATGAAATTATCTTGTTCTTTGTTAGAAATCTGCTTTCTTCCCTCCTGCCAGTAAGCTGTTATGGTCCTTTCTGGGTGCTAATTAACAGAAGCCTTTCTCTTTCAAGAAGAGGACCATGATGGACTTTATTATTATAGGGTTGAAGTGTTGTAGCTGTGATGATTCAGGAAATGTATAAGACGCAAGAGCTTTTTTGTAATATCTTTTATTGGATTATCTGTATAGTTGGGAGAGATGGTGGACAAGCTTTTGGACACAAACTGACCTGAAGAAGAGTTGTGTGTGTTAGAAAGCTTTTCCAGCATCTCCACACAGCTATACAGGATCACATCTATCACTTGACTACTTCTTCCTTGACTGTAGCACAGAGAGATGATTTTAGCCACCCATGGAAGTGACTCGAATATCATCATACTCCTTACGCTTTTGCACAATACACAAAATAACTGGACTGCGTTCTCTGTGCCACTATACTAGTGGGGATTCCCCTTGTATTTTAGTGGGACTATATTTCTTTTTTATAATTAGTCTTTCTTTATTAGTCATCTCAGGTAAATTCTAGCCTATTAAATACTCTTTTGCAGAAGTAGGGTTCAGGCCCCTGGTAGATGCTTAAGTAAAGGTGGGATAGGATCTGCTCCATGATCCCAACAATTGTGCCTCCCATCCTCCTGCACATGCATAGCAGAAGAGTTGATTGTGGGACTAGGGACTGGATCCCAATTGTGCCCTATTGCAGGTGCAAGGGAGCACAGGATTAAGATCCAAGGTTCCCCTTCCACCAGCAGTTAGCAAGCCAAGTGCTTGGTGTGCTGGCTTGAAGTGCCAATTATCTGCTTGGTGTTTCCAGCCCTGGGATCACATAGGAAGCCCAGGCCCCCAGTGCATCCCCAAGATGGGGAGTGCCAATCTGACAGCTAAGGACTCTGGGGATGCATTTGCATGTGTGCTTTAATGTACTGTAGACTATTTTACTGCGCATTAAAGCAACACATAAAATTGTGACGTTACACTAATGCACAGTAAAATAGTCTACTGTGCATTATCACCAAAACAGTGTGCAAATGTGCTATTGTGCATTAGCTCAGCCAAATGTGCATTAATTTAGTACTTCACATTAGAAGAGGTGCATTAATGCACATGTAGACACACCTTGGGAGTGCTAGTCAGCTGATGGGCATTCCCAACCCAGGAATTAATCAGAGCCCTTGACAGTCAGACTGGTGCTTCCAGCCTTGCGGGTACACTGAAATCAGGGGCTGTTGTATGCCCCCAAGATTTTAGGAGGGCAAACTTCAGCGAGCTAAGGAGGATAGTTGGAGAAGCGCTGAGGTCCCGGAGGGGAGGGGAGCCAGGTGTCCAAGGAGAGTGCTCGCTCCTTAAGGAGACGATCCTCCAAGCCCAAAGGAAGGTAATCCCAACAAGGATCAAAGGGAGCAGGAGAGCACACAAGCCTCCATGGCTCACCAAAAGCATCCAGGAATGTCTCCTTGCTAAAAAGGAGGCTTACACCCAATGGAAAGAAGGGGTCATCACCAGGGAGGACTATTCTGCAGTTGCTCGGGGATGTAGGGG
>NW_017729030.1:56558254-56562362 GCF_001723915.1 Gavialis gangeticus
GGTCCCTTCTGACCCTAGAAACTATGAAACTATGAAAGGCTGGGAGTGCCCATCAGGTGACTGGCACACTCAGCCTCAGGAATGCACCAGAGCAAAGGGCCCTGTGTACTCTGGAGACTACGAGTGACAATCAGCTGATCAGCCTGGTCACCTACAATATAAGGCACAATGGGAACCAGGTACAAAGTTATTCCACATATATGGTGCATTCACGTTGTGCCCATTTTCTGTTTTATCACATCATTAACTACATGAATGTGTGGCCGGGATACTAGATAAGATGCAATCAACTGGTCAAGCACATCTTAAGTGTATCACCTGCCCAGTTCAGATTTCACCTCTCCTGTTTCAGATGGATTAGGCTTGGAAGTATTCAATTTTTATTTTTTAATAATTTTGATGGATAATATCAATTTTTTAAAGCATTTATTTAGTTTTTTTTCAATTTAAATTTTCAAGATTGCATGACATTAGGGGTGTGGAGGGCAGACAATTTATTCATGACATTATTATAGTGCAGTTTAACTGCCTGCCATGACAAACGCAGGTACTGTAGGACTGCCGCCAGTTAAGTAACAGAGCTATCATCTGTCCCCGTTTCACTTGCCCATAGCTCTCTCATCCACTTTGTCATTTCCTCTTCCTCTGTTTCCAGCCTCTGTGGTTTCTGGGAGTTGCAGTCCAAACTACAGTCAGCATGATTGTGCAGGAGTGCTCCCCCTGTCATCAGTCATCACACACTCCATCAGCCACCATTTTTTCTTATGTCCCCTTGCTATAAATTTCAGTTATTAATGATGGAATATTTTTCGTCGGTCTGTGAATGTGAGGAAAAATTGACGTTTATCAATGTTTACTGAAAAAAATTGAATCCTACCAGCCCTGTTCGTGATGAATATTACATTTATTTGGCTTTAGTTCTGCTGACCTCGTGGAGATGACTCTTCACACAATTCATGCTTTACCATGAAGAAGAATGCCATCATCTAGCCAATAGTGCATATAGACTGGTTTTCAAAAGAACCCTATACCCAACAGCTCCCATTCAGATATCTCTAGAGAACTAAGCACTTTTGCAAATCTGGTCCTAGGCATGGATTAAAAAAAAATGTGTAGCGTCATTGAGGGCCATTTCCTCCTAGTTCTCTGAAGCTGGAGAAACAAAGAAATTGAATTAAATGCATTTGCTGGAGAAATAATTTCACATGGGTGACCAAGCTAAGTTATCCTGATTGGGCTTTGCAGAAAAATATGTAGTAAGGATGACAGGTAAATTTCTGAGCTTTTTGGGGCTGTGTGTGTTCATCATCAGGAGTGATTGGAACAGCAGAAACCAAGAGCATAAACATCAAGTCCAGGGAACCTGGTTGCCTTTTGTGCAGAGGCATGGAGCTGTTAGAATCCCCTTTCTAATAGTGATGAAAAGAGAGAGAAAGAGAACTCCATCAGAATTATCAGCCTCTGGAGGGTGCTTCCAAACATAATGTATTTGGCAATCTTTGTATAAAGAATAATAATAATAAAAAAGCCCAAGATATAAAAGCTGTTCAGATCCACTTGCTTGCATGCAGTAATAGAATAAGTATTAAAATTGAATTATAATGGCTTTTCAAACTCCTCTCATTTTTCTTTTTCATTATTTTTAAAATTGTATTAAGGAAAAAATTTACATTTTAAAACAGGGAACTGCTAAAACCAAAGGCTGTTTTTACACCTGCTCTGATAATGGGATGGGCTGTTAATTAAAGCGGCTCTCAGAGCTGTTCTAATTCAAGTGTCCAGAGAGTCTTGTGTATCAGCAGTCTTGGGCTTCAAAATGGTGGTGGGGGTGTTATAGTGAAAGCTCATTGAATGAGCTTTAATTAAAGCACCCCTGCTGCCATTTTGAAGTGCAGCGATGCTAGTACACAAGACGCAGAGGCTAGCTGGAGCATAGTAATTACCACGCTCCGGCAGACTTGATTAATCGAGTCTGCTCTGATGCACTATAATTACAGCCTCTGCACTTGTGTATAGGCACCCAAAGAGGTTAAAATCTTCTATGTGGACCAAGGCAAATAGGTTCTTTATCAAGTGCTAGAAGGCTTTGGGGTGTTTTTGTTCAGGCCCTGGTCTTATCACTCTCACCCATGTTGATTAGGGCTCAGTAGTTCTGAGGGGATGGGTAGCAATGAGTGGAGAGTAAGGGTTGTCCACTAAAGATATGATATCAAAATCTAGCTCTCACTCTTCTGTTCTGCTCATGTCTCAATTTGACATTTCCCTGGTTTGACTATGCATTTGCAAGCCATGTTTTGGCTGAGAGGAATATACATAAATGCACGTGTGTGAGCCAGGGGTGAAGATTGTACCCCAGGGGCCTGGAACCCCAGGGGCCTAGTAACTAGGTCACCTGTGTAGGAGTAAAAAAAATGGGTTTTTATCTTGCTGTACATGAGAACTTTGGGAACAAATCCATCTCCTGCTGTTTGTGAATTCAGAATATTATATATATTATTATGGGCACTCTATGTGCCTAAATTCAGCCTAACGAGCTATGACCTGAGTTTTGCTCTTCAATTCCTTTCATTACAAAATAGCACATGGAAAAGCATGCACAGCTCCTGTCATATTACTTGTGTCCATTTCATATTGCTTGTGTTCATTGCATTCAGCATGGACTCCAGCCTCCAAAGATAGCATCTCAACAGAGATTTAGCTGGCTAGTTTTGTGCCCTGGCAGCAGTGGCACACAGTGCCAGAGCAGCAGCTGGAGGTTCATGGCTGCTCAGGGAGACATCACCTCATTTTTTAAACCATCAACCCATGTGCCAAGCAGCCATTTAGACTGAGTACGGACAGTCAAAAAGCCCAAGGCTAAATCAATTCAATCTTTGCGGGTTAGTCTAAGCTACATAGATTGAACAGATAAGCAAGTGAACAGACATTCACTTTTGATTCCGGAAATGCAGCCACATGCCTGCAGTGGCCCAGGCCAGAAGCCTGTGGGGCAGTAGAGAATGCTTCCCTGATCAGCTGGAGCAGGCAGTTGGGACAAGGCTTGTCTACCCACCCTGCAAGAGGTAGAGGGGGCACTGCGTGGGAGGTACAAATCATTGTGTGATGCTGGGAGACTGTGAGGTTACTTGAATTTGGAGGGGATCTGGGACAGAAGTTCAATAAACTGCTTTTACCTAAGTAAGTTAAGTTTGATACTGCATCCATCCAGGTTTATCTTAAAACAGTTTTGGCCATTTTGAAAGTGGTTTATGTGCACTGAACTTCTGTTGTGTTACAGATCTGAACCAGTTTCTGATCACTTACATGGGTTTATATGTAATTTCTATCCCTAGCCTTAAACACTGGATTTCAGCAGCAAAAAAAAAGAGGCAACATCCCCCCTTCAACAATGAAGCACTGGCTGCTGCTCCTGCACTGGGCACTGCTATTGCTTCTCTGCCCTCCCTACTGTCTGAGGTAGAACCACTGCAGAGATAGTGGAGGGGTGCAGCAGGGTGAGGTACTGCCCTAGCTGTATTCAGCATCCCCCTTTATGGCAGCACCTAGGGTTCATGCCCTGTCTGTACACCCAATGTTATGCTACTGCTGCCAAGTGCATCTCCTGAGTGCTGCATGTCGTGTGGGTTGTGAAAAAGTGTGGTGCCTCCATCACCTTGCCCTGCCTGTCACTCTGACAGGATGTTATTTTGCCTGCTGACTTCTGCCATGGTTGGTTATGTCACTGCACAGCCTTTTCAAACCACCAGATCATGTCCTGCACTGTCCTTACAACCTGACTGCTCTGCTTAGGCAGAACATAGAGCCAGAGGAGCCTGTGTGACACACTTATGAGTATCTACAAACTGTCAGTGCTGCAGAGATCTTATGCTCAGAAGGTGCACTTACACATTCCATTAAGGCTACGTGATAAACTCACACAGTTCATAGTGGAGTCAGATGCTCCTGGGCACAACATCTGCCTGTATGCCCAGAACCATAGCAGTTTGAGCTGGGGTGGTGCATACCTAGATTGGCAGGGGGGCCTAGGAGGATCAGCCCCAAGCTCTGGGTGGTGGCATCAGGTGGCAGAGGGGCTGGCTGGGGCACAAGGGTGCTAAAGTGCAGGGCT
>NW_017729030.1:56562396-56570932 GCF_001723915.1 Gavialis gangeticus
TAGCACCCATACAGCTCCTGTCTCCATTTACATGTGCATTTCAGTGCATGTATTTACTCCACTGTAAGATAGTTCTGTCCCCAACTGTACTATTTTATGGCAGAGTTAATAAATTCACTGTGCCCTAATACCAGCTCATGTGTAGACAGTGATATTTTATTGAGGAGCTAATTAGTCAACTGTTTGTCAAATGCACATGTAGATGCACCCACAAGGTATTTCACTACCTCTTCCAGAGAAGGCATGAAGCAAAGGCTGTTGTTAGTCAGATCTATGTTGTGATTTGGATTGTAGACACTATGATGCAAGTGACTTATTTGCTCTTCCTCCTTGTGTGGTTACCCAGTACTTGAATCTGGATGCGCAGCAAATAGCAGGTGCTGTGCAGTGCAGGGCCAGTTGGCAGCAAGCAGCGTGGAGTGGATAGCAGTTCTATCCTTCACCACTGACACAGCTGAGGAGATGTCTGAATCACTGTGATGACAATGCTGTGCAGATATACCTGAACTATCTGGAAAAGTTGCTTGAGACACAAGAGGTGTTTGTACGGAATTCAACATGGTTTGCAAAACCTGCCTGAGAGTCAGGGCAGTTAGGCCATGCCAAGATTCAAGCTGCAGTGACTAGATTACTCTCCAACCCTTGCTAGTCAGCTCAGATGTGTCTGCATTGCATTGCAGTCACTGCTTTGAGATTCTGCAAACAATGATGCAGCAGGAGTGTCATTGTTTCAGAAGCCTGTCTCTGAGTTACCAGCCTCCTGCACACATTTCTGGTGGGCATGCTACCCGGGTGCCTGAAAGCACAACCTTGCCTTTACTAAGGCAGTAATAGCTGACTTGAGGAACTACAGAAGAGGAGCACTGAATCTGTCCCACATGCTGATGCTTACTGGGAAAGAAGAAGCTGTTCCTACTTACAAATCAGACCTTTGCTTTTTTAAAATAGTCTCTTTCCTTTCTTTGGCACAAGTTTCCTCTGGCTGGCTCTGTTTGTGTTAATATTTACTTAATACCAATCTGCCCCAAGTGTGTGAATGTGAATCAATATGGCTGTTGAAATGAATGTGTGGTACAGGGTCTAATAAAAAGCAAATACAATGCCACATTGTGTTTCCCAGACATGTCATCGGAGTCATTAGAAGTCTGTGAAACAATCTATGGAAATTTCTATTACCGCCTTTATTTATTCTCCAAGACTTCCAGGGGTCTAATTTCCACTGCCTGCAAAGCTGGCAGCTAGTGCAAATAGCAAGGAGAAATCCCTCAGTGCAGAGTCTTTTGTCTGTTGCCTGGAAAAAAAAAAAGTGTATCTGGACTGGGGATTCAGGGTGAAGGGGGTTGGCATTTTTTGCTTGCAAATTCAAGGCAAATTAATTTCAGGTGGCACATTTTTTAAAATTCTAAGTTGTTTACTTTATCTTAAAAAGAGGCATTAATTGAAACAGGCAGGTGGGTCTCATAAGACAAGGTTATCTTTATTTCAGGAATCATTGTTTTGAGCAGAAGAAAAGCCCTTTTCTGATGTGCTTCTGCTTTTCCTGGTAATGTGAAGCTTTTCAATGAGAATTAACCCTATGAAACTGCTAAGCCCCCTATATCAATTCAAGCAGCCAAATAAAAGTCTAGACGGCTCAATGGCAAATGGGGACATATCTGTTATTCCATTGTTTTCCATCAGGATTATTAAAAGTATAAGAAACTTATACACAAAGCGCTTTCACATCTCGACTGCATTTTAATGAGCTGCTTATGCTAAGCAGGCCGCTGCCATTATTGTGCTGTTACAGAGGGTAATCAGGAAGCACTCATCTACAAAACTGATAAACAGGTGAATCTGCTTCGAACCTAGAGCAATTTTCATGTCCTGATGCAAAATATTTCACATCATTTGCATATCAATATGCGTATGAGCTCTGAGATATTCCTATTGACGTGCCTAGAGAGATAAGAGTGAAAAAGAAGCTGGGAATGTTGAAAGAAAGCGTTGAGATTCCATTCAAGTTCTGCTATGTGGGCTGAGGAGGGTAGAATTAGGTGGGACTGGGAACTTTTAAACATTTCAAGCCAAGGGAAAACTACTGGAGCGTCCATGTAAAGTCCTGGCAATTAGCCAGCTCTGTTCCCCAAGGCGGCTATGGAACAAGAAAGGAAGCAACACAATGACTTCCTTAGACCCAGTGCAGAGGAATTAGTAAACCTGCTAGTTCTTTATAGCTCAGGTTTTCAAAGGACCCTAAGAGGGTTCTAAAACTAAGGCCCCGTCTATATGTTAACTTAAGATGTGATTAACTGGTTAATCACATCTTAAGTGTGTCACCCGGCTCCACATTCAGTAAGTCAATGGCATAGTAAGAGGAGGAGTAAGCCATGCTGTTTTTCCACAAAATATGTGTAAAAACTTTGTGGCTCCTTTCTATCATGCCATTCATTGAATGTGTGGCTAAGGGCCCCTGTGGCTGGGAGCCCTATAAGCTGATTGGGGCTCCCAGTCGGGGGCTCATGTGCACACCAGAGCCTGGGAGCTCCTAGCTGACACACTCTCCCAGCTGTGGGGACACATGCTCCCTGCAGCGGGGAGCCCCATCAACTAACACAGGCTCCCAGATGCAGAAGCATATGGTGCACCCCAGCAGCTGGGAGTCCCATCAACTGTCAGGGCTCTCAGCTGCAGGAACTCGCTGCTTGTCAGTGCAGCGGCGACTCATGATGTAGGGCAGTAGGGCATGATGGGATCTGATTCACAGCCTTGACTCCTGCCATGCAAAAAATAATGTAAAGCTCCCTATACTTTGAAGATTATATTTCTGAAAAAAAATGAAACCAACATATTTTTTTCAAGTTTTGATGACTTTTCAGCCATAAGTGCTTCACATTTCTGGCCATTTTGGGGCAGGTTGGCAGTTTCTAGATTTTTTTCCCCCCCAAAAGAAAAGTCTAAATTATCTTGTAAAAGTCTGGCTGAAAGTAAATAAGTTTTTATTTTCATTTTCTACAGGAAGCACATCCCTATTTGCTGATCAGAATATCATGTGATAGATTTGGCCTCAAGCTGACAAGCTAAAGCTGCATGCTAGGTTGGAAAAGGACTAACAAAATAAAGAGCTCAAGCTGAGTATTGCCATTTCTACACACAGGCCTTGATCCAGGAGAAGATCACTACTTAGGAAAACATACTAAATACCCACATGCATCCCAAATGAAGTCATTGGGCCTTAAGCACGTGATGAAAGGCATGATGAAACTTGCTTTTCCAAGCTGGTGTCCAAAAGAATTCCAACTGTTCAGAAGCATCATCCTGTCAAAAGCCTGCTTTTAGTGATCAAACGAAACAAGAAACTGTAAAACTAAAACTTGCATTAAAATTGCTCCAAATGTAACTTTACTGTGTGTTGTGCTCAGTGAACCTGGGGAAGAGTCTCTACTACCACCAGACATATCCCTTGTACACCTTTCTGTTGGAGGGGTCTTGATCCATGACTGAACCTCTAAATACAGTTTTAAGGGGTTTTTTATGTTTGGATTGTGCTATATCCAACAACACACAGAAAAAGACAGACCAAAGCTTCATGCAGTGGGTGGACTTAAGAACTCTACACTGGGATTGCAGTGTAGGGGGAATAACTATAACCACTATAACTAGTGGTTGTTTTCTAATCTCTTAAGTGAATAGTGGATTAGGCCCCAAAACTGGCATTTTCAGAATATTCTAAACGGATTGGATGTCCTGTTCCCACTGAAGTGTCTTGACACTTGTGTGTCTAGCTCCTTCAGGCTACTTGGAAAACTTCAGCCAACATCTGTAGCCACCTTGCACCTTGATGTTATTATAGTCCTTATAATTTTAATTTGACACATTAGTGCTGATGTTGAGTGGCTTTTCATTTTTAATTTTTTCTTCACACTCCAAATGTTCCCATTTCCTGAAGCATTTTGCTATCAAATCAGCACAACTCTTGAAAGGTAATTAATATCCTGTGAACAGCAATAATGTTGTTTGAGACAACAGGGTTGACTCTCTCGTCTTTTTGCGATTAATGAAAAGGGAGTGTGCTATAGAAGACTGACAAAATCTTAGCCTTTTTAATTACAGTTGGTAAAAATTCTTCCACTTAAAAATTTTAGGTTATTAGCAACCCAGGTGAATGCCAAAGGCTCAAGGTCCTGACAGAAAATACCTGTATGGCCCTCTACTGACACTGCTCTGTTGTTACCCTGCCCTCTTACACCAAGATCAGGATTGTACCAAGCAGATGTTAAGTACCTTGCCAGTCAGTTTCCTGGTGGAGAAATCAGTGACAGATTTCAAGCCCCAACTGAGTGTAACTGTATGTACATGTGTCTGTCTGTAGAAGTGAGGCCCTGAGCAGCCCATCTACCATGTGGATTAAACCTGGGAATGCTAGATCTTGAAAGCATGACACCTGAACTGAGGAGCTGGCTCTGTTAGCCAAAGCTCCAGCAATCTTATTAACCTGGATATGTAACCTAGCCACAATTTTATAGAGGAACAAGGTGCCAGTTGGGGTATGTGTGGGGCAATCCCTTCTTTCAGGAATTTCATCTCAATAACTGTCTGGTTTCTAGGGAAGAGCTCTGCCTCATAACCTGCCTCAAACTAGACCCCAAGGCTGAGAACAAGCATTCCAGCTTTTGTGCCCAGGACCTAGATTATACAAAAAAATGAGATTTACTAGGCCCGATGAGAATCATGAGAAGTGGGGCCTTTATCAGATTTCAGTGACTTTCTGGAACTACCCCAGAAGAGCATGGGTCTCTGGCCCAGCAACGAGCAAGAAAACTGGCGCTCACTTGGATGATGAGAGACACAGGAGTCCAATGGGGCAGAGGTTCCTGTTCCGTACCTGACACCGAACACATTATTTCTTCTATCTGCAATTGGGAATATTCTATACCTCTCTGCTTCATTTTTTATGAAACAATTTTTGACCAGACACGTATTTAATTTCATTTTAAAATGGGATGGGCATTTGGGTCCAACCTGGGAAAGAACAAGCTAAAAATATTTACATAAGAAAGACGCATTAAAGTGGGTAATGATGATAAATAATTTCTGAACAATTTGTGAGTATTTTCAATAATTTGTGGAGTACAGCAGAGGCCCTGGAAGACTAGAGAGGGGCAAACATAGCATCTATTTAAAAAATAAATAAAAGGGAAATGGAAAGACCTGGAGAGCTACAGACAAGTCAGGCTACTTCAGTGTTTGGAAATGTACTGAAATAAATTACTAAAAAAATCACTTTATAAGCACCTGAAGGACAATCAGCTTGCAGAAACAGCCAGCATGGAATTCAGAGGAGCAAATCATGTCAAGCCAAGAAAATTAACTTCTTTGGGTGGGTAACTGGCCTAGTAGATAAGAGAGAAGCTGCAGAGATGGATTTGCAGTAGTAGCTATTGGCTGAGCACTGTAGCTTGTGCCTAAAGCTGTAACCATGTTGGCTCAGGGCAAGTGAGGTGCTGCATGCAGTATGTGATATCTTGTTGAGGTCTGTGGTAGAGAAACAATATTTTATTATTTACAGGAACTGATATAAAGAACTACTTATAGTGAAGAAGTATTAGTCTTGTCACTGCCCTTCCAAGGGTCTTGGGCCCAGCCTTGTTGTTTTGTTACACAAGGAAGTTCCTGCTACCTCACCCAGATTGTTTCCTAGGATGTCACATTTCCTGGATGCTGTGTGTTTCCAAGAGGATTTACTTTATTTCATAAGTCATGCATTACTCTGGAAAAATCTTTTTTCCTAAATTTCTGTCTTCCAAAAAAAACAAGGTGTGTGTCTTGGGAGGCATGTGGCATGCAAGAAAAGCTGGTATCTTGGGAGAGAAAAGCATTGAGAGGGTCTAGGTGGTGGTAGGTTAACTAGTCCTTCCACCTAACAGTGAAAACCTGATATTTAATCTTCTCCCTCTAGCCTCTCCACAGAACCAGATGACACTTCAGAACGCCTTTAGCTGTGATCAGCGTTGACACCCAGCTTTAAAACTGGTTATACTTTTTACCCTGCTGTTTTTCTGGCATAACTGGGAAAAGTTTACTAGGTTCCAGGAGATGCTTGGCAGCTGAGCAGAACAAACACTAACATTTTTCTGCCTTTGTTACACTGAAGTGGAAAAGAGTTTGCCACCTTGATACTGCTTCACAGTGCTCCCTCAGACCTTTGAAATCCCTCTAATTAGGATACACATGTGCTTCCAAGTGTGCATTTTTAATAACACATCTATTGCCAGAGGTCAGCTCTTATTTACATGAAAATAGGAAACGAGAAGGAAAGACGTAATCAGACGGTGGTATCAAAAGGAAAATGTTAATACGAATGGCACCAGCAACAAAAGATTTTACCCCTGTCCATTGAAAGTTCTTGATTTATTCATTTTGTACACTTGTAAGTGAATCACAGCAGAAAGTAAAATGCTATCAGAAACTTGAAACAGAAGGGAGCAACTGCACTTTGAGTTTAATGAAAGCCTTGACAAAGACTACATGCACAGTGACTTAGTTACAGAAATCAGGGACTCCTCTGGGGTTTAGATCCTGTGTTCAAGAGCTCTTGAGAGCTCTTGAATTTCATACTGAGAACAGTCTTGGTATGGTTAGCAAAATTCCCAGTGTGCAATTGAGTGGCATCATTGAGACCCGGGAGGAGCACAGTGGCTGAGTGAGCAGAGGGGTAATTAGACATTTGATGTTGTTGTTATTGTTTTGTTAGGTTTGAATTTTGTACACTTTTTGCACTCCAACTTTGAGAAGGAGAAGCAACAGAATTCCAAGTCTGCTATTTATCTCTTTGATTACAAATTAAATAGCAGTTGTTACTGATCTCAGCTCTGCCCTGGCAGGAACATCTTCGCTTAACTCTGTGCTGGGTCTTATACGAATACATCCCAATAAATAGTACTTTCAACCTGGTAGTGATCAGAATGTACATCTGATAAAAAATGGAAGGATAATGACAGATTATAAATTCAACTGCTGCTCCAGGGGTGGTGGCGCTGGGACCTCCACTGATGTGAAAAAATAGTAGGTCCTTCCGTGGATCAATGATCACTGACAACAGCTGAGAATCTGAACTGAAAAGTGGCACTCGGTGAGATGTCCAGAGCAACAACACAGATACTGTATACTGTTTTGATGGAAAACGGCTGCTATGAGGTATATGGTCTTTATGGCCCTTCATGATGAGGCGTGACAGTTTTCCTGAGCGTGAGAACAATGGAGAGAAAGACCTGTGGTCCTCTTTTTGGATGGTTCCAATGCAGGTCTTAATTTTATGCGTCTCATCTAGGTATTTCTGGAATGAGCATATTCAAAACACCTAATGAGGCTAGGAGCTAGACAGAGATTTTTCCCCCCAAATAGAATGAATGAAAGTAGGGGATAAATTGAAACACAAATTAGACAGTGTGACTAATTGTTTCAAAAAGAGGGAAAATGTATTGAACTACAGACAACAACAACAAAAAAACATAAACTGTTTCTTAATCCCACTTTTCCTTATAAACCCTTCAAGCTTGGATACAGGAAAGCATCTCTGTTCAGGAGAGTACTTAAGCATGTGCTTATCTTTTTAGCACTTGCCTAAGTCCCATTGACTTCATTGGAATCTAAACACATGCTTAAATCCCCTCCTGAATTGGGATGACATTTAGCCAATTTATGATGGAGTAAAATGCCATTCAAGAGGTGCAGACAGCCAAGGGGCCATGAATTTCTAACCTCAGGGTTGAATGCAAAATTACTAACCAAGACACTTCAAACAGCTGCTCCCTCCCTGTGCCCTAGTTTAAAATTAAGTGATTTTGCTATGGGTAACCAACTTTCAACTCCTAATTTTTTTTAAAGGAAAGGAAGGTCAAGTTGTACATTTTGCCTGTCAGCTGTAACATCCCCCACACAAATGAAGCTAAAAGGATTTCAAATGTAATTAACTTGTAGATGCAACAAAATCATTAGCTTAGTTGGCATTATCTGTGTGTTATAATGAAAGCATTTGAGAAATCCTTATAAGCATTTGAGGTATCTGTATAAAAGTGTAAGGGTTTAGGAAGTATGCTACAGCAATATATTGCTAAAGGGGCCAACATGATGATAAATATAGCACTTGTCAATCACAGGCAACCAGTTGATTTGACTTTATCATTGCAATTTTTTTTTAAGTAACTGGATATCATGCCTAATACCAAAAGCTAGATTCAGTCAGAACTATGATTAGTGAAAGTCAAATTCTTTAAGGAAGATACATTAAACAGCTATGTCTCTCCTCGTTATGGGATTACACAGTCCATATGGCATATAACAGTTAAAGTGATGCCATTTGTGACAGTAGCCTACATCCTTGTGCTATCTTAAGGAGTTCCTGATGCTTTCCAACTAAATATCATCAACATATTTTAATTCAAGTGACCTCTAGCTGTGAAAATGATCTCATGGGACAGAAAAGACAAATTAACACCAGTTTGTGTCTTAGATTCCCTAATTAACTGATCTTTATTGCAGATGCTGGAGAGAGAGA
>NW_017729030.1:56570943-56577917 GCF_001723915.1 Gavialis gangeticus
TAATTAACTGATCTTTATTGCAGATGCTGGAGAGAGAGAAAGAGAGAGAGAGAAAGCAAATTGCCATATTCTTAACACATGCATCAAAACCTCAAGTAGTCCACCCCCTCTACTGCTGGTTTAGTTTCAATTACTCAAGTAGACGTGTATCTTGAATTCTGACTTTGCTACAAAAACTCAGAGTTGCAGTGAAATTACACTGGAAATATTTTACAACATGATCTCATGAAATCAGAGCTAAATATAAATTAGCTAATTGCACGTGAATTATAGATGGGAAATTAAGGAGAGGTGTGTGTAGGGGGGAGTTGCAGAAGAAGATGAGCAGAAGAAACACCATTATTCCAAATCAAAGTCCCATTATAAATACATTTTGGTAAAGTCCTTTGGGATCAACTCAATTTAAATTTCTCACAGCAAAACCACCTGCAAGTTCAAGGATAATTTTTTTTGGCAGTCTCTGCAGTCTCATGCCAGGAAACCAGCTAATTGTAATGGTAAATAGCAGCCAACACCCTGAGTTCAATACAAGATGTTTACTTTTTTGGGTTTTTGGACGATGCAATGCCTGTTCACTAATACGAGTAAGAGATTGACACAAAACTCTCATTTTGCAGTGATTAAAATGGATATCTGAGCTTATTACTATCTATTCCCCCTCCCCCTCCCCCACAAGAATAATGAAAAGAGAATACAGAAAAGAATTCCATGACTAGTCAGCTTTTCAAAAACACTTAGCATCTATCAGTTCCCACCAAAAATGTGGTCACTTAATTTGCCATCCTAAATGGCTGTTTTGAAAACCTGGCCACCTGACTGCTGATCTCTTGTAAGAAAAAGCTGGTTTGGTGCCCACTTCCAAGAGATGGTTTTTGGCTGTGAATATTAAGTGGAGAGAGATTCAGCAGCAGAGTTAGGTTCCTAGCTTCCTACCAACTCTTCTAGGTAGCTTAGGTCATGTCCACTCTGTTTTAATGGCCAGCCCAGAACCATTTTGCTTTCATTACATGCATAACCGAACCAAAGAGTTAAGAGGCATATACAGCTTAGACGGGTCCATAGCATGCACCAGACCTGGTGTCAGGCTCACTGTCTCAGGAAAATCGAAGATGCATTGTCAGAACCACTCTAAGCTATAGATAATGCCTAATTGCCAGGCTTGGGTGTACAGAAGAAGAGCAAGTAAGTAGGACCCATTTCCTTTGTAGTGGTCCCAGGCATGGCTAGGAGGCTGGATAGGTTTGACTGGAGGCAGCTCCCATCTCATCATGTTTGCTTTTGTAGGTCCCATTCTTAGCCACCTGCTTTTCCCATGCATTGCACAGGGGGCCTGGGTTCTGAAGACAGCCATAGATTACATTAGGGACCAGGTCTTATGAGAAACAGGTGCTGCCATGCTGAATGTGGCAGCTCTCAAATCCTTTTGTGAATCTAGCTCTAGGCTTTTTTATATACTTGATTCTTCTTCTTGCTACTGTTGGTCAATAGCCATTAAAGAATCTGGTACCTATTACATCCCCTTGACTTCTTGATGGCTAACTGGGTTTAGAGGAATGTCTCTAGATAATAGTTGCTTGCCCTTTCAACAGTCCTAAAACTTCTTATGCCAGTTATTTTTTCTGTGTTGACAGGAATCAGGGGCAATACATTGGCACTTACAGACTCTGCATCCTTTGTTTAAATACTAGGTGCTTGACACTGGATAACAGCCCAAACACTTTTCTGCTTTTGATATGAAACAATGTGTGTCCTTTGATACAGGATTTTGAGGAGAAATGTTTTTCTGTTATTTTATTGGCTGTGGGCTGGAAAAATCATGGACTTTTGGCAGGTCATTTCTGAACTTTGAAACTTTGGCAACATTCCCTCCTTGCTTCAAGGAGAATCCAAGGTCATTCCTCTACCGGTGTTTTGCACTTACAGTTGTGCCACAATGCTGAATGCAATGTCCCATGAGGCTATGAATAAAATGCATGGGCATTACAACAATGTCAAATTCAGAAAAAGTTGAAGTCCCTTCCCAAATCCAGACAAGGTTCTTTGCTTAAATCCAGGCATCTATTTATTATGGATGTTGTTAGGGGAGCTGGAGTTTTTTGGGGGAGCCGCCACATTTCATGATTCCTATTTCTGCTATGATTTTTCCCAGATCCATATGCTTCATGAGAGGTAGTCCTTACAGTTCTGCCACAGAGGATTAATTTCATATTTCCCAAGGTCCAGAGAGTGATCCCCTCACTCCCTCTGAAGATAAATTATAACTTAGACTAGTCCCCCCAGTTTCAGTGCACTCAGTCACCAGGACATATTCCATGTTCCCTCAGATATAAGGCTCCCTTGAATTTAAGATGCACCCACATTTTCTGATTCCATTTAAGAAAAAGGACACTGCCAAATAATGGCATGTTTACAAGATCTACCCTCTGTGGAGCATATATAAGCTTTTAACTTTTTTCTTTTTTACTTTAGTGTGAGACTGGACTTTTTAGATGAATTTTTCATTTAAAAATGTTCTTATCTGAGAAGGAATAAGGTAAGAGATTCACAATAGGGCCCCAGACAAGCTGCAATAAAGAACCAGCAGATTAGAAAAGTACAGCTGAATTAGTTGTGGCCCATAAGGGACATATTGTGCTAACCCAATGGCAGCTCTTTCCTCTCTTTTTTGTCACATTGCTCCTGTGTATTTCATTTTCCTACTAAAGCAAAATATAGGGATTCCCTCAATTAAGGAATAATTGAGAGCAAGAAATGAAAACTGCAACTGGATAATGATTACATTAATAAGTTGTCATCTTTTGGGTACTCTAGGGTCAAACATGAATGGAGGAGTTATTATCTGCCAGGATTAACACAACTCACCCACATCAATTATAAATTGCAATGCACACACTGCTGAACTCCTGGTGCTTTGCATTGGCCTTGTGTTAAGCTAGTTTTATAACTTGCAGCACACAGAATCATGCTTCCAAATGCTGAGGTGAGAGTTCAGTTCAAGGCTAAACCCTGGAGGGAAGAGGCATGGGCAAAATAAATATAGCCTGTAGCCATGTTTTGCTCACATGGTGAACCTGAAAAGTCATGAAATTGGACAGTGCTTTCTTTACTTTGGTCTAGGGCTTTGTTTCACATTGTAAAGGGGGCAATAAGTTTTCCTTCTTCCACCCAGAGCATATGAAGTACCCAGAGCATATGAAAGCACTTACAAGGTCAGACTACATCGAAGTAGTGATTCTGAGAATCCTAGCAGTGCTTAAATGGTGAACCTAAGTGACTTTGAGCATCCCTAGCAGAGAAATAAAGGCCAGATTGTCAGATGTACACAGATGCCTAAATCCCATGGAAATCTAATTAGGCATCCAAAAATATTTGAAGCTCTGGGCCTCTGTAACTTGTCTGAAGTGAAACAGGGAATCCTTGGTAGAGCTGTAAATTGAACACCACCTTCACAAGTAAGTGCCCCAATTAATGTGTTCTTCTTTTGCTCTGCATAGGGAAGCATCAGAAAAAAAATCTAAGCCTGCCCTCAATTTTAGGGAAGAGAGATTGAGACGAATAGATATTTGCTTCTCCATCACCCTAAATACCAGGAAATGCGAGCAAATCATTTCCTCAGAAGACCAGGAATAGTTCTGTCATCAGAATATGACAGGGCAAGGTTAGACCTAGGGTTAGATCTAAAAGAAGAGAGATGAGAGAGATGCGGCAAGCTGTTGCTTCTGAGCAGTGGACAGTCATGATAAATGTACACAGAAGACCACACCAAAAACCCAGTGTGTGAGTTGAAAGTCTACCCTGGTCTGGCTGCACCCACAATGATCTGAAAAGGGGTTGTCTTCTTCTTGTAAATTGTCTATACCTGCAGAAATCATCATGCTAAAAGTATGGAACAGAACTACGCTTAGGAGAAGTTTCCCTGGACTCTTCATAAGTCTCCACACTTCATACGCCTCCACCCACTATATGGACATTAACCAGCACACTGTTATCTCTCATTGAGAAACAGCTTTTTGTCCTCTACCATACCATTGTCCACATCACCAGGATGAGCCAGGACTACCCTCTGGCAAAAAGAATGGAAGAAACTAACAACAATGCTGTTGAATGGAGCTGGCAAGGAATTACCCACAGTGAGGAGTTAGCATCTGGCTCCAACTACAAATGGCATACATGGCAGAGCCTGAACAACTTCTCAGGAAATCATGGGACCTCTATGCAACTCACTAATGTATTTGTCAGGAGAAGCAAACCATGGATCATCTCCTGAGATGCCCCATAGTATCACAATGCATCCCACAAGAAATGGCAACACAAACACCAGAAGCAGTGGCCTGTGCAGAATATTGGGAACAGACCATATGGAAAGGCCGGATTGAAAACTTGATGAAAAGGAAAAAAAGCCTCCACTATTTAGAGTTATATGGCACACTGTAGGCATGTCTACACACGTGCTTTAATGCATATTAGCTTATGTTAATGCACATTAAAAGCATGCCTAAAAAACCATGCTCTTTAATTAATGCACATTAAAACAGGCTAATGTGCATTAAAGTGTCACTAAAAACCATGAGCACCTTTACATGAACAGTGAGGTTGCTCTGATACGCTGTAATTACAATGCGTTAGAGCAGGCTTGATTAATCAAATCTGCTGGTGTGTGGTAAGTACCATGCTCCCGCAGACTCCAGCATCTCAGGTATCAGCATCCTTGCACTTAAAAATGTTGACAGGGGAGCTTTAACTAAATTAACTCCAGCATCACGTACAGTGAAGCTGCTCCGATGCACTGAAATTCCAGTGCGTCAGAGCAGACTCGATAAATCGAGTCTGCTGCAGCATGGAAATTACTGCACTCCAGCAGATTCCAGTGTCATATGTATCAGTGTCCCTGCACTGAAAAATGCTGGCGGGGCACTTTAAGCTAAAGCTCATTCAACCTGCTTTGGTTCAAAGTGCCCCACCACCATTTTTCAGTGTGGGCACACTGATTCACATGATGCTTCAGGCACTTTTAATTAGTGTGGCTCTTGGAGCTGAGTTAATTAAAGCATCCCCATGTCCTGGAGCATGTCTATAAATGCCTGTAGGTACTAGATTTAATACACACTAACTAAAGTGTATTAATGCAGGTGTAGACATGCCCATTCTTCTCTAGGAGCACTTTTCCTAGGAGCATAAAAATTCAGAAATATCATATGGATGAATGTTCTTCTGACAATTCCAGATGGTTTCTGCAGACTTAAGAGACTTGAGTGTCTTGGTGATATCTCAGATAAGCCTCAGACCTGGAAATTCAGAGTTTGCTCAAAATTTTCATTTTGGAAAAGAGCAAGGTTCAAGCAAAATTTTCTCAAACTGGATCAGAATTATTCTGACTAGTTGGAGCATGAGTTTTTGACAGTAAGTCAGTTTCAGATGGACAAAAAGCTATGCATAAATTTGCAGTGAATTTGGCAAATGATTTCAGCCAAAATAATGTAGGAGCATTTTTTAAATGGTTAAAAGGGAATTTTTTGGGAATAGTAAAATGTTTCATCTTGACATTTTCAAAATATTTAAAAAATATATTTAAAAACATTTTTTCATTTAAAATAACTAAGCTAAACTAAAGAAAGACAAATAAAAGCAGTAGATAGCTAAACAAAAAGAAACCTAATGTTTCATTTTGGGTTAAATGAAATGTTGTGGATTGATGACAAAATGAAACAGTTAAGGGTTTTGTTTTGTTTTTTGTTTTTCATTTTACCAAAAACTCCCCAAATTTCTGCTTTGGTGCAACCCCCAATTTTTCTCCATGTTTTCTGTTCAGCCACCAATTTAAGAAATCCAGTAGTTACACAGCTCTAATTTTGACCATTGTGATCATTCCAGACTGTCAAAAAAATTACAATGAAAACAATTGTTTTTTTTTTATAAACTGATCTGCTCCTTTGAAATCCATGATCAGAACTAACGGCTGGTTTGTTTGACCATCAGATTTTTTTTCATCTTTCTCAGAAGCTGCTGACTGACATGTATTTGCTATTGAATATGACTTATTTCTCTCAAGGACTATTGTTTAACTACAGAAAAAGAAAATCTTCCAAGCTGTGTAACAACTTTTCTGAGCTTGACTTGCTTGAACAAACAAAAAGAAAAAGGCTGGATTTCAGCAACAGCAGAATGAGAGAGATATTGGGAGATACAGGGTCAAAGTCTCACGTGGGATAAGTTGATGTGGTTCCATCAGAGTCAAAGGAGATTATCCCATCTGACAATCTGGCCCGTCATATGGATTCCTGTGAGAGAATACAAAAAAGAAAGAAGCTTATATTGTGTGTTTTGCAGCAGCCCACAACCTGTTAATATAATAATCAGGTAGAGAGCAGGTGGGAAGGATCTCTTTAATAACAGTTTGACTGCTTTCCTGACCTAAAATAAGGGCAGAGTCAGGAAGGGAGAACTTGTCACTGAAAGACAGTTTTCTGATGTATCTGTTGGGTAGGAAAAAAATGTTAGACAACACAAGAGATGGGATGCCGAGCCATTCTCTTGTTTTGCTACCAATAAAGGCCATATTTATTACAAGAAAATTGAAATCCTATTGATTTTTCTTTTGATACAATGTGTTTCAAGCTTGACATTTAAACATGAAGCTCTGAGATCTAAAGTTTAATCATTTACTCCCAGAAAAATAAGTTTTGGATCTGTTGAGTGAAGTAGCATGTGATGTAAAAATTGTATTTCATAAAAAAAAAAAGCTGTGGCACCCCCTCCCACCCAGCCACCTACTGCAAAATGTCAAACTACTAGTTTGTTCAGAAGCCTGCTTTGGCTAGTAGTAGAAAGCTAGGACAACCAGCATTGCATATTTAATACAGAGCTATTTAGATGAAGGTGTTTTTTGAGGAAGGTCACCCCTTCACAAATGGCTGTGAGGGGCTGTGAATCACTTCTTTTCTGCCTTGGCCCAGCACGGGGAGGAATATAGGCTA
>NW_017729030.1:56582917-56592012 GCF_001723915.1 Gavialis gangeticus
TATTTAATACAGAGCTATTTAGATGAAGGTGTTTTTTGAGGAAGGTCACCCCTTCACAAATGGCTGTGAGGGGCTGTGAATCACTTCTTTTCTGCCTTGGCCCAGCACGGGGAGGAATATAGGCTAGCTTAGTATCCTACAGTGACATAGGCCAGTACCAGAGGCTAAAGAGAAAGGATCAAGCCCCCTGAATTAGACAAATGAGGGATATTCTGCCCATGTAGCCACACTGTACTTGAGCCTTTTTATTTTATAAAGCAAGCAGAAAAGAGATATTACACTTGTTAAAAAATGTAAAAAATCCTCCTTTCTCTAATAATGATAGTACATTCCTATTTGTGAGCATGTTGCAAATGTGCAGGTATCTTTCAGCCCCTATTTGCCACATAACCTAATTGTATTCTATATACATTAAACACACCTGTATTAGGTATCTGTAAATCAATAAGCTTGAAATGAAAACATGCAAAAATTATGTTCAGCTACATAATTTCAGCTACATGCAGTTCTGTAGTTATTGCAGAAATACAACATATTTTGCTCAGATATAGAAATCAATGTGTTAGGCACACAAAATAATCTGTAATAGTGCCGAAAGCCTTGAATTTTGGCCTTTCTAGCACCTCATGTTTAGGGGATTTTGTTACTACACTACTCAACATGATTTGCTGCACTTCTCTACTTGCTAATGCTTCTTTCTTTGCTTCATCATCTCTATTTATCATACTAAAAGGACAGCACAATGGGTTTGCTCTAGGTATGATCAAGTTCCTGTCCTTGCCAGCCTGCTGGATGTAGAAAACTGGTATGAAAATGGGATCGTAATTGGTTGTGATACATAATGAATCTGTTTATTTATTATAAATTCCTCCTTATGTTGCACATAGGCATTTTAGGCTCAGGTATTTTTCATCTGTCATCTTACAGGTGGCTCTGAAGCAGAAATAGGACTTTAAGAAGGGCATCCATATTTCACTGAACAAGCTGGCAGGCACAATGAAGGACTGACTGGCATGTATTATTAATGGTTATTATTATTTCTCTAGATTCACAGATTTGCTCATTGTTTCACAAAACAAAGATGATCCCTTTTACAAGAAATTTATAGTCTGTGGGGCAGATTCTGTTACTCTCACGTTGGGCAGCATATTATTTCACACACAGTCCCCACTGATTTCAATTTGTGGAATCTGATACTACTCACTGGGTGCATCTACACGAGACGCTTTACTTCACAGTAGACTAATCTGCTGCGCATGGCAGTCAGCAGAAACAGGGCTGGCACCCCTCTGTGCATGCAAACAGCTCATCACAGTGCACCCAGGGGCATGCTTAGGATGCAGGCCACATGTAGGGGTGGCTCAACCCTAAGCTGCTTCTCCAGAGAGGTCCCCTGCGGGGAAAGCTGGGCATTACCAGCTCAGCATCTGATTTGGCTGGGAGCCCCAAGCCCCACAAACCTGGACAGCATGGGCCTGGTGGCATGAGAGGAGGTTGCCTGGCCTGCAGGAGAAGAAAGGGGAAGTGGGTCTGGAGTTGTGAGAGTGTTGGGAAAGCAGGCTTCCTGTGGCAAGCACCAAGCTACCCACCTGTCTCTGCAGAGTGAGTGGGGATGGTGGCCTCAGCTGGTGGCCATCTGTTCAGGGCCTGCCTGGCTAACTTACAATGGTCTCTGGGCACCTGTGTGTACATAACCCCCAGCCTAACTTGCATTATACCAGTGCACAGCCCCCTGGTATAATGCATGTTATCTCAGAAATGTTGCAAACAAAGACATTCAGATTTGGGGTCTAAGCACACAGGAGAAATTGGTTGCCATCTCTGTGGAGCAGATTGAAAGGAAGTGGATCAGGAATGCTTGGAGTCTTATGCCATCACCCCTACTCTTCTCTGAATTAACTAGGCTAGCACTGGAGAGCAGTCATATACTGCTGGCATTTTATCCGGGAAGTTGTTGTTAGGCCATGTAGATGGTTTGCTGTCTCCTCCTTCCTGTGCAGGTAACACACATCCGTCAGCTTGGTGCTTTGTCCCATTCCAGTAGAAGTTTTGTCACTTACTGAGACTGAGGAGCTGGTTACATCACTTTCTGTTCACATGGTATACTTTCACACCACATGATTAAAAGGTTCAAGTTCATTTTCCACTGCCAGTGGTCCACCAAGTGATATGCCATTACATGGGCCATTGAACCTAACTTAGGCTTTGTCTTTGTCATATCATGGGAAGGTCTCAGAGAAGACAGGCCTGAGTATATCCGGCTTACCAGAGTCTGCTCATTTGCCCCTGAGCCAGAATTTCACCTGTGAGACTGTTATGGACTTTTGCCTCAGCAGACAGTGCAGACCTGCTGAAGACCAAAATCTCCAGAGCAGGTTCTAGAGATGTCCAGATTCTGGCTGTGAAGAGGGTCAGCAGACTTAGATGAGTAGGATTTGGGTAAGGCATGATCAGTCCAACCCTTGTGGAGACTCACTGCTGATGCAATATAAACAAATGCTTAAGGATTCACTAATAGATCAGATTATGAGCAATTAGTATTGTCTATCCTGCCTGTGTATATTATTACACTGTGGACACATGTACATGAAATACTTGTTGCAGAGCTTACTAATTAGCTCCACAGTAAGCATAGCATCTACTTGTGCACCCCTTTTAGAGTGCAGGAAACTAATAAACTCTGCAGCAGGGTAGTATTTATAAATTAATAAGTTCTGGATCAATAAGTTTATTGCTGTGCATTAATGCCATGTGTAGATGTGCTCAGTGAGTGCTAGTTAAGAAAAGTGAATATCTTCAGCCAGCTTCTACATAAGGAATATTTTATAATTCTGAGCAATGCAGTGGCCAATTGCATTTAAATTACGCCCTTTCACATTGTGGACTTTTCTGCATTTATTATTTTTTAAAGATAAGGCCATTGAAATGCATATGTGTTCACACTTTAAACTGTATGTGTGGTAAATGCTAAGGGTTTGTAATAAGCTCAGGGAATCAGCTAGTTCAATATATCATTACTGCATGTGGTATTGTGGAAGTACTGCAACTTCTACATTTCAGCCGTATCTATGAGATGCTGACTGCACAGTTGTTACTGCACAGTCATTTAGTACTTGCATACCCAAATACTAAATGACTGATCAGTAACTGGTGTTTCTGCACAGTAGCATCCCTGCAAGAATTCCTGATGGCACTGACTGTGCTGTAGTTCATAACTACTGTGCAATAGCTTGTTACTACTGTGCTGTAGTATCGTGTCATGGTTTGTGCCATGCTGACATCACTGTGCAGTAGTATCGAGCTACTGAACAATCAGCATCGTGTGTACATGCAGCTCTCACAAATAGAAAGCTCAGGTTTTGAGAATCAAATGTGTGATCATCCTTTTATTGAATTGCATTTCTTTAAAGCAATTTTTTTTATTCTCAGAATGATCAGTTTCTTCTTCTTTCCTTTTATTTAGGAAGATTGAAGAAAACAAGGAAATGTGTCTTATATATTTGTTTCCTGGATCTAGGGAAAACTCCCTTGGCTGTGAAATAGTCACACCTTGTGGACAGGAAGTTACTGGAAGTCTGATGTCAGAATTGCAAAATCTCTCTTTAAGGATGGAAACAAAAATAGCCGTTTTTGTATTAATCATTTTGCAGTAGTAGGATTTAGACTCCCAAGTGATTCAAGCACTTTTGCAAAAGATACTAAGGAGACTATGCAATATAGGTGCTCTAGGAATGTGACCTGGCATTAAAAAATAGCCAGAATACCATCTACCAGTAGTGGATGCAACTGCTGAACAAATGTCATCTAATGCTTGTAAACCTTTGCTATATATCACTAGATTGCTTGGTATCAATCTGGTGAAGAGGGCATTAGTAAAAAATACGCTCAAACAGAATAACAGACCTAGAGCCCAACTCCGACCTTTCTCCCAAGGACTTCAAACAGGCATAACTTCACTGGCTTTCAAGGAGTTATTTCTGATTTGCAGCGGGGAAGGGGAAGGGTGGAGGGGAGATCACGTCATAACATAGAAAAAATATCATTTGACCAGTGGCTGAAAATGCTTTTCTTCAGAATAACAGAGATCCTAGAAAAATAGAAGGGCCCTCAGAAGGTCATCAAATCCAAAACCCGACTCCATGAAATTTCATCCCTCTCTGAGCTATTCCAGGCAAAATTTTCTCTAAACTTTTCTTAAAACTTCCAAGGACAATGACTCCACAGTCTCTTTAGGTAGTCTGTACTAATTCTTCACCACCCTCATAATGAGAGTTCTTTCTAAAAACTAACCAGAATTTCTTTTTTTGCAATTTAAGGGTGCTTTCAGACAAGCACTCACATGCATTTCCCCAAGGATATATAGCAGTGGCACATAGTTGTGCCACTGCCACTTGTCCCTGGGGAATGCCTGTGCATGCACTCTGGCCTGTGGCAAATTTTCCCAGGTGGGGTAGGGGAGGCTGGGCTTTCCAGGGCTCCAGTGGTGGTGATGCAGGCATGCAGAGCCTGGCCAGCAGCTGGAGTATGGCTCAGGCTGGCTAGGCTCCAGTTTTGGGTGGCACACATCTGCTGCCCTGCTTTTTTCTGCTACAGGTTTTTTGGGACATGAGGATCTCCCAGTATCATAAAAACCCCACCACCCTGCTAATTAGCAGTACAGTGAATGCCTGTATGAGAGGCACATACGGTTTGTGATGTTGCAGACAGGTCTGTAGAGCCTCAACCTGCATGTGCGTGCTCACCTGAATGTATCATAAGACTGTTACTTCTTATCTTGTCCCCTGAAGCCACAGAGAACGGTCTATCACCATCCTCTTTATAACTAAGCTTCAGGTATATGAAGACAGTTAATCTGGCATCTGAAGACTGTTATCCCCCTCAGTCTTGTCTCCTCTGGATTAAAAAACTCAGTTCTTCCAACCTTTTCTCGTAAGTGATGTTTCCTAGACTTCTGATAACTGTTGTTGTTCTTTGCTGGGCTCTTTTTTAACTTGTCCATGGCTTTTTTTGAAATATAGTGCCCAAAATTAAACACAGTACTCCAGATGAGACCTCCTCAGTGCTGAGTTGAGTGGCAGAATTAATTCCCTTGTGAAGAAGGGGAAGCTCATGTTAATACAACTATTGGCTTGTTTTGAAACCAAAGCACATTGTTGATTCATATTCAATGTATGGTCCACTATAAGCCCCAGGTCCTTTTCTGTAATATTGTGGCCTAGTCAGTCATTCCTAGTTCTGTATTTGTGTATGTGATTGTTCCATCCTAAATCTAGAAAATTGTACTTGTCCTTATTGCATTTTATTCAATTAATTTCAGTTCACTTTTCCATACCTTGTGGCTACTAAATGATCAAAAATCTGATCTCAAAGCTATTCATTCCCTATACCTTAAGAGTGAACTCGCTCTTCCCCAGGTATGAAAATCCTAACCAATAATATTGTAGCAGGGAAATTAACTGAAATCTACTGCAGAGAGAATGGCTGAGATGCATTTATTGCCTTGCCATTCCTAACACCCAATAATAAGGTGTTTATTACTGCCTTGACCTCAAAATGTAATTTCTAAAAGAAAAAAAAAATCTACTCCTCCATTCTTTATTTCTGGGTGTTTTGTCCTTTTCCTTTCCTGTTGAAAAAAGCTTCTAAATTGTTATTGCTGCCTTGAATTGTAGTAAAAACACACATGCACACACATGCACACGTGCGTGCATGCACGTGCGCACACACACACACACACACACACACACACACACAAAGAACAGATTTCCAAATTGCTCAGTATCCAAAATTAAAGCAGCATTTTCAGAGAAGATAGTGTCCCATTTCATCTTTTCTGATTTTTTTTCAGGAAGGCAATAATTTGCTTCCTCTCCATACCTATAGCAGAACTTCAGGAAGCAGAGTCAAGACTCCACCCCCTGTCTACTTCTCCCCACAGCTGTTCAAAAGGAAGCAATAGCATGGACATGAGCCCTGCTGGTACACCTCTTCTAATATTTAGGTTGATTTGGGGTTCACACCTAATTAACTTAAACCATATGAGTTGCTTCTTCCTGTCTGTGTCACCATGTTGCAACTACACACGCAATAGAAAGATGGATAGTTAGTGGGCAGATTCATTCCAAGAAGAGTTCTGTTTTAGCCCATTTAGGAATAAGTTTGTCTACCACTTCTCTTATGTGCTTGTTTCCAATTTTTCTTGTGGAAAAGGGAGGAAGGAAGATGCTAAGAAGAAACTTGGTACTTGGTCCTGATGCTCTGGAGAATTTTGAGGGGGAAGGCTGGGTTGCTGCTGGGAAGGAAATGGTGGAGAATCAAAGTGTTTTTAGCAAAGCTAAGTTCGGGATAGCAGTTGGGTCTAACTCCAACCTAAGTAAGAATATAGGCAGTGCCACTAATTCCTGTGCTCCAGAGATCAAGAGGAGTACAGAGATGTTATTATATCTTTGCTTCCTTGAGCCCTTAGTCTGTATGTTCTTGGCCTGTATTTCAAACATTTTGCATTTAGGTAAGGATCCTTCTTTCAGGATTGGAACCCTCCCCCAATCTTTTTTCCTAACAGGCATGTGAAATGAGCTTATTTCTTTGTTGCGTCCAGAGGTGAAGCGCAGGGAATGTAATTAGCATTCTGGTGCTGTAGTTAGCATAATTAGAGGGCCAAAAAGCTGACAATGATAGCTGCAAAGCCATGTCCTAGGTCATAAATGTAATGGAGAAATAAATTAAGGCAACAGAACACATTCAGATCCAGAATTCAGACACAGCTGGTATCAGGGAAAAAAAGAGCCCTTCTTCCTGCTAGTTTATCATTCACACTTCAGTGATCTTTATGGAAATGACCAGTAAGTCGGGGCCAGATACAAATAGGCCCACTGAGGTAGTGTTAATACCCATTCTTATCAAATAGAATCACCATAGAACTAATCTTCTGCAAATTATTTCTGGGAGTTGACATTTTATGTGCACATTAAGGCTTTCTGGAAAACGGCCATCAATCTGGAGAGAAGCACAGCTGATTTCCGTCAGGTTTTGACTTAGTGTTTAATAAGCTAAATCTGTGGACTTCTCCTAGTTCAAAATGGATGCATCTCCTCAAAGAGAGTTCAGTGGGGGGAAGAGAAGAACAGAGGGCAAACAAAGGAGAAATATTATTGTGCCAAGAGAAATAAGATTATATGCACACAATACAGCTGTTCTATCTTGTCCACCTTCAGTTTGCCTGCAAGCAACTTTTGAAGTGGCAAAACATTCATTATGTTGAGAGATAATAATACAAGGCATAGGAAATCTTCAGGATGCTATTGTCTGGATGTCTCTAACATGCTGAGTCTTTTCCATGCTGAAGGCAGAAATGCCATGAGTTTGGGAGGGTGAGTTCTCTGTCTGAGGGTGCTTGAATTGCAGCCAGTGAATGTTCATCACTTCATCAGGCTTCTGGTTCTCTCTCCAAGTGTGTTAACTCAGAGGTAGAAGGGGCCATTTCCTCTGTTGGTGTAATGCAAATGGACAAAGTTAGATTGACTTGCATTAATGAGGACTTGATCCAATGTTTGTACATATATTCTTTTTACTCAGGATAAAAGGGCTCAGTCTTGCTTCCATGACACTAACAGCAAGATTCTGATTGATTCCAAGACCAGGGCAAGGTTTTTTGCTTGGGAAGAGGGTGCATGAATGTGATAAATGGAGTTAATAAGTACCTACAAGGGATGCTTGTGTTAGTCACAGTATTGTATGATGCGTTAAGAGATTTCTAGGCAGTCATGTATCTCACTGTGACTGTTCATTTCTGCACTAGCAGCCCAATTACTCAGCACTGAGCACTTCAGAGTTAGCCTGAAAGCCAACTGCTAAGTTTATAGCCATAGATCCACCCTACTAAGTTTTCTTCTTCCTGACTAGGAACAGAACAAGGAGTGGATATTGTGCTGCATGCTGTATTGGAAGAGTAAGATTTTCTTACCATTTTTGTCCTACAATCTGCTTTTGGTGGCCCAGTGCTATTGTGTTGTATTTTGTCAGCCAAGTTGACTGATGGAATGGATTCATAATTCTTCTACCAATTACTATGCAATCAGAAAAAAGAAAACTTGTCCTTGATGGCAGAGTAGTGAAGAAACTATTCACCCTATAATCAGCTCTTTGTTTTTAATCACTGGAGATCTGGCTTAACATGAACAAAATGTGTGCTGCCAGACATTCCAAAAATGGAATAATAATAATAAAAAGATGGGTCCTGTCAGACACCTCAAAATAGAGGTTTGTAGAAAAGACCCCCAGAGGCAAGTAGTGTTGGAGGTGTCACTAGGTGATATCATGATTTCCAAATGAACAGTAAAGATATCAATTCAAACAAAGTTGAATCACAGAGATTGTTATTCACCAGCTGTCTAAATCCTTGGTTACCTTATCTCCAGAGTCCCACAACCATGTGTTTGCTAAAAGATTAATTGCCCTTCAGGACTAATAGATGTTTTATCTCTATTTGGCAGAAGCTTTGTTAATCGGCCAAATACATGAATCTTAGAAACTTCAATCACCTCCTCAGGCCTGTTCACTCAGTTCTTTTCTAGCTGAATGGCTGCACTCTATCTGGTACCTATTTTGTGTGTGATGCATGTTGGCAGTTAGCAAGAGTCCGAAGCATTATGTTGGGCAAAAGCAATGTGTATACATCAGTATTTCTTACTTATTTCAAAAGGATGTTTGTCACAGGCCAGCTGGGCACTGTGAGTATATCAATTTAGTTGCAGACTGACTGAGCACTGCAACTTTATTAGCCACTGGGCTTTTTGGTTTGGGATTGAGGAGGTGATGTTGGAAAGGAAAGAAATGACAAGTTTCACTTACAAAAAGGAATGAATTTTACTTATGACAACAAAATATATAGTTTGCATATATAATAGTTAATAAAAATGTTAAGCTAATAAACAGACAACATAACAATACAGATTAAAATTGACAGTGATAATAAAACAGATAAAGAAATTAACCAAGAGTTCCCACTTGGTTAGTAACTTATCGATAGTCCCCCGGTTAGAAGATGCATGTCAAGTTGAATCAGCAAAGTCAGATGTCTCTGAACTGGGCTGCCT
>NW_017729030.1:56592106-56595333 GCF_001723915.1 Gavialis gangeticus
TGTACTGGATAAGCTAGGCAGTTGAGTCAGCTAATTTCACAACTCTAGCTTTGTCTTTGAGGCCTAGTCAGTTCCACAAACAGTTACAAGTTACATTTGCAGGTTACAAAAATACAAGCTTCATATTAGACAAAAGTTCCAAATGCCTCCAAGAAGCGCATATTTATTGCTTATTAATTTCTTTGGTTCTGGCCATCACAGATGTTGGATTGTTCTTTTGGGGGCCAGGGTTCCCTGGGACCTTAGTAGCTAGCAGGCATGATTATGGTACTTTACCAAATAGCTGGATTTTGAAAAGAATTTAACATACACTTAGGCACCAAAATGAAGAAGCCAGATTTTCAAAAAGTGCCGAGTAGCTTGCATTGCATTGTAGGAGGAAATTTCTCTTGAAAATCTTGTTCTATGCAAATAATTTTATTTGACTCTATGATTCTGTGAATCCATATTCAAGTCAGGCCTAAGAGGTCCCATACTGAAAGGTAGTGTACAAGTTACGAATTTCTGACCCAAAAGCTTGCAGTCTCAATGGATAATAAGTGGAGAAAGGAAGTGTTAATATTGATAGAAACCTAAAACGTAGGGCTGGAAAGGACCTCAGGAGGTCATGTAGTTCACCCCCCTGCTCGAGGCAGGATTATTTACATTTAAAACATCCTAGATAAGTGTTGGTCTAAGGTATTCTGAAAAAATTTCATGAGCAACCCTCTCGCTCATTTATCAGACACGATACAAGAAACATCAGAAACACCTTGACATGCCACAGGTAAATCAGGAGCACAAGAATGCTGTCAATGTCCTGCCACTGCGAGCACAGGAAGTACTTGTTAAGTATGTTCAAGAGATCCAAGGAAGAGGACAATGCTCCCCAACTGCTCAGTTGTTACTGTGTAGTCCTGGTGGTGCATGGGTTGTTTAGTCATTTAGTACTTGTTACTGCACAGTCCCAGTGGCACACAAGTTGTTTCCAACCCTACTGCACAGTAGCAATGAGCTACTGCACAGCAGGTCATTGCTACTGTGCAGTAGCGTCAGCATCAGGGTTTGTCAGTACTGTATCAGTGTAGCAATGAGCTGCATTGCCATAGCTAGTTCCTACTACGGTAACGTACCATCTCGTGTAGATGTTCCCAGTTAAAGAGGAAAGCAAAAACTATGACAGTTTATGCCAATTTGACTATGGGGAAATCCTTCCTAATCCCAAATGTGGCAATTGATTTGACCTTGAGTAGAAGAGAACTACCTTCTAGTCAAAAACCTCTGGGTTTCAGTCCTGAAAAGATCATTAGCACTGCCCAGTCAAAATCTGCAGGCTTGGCTGTGTCCAACACCTAGCGCTTCTAAAGGAAGGCAAAAAAACCCCAACTTGTGATACCTATCACAACAGGAGAGGGGAAAATCTTTCCTGGGCCCATGTAGCAATCAGCAAAGCCCACAGAAGCTCGGGAAAAATAAATGGGTAAATGCAAAGAAAAGGCATAGAAGGATTAAGGGCTTCCCTACACTGCCTCTGCTGAGTCCAGGAGTGGGCCAAGAAGCAGGCTCCACCTACTTGATCCTGCTCTGCGCATGCCAAATTGTGGAAATGAGGCAATTTAGTAGCATGACTGACCTTGAGCACATATAATTTTGCATGCCCAAGACAGAGCCCAGGGCTTGTGCTGGGGGGCATACCCAGAAAACCTCTAAGGTGGCAGAGTAGGAGCAAGTAGGGGTGACATGCTTCTTAGTGATACCACCAGGATCAGCATACAGGTGGGATAGACAGTCCTTAAGTTCTGGGAATCTGTAGCAGAGCCAGGAGCTGGATGTATGTCTTTTGGGATTTAGTTCTGTGCTTTCATGCCATTTTCCTCTCACAAGCTAAGTCAACAATAGGCAAGTGGCAAATACTTTTCACTCTATTGGTTCTGTCCACTTTACAATTTCTACTTGTTGTGCGATCAACAGTCTTCTCATCATTTATTGCATGCTTGGGTGTGAATCAGCTTGTTGTCATGGTCATAATTAATCCTTGAAAAGCAAGTTATCTATTTTATATACATTTGCATGTATATGTGTACATGTGCACAAATGCATGTATCATCCTTTTCCTATACCGGGTATCCTGAGATATACTTCAAGGTGTATTGAATTAAAGATCCAGTAAGAGTTTCCACACTCCACTGCCCCAGGCAACTGTTCTCACTGAGAGAAATGCTACCACAGATCCTGTAGTTAAACCCTGCTCTTCCAGAAAAGAACATCATGGGCTTTGCATGTGGACGTCAATTGTCACCCACAAGAGGAAGAAGAGACCTCAGTTTCATGTTTCATCTGAAGGCTATTTCTGGTAACTCATTAATGATGCGAAGACTCCAGACAAAATTTTTAAATGCCTGGAGGCTTTGAGTGCTTCAGTTCCTTGGACCTAGCTTTTAGGTTGTGATTATACAATACTTTCTGAAAATCAGGACTCCTCAGGGCATCTGAAATTGTGCACTCAGAATTTGAGGTACAGAGTTTCAATTGTTAAGTTTGAAAACTTTGCCCTGAAGATAATATACTCCTAGGCCAAGTCCTTAGAAGGTGTGAATCAGCCTTTCACCATTAAAGTTAGTGGAGCTGTGCTGATTTATTCCAACTACGGTGCGGACCACTGTCTCGATTAAAAAGTAAAAAAAAAACCCCCCAAGAAACACTCTTTTAAAATTTGAATTATACCTAGAAAAATGACAGAAGCAATTAAATAATGGTACTCAGCAGCCCTAATATTAAAAATGAATAGGCTGCCTTTTGTGCATTAATTACTATACAGACTGCTACTCACAGGAAAGTGATTGAATACAAAAGCTGTGATGAATGTGTTCTAAATGGGTTTCACTTGACAGGGCATTTGCTTCCTGGCTGAAATTTGCCTGGCAATATGAAGAACCTATACAAAAGCCACTCTTCATCTGCAAGTAATCTGCAAAAGACAACTTGGAAGGGTAGCTTGTCCCCACCCACGCTTTTAACAGCCAGCGTTGGATTTCTGGAAATGCTCAACTTTGGCGTAACTCTGCTGCCACTGAAGTCATTGGGATATTTTTTTCCTATTACTATCAATGGAAGCAAAAATAATATAGCACTATGGCTACATGCATAGGGCAAGAGTAGGGTCGACTTTGTGGCCACTCTCAAGGAAATGCAGTAGAACCTGGATACAGTGGTGTAAAGGGTAGGATGCTTTGGGCACGGGGGGCGGG
>NW_017729030.1:56595668-56606523 GCF_001723915.1 Gavialis gangeticus
GGGAGGGTGGGGGGCTGCATAGTGGATGCAGGAGTTTTACCTAAAGCAGTCCTCAGCTGCTGCTGCTGCTGTGCTGCATGCTCTACCCACCCTCACCCTTGCTCTTAAAGTAGCAGAGCAGTGCAGTGTCTGTGCACTGCTTACTGGTGCAAAAAAACCTGCGAAGGGTGTGCTTTTGCTGCCAGGGCACAGACTCTGGGGTGGGGACAATTTTGGCACCCTTCCTAAGTCGGCACCCATGGCTGGTGCCACTTTTGCCCACACCTAGTTATGCTAATGCCTGAATGGATCTTGCAGTTAGGTTCTGTGGCCCTCATGAAAATGAAGGTTTGCAAACCAGTTAGATATTGTATTAACTTAGCAAGCTGCTGTGTGGGAGATGCTCCAGATGTTGACTGCAGCTTTTATTTAAAGGGCACTGAACCTACACTGTGCAGGATGCTGGTGAGCTCCAGCTGCAAGGAGAAGCAACGCCCTTTGAAATGAACGCTGCAGCAAACAGCATCACAGCTCATCCTTGATTTGGCTAATGATTGCAAATTCAGTGGGTTGTGAAGCATCCCAGATAAGGATGATCTAGATTCTACTATGCTGCAAGATCTGGGATCTTCTATGCAGATCTTCTACGCTGCAAACCAGGGATTGGCAGGCTCCTGAGCCAGATTTATCCCCAGAATAGGTCCATTCAGTCCACAAAAGTCCAACCTGGCATGAAGGATCAGTGGTACAGAACTGCACCGTTCTTCTGTAGTGCTCTTTTCTGCTATGGGAGACATGGCTATGCTGCTGCAGAGGGATCAGGGGGCAACAAGAGTGAATACAGGCACTGGCTGCTCTGAGGGGAAGAGATTTCTGGTTGGCAGGCACAGCTGAGTCCCTAGCTCCAGCTCACATTGGCAAAAGGCTGCTGACCCCTGCTGTAAAGCCCTGCATTCATTTCTTTCTTACAGTCCAGCCTTATTTTGGAAACTCTGCTGAACTTCTAAGTTGGCTCCGGCCCCTCCCTGGAGTGAGTCAAGAACTCACGCAAGCACTGAAAACCTTTTGCGCAGATAGTCCACCAGCAGCAGTCCCAAAAATTCCCTGCTCCTGGCTTCCAGTTCTCTTTCACCCCACTTCCTGTCTTTATTGACTAATTAGAGGCTAGTCTAGAAGAAGGTACAAGGCTTTGGAGACTGAGTCCAAAAAGGGCTCTGGTCAAGGAAAGGAAGCTTTGGTGAAGATTGGAAGGTAAGAGTCAGCATGTAATGGGTGGCTCAGGCTGGTTCAAAGTAAGCCTAAGGACTGGCCTGGAAACTCAGCATATAAATATCTGAACAGTTTCAGTGGATAACCCACCTTAAGAGCCCTAGTCTATGCCGGGGTGCAAGGAACCTGCTTCTTCCCCTTCTGCCCCGTTATGTTTGGATGAGCAAGACACAATGGTAATGCCTCCTTCCTCCAGGGAGGCTAGAACAGTGGGTGAGGCCAGACATAACTAGTGTGAATAGGGTGCACAAGTTAAAGGGCTTATTTCTCTTGTCGAACACAAACTGTATGGATGGGAGATGCTGAGAGTTTAGCACTTTGGAAAATTAAGTCACTATGTCAGTGCCTAAAGCTGGGATTTTCTGAAGATAAAAGGAAATGAGGCATCCACCTCACATTGGCTTTAACGGTTTCAGGGGTCTAACTCTATGCATTCATCACTGAAAACATTGTTATTTGCTCATGAAAAATAGACTGGGATTGCCAAAGGAGACTTAGAAACCAAAACCCCATCAAAATTCAGTGGAAGTTGATCACCTCATTCCTTTATTTCCTTTTTAAGTCTTAAACTGATTCACTTGGTAACTGGGGGAGAGACCAGACTTTGAAAAGAATTGAATGGCAGCACTAATTTGTGATTTCACTGAAAAACAATTCTTCTGCATCCTGAATAAGATCCAGGATAACTGGTAGTTTTATCAGAAGTCTTGTAATATTTGGTGTATATAAAACAAAGTCCCACTATCTGTTTCTTAAATGATTTCCTAGGTGTTGCTATTGCCATTCTGGTCCAAGAGATAGCTGAGTTCTTGTGGGCAGTCTTTTTGATTGAATCAACTGTATGATTGGGATAGATATAGGTAAGCTTCAGGAATCATGGTACCCTTCCTCAAGCCTGTGGGAGAGAAGCAGGTACAGCAGATGGGACAGTAGCTTGTGTGCAACTGCACTGTAAACAAAACTAGGATATAAGAGAAATTATCAGGTAGCCAAGAGGCAGGAGAGATGCAGTAGAAACCTGATAAAGAAGGAACAAGCTTGTTCAGGAGGGTCATTATCAACTGTAAAGTGCAGAGGTTAACAATGATCAATCTGTCATTGTCTGTTCTTTCTGCTTAGTAGGGCTGTGCAAAATGGCACCGTTCCATTTTGCCTTGAGTTTCAACAGTTCAATGGAACAGCATTCCGTTTCAAATTTAATTTCATTTCGAAACAGCTGTTCCGTTCCATTCCATTGAAACAGAAAGGGTGTTTCAATGCTGTTTTGATGTTTTGCTGGAGATGGAAAGTGAGCCCAGCTGGGCTGACTTCTCATCCCCAGCACTAGATAGCATCGGGGGTCCGGAGTCAGCCCAGCTTGGTTGACTTCCTTTTCCCCGCGCTAGATCACACCGGGGGCGGGAAGTCAGTCCTGGTGTGATCTAGCATGAGGGATGGGGAGTCAGTCCAGATGGGCTGACTCTGCACCCCCAGTGCGATCTAGAGCCAGGGATGAGAAGTCAGCCCAGCTGGACTGACTTCCCATCCCCAGTGCTATTGTCAAAACATTTTGACTTTCAAAAAGTTTTGACTAACTTGGCTTTGTTTCAAGCCTATTTCAATGGCCTTTGTTTTGCTTTGATTTTGCTGTTTCAACCTCAAAATGAGTTGAAACAGTGTCGAAATGAAACGGCAGGTGAAATTTCACACAGCCCTACTACTTAGCATCCAATATGCTAATAAATTTCTATTCCCAAGCTCATTTTGTAGGGTGTTTTTTGGGTAGATTTCCTTTGAACACAAGAATTGTGAGGTCAGACAGCGAGTGATTTTTCTTTGAAAGATGTTCTCCTATCTGTGATCTAGTCTCCCTGTTCTTTATCTTTTTTCAGTTCTATTACATAGTTTTTGTTTTGTTTGGTTTTACCCACATAGTTGCCATGAGGGTGTTCGATGCATAGGTGAGGTATACCACATTCTGGGATAGACATGTATATGATCCATGGATTCTGATGCCTTAGTTGTAGCAAAAGATGTGTTGACAGGTATCCATCAATACTCTTCAATGTATTAAATTACTTACGTCCATGGCCCCTCATTTTTTTGAAGCTGTTTTTCTTAATTTCTCTTCATGCTACATTTTTACATCCATTTAACCTGCTCTTTTCATTTACATAATGGAGTTAAACAAATGTCATTGTTTTATCTTTTATTTAGTTTAGTCTGTCTGTGCTTCTTTCCCAGGCTTGAGGAAGCTTGTCTAAAATCTTTCCCATTATAGAGATGATCCAATAAAAAATATTGTCAAAAAACTCCCCTGCTTCTCTTCATGTGTGGGAGTCTGGTGCATGATTCTGAATGCTTGGGATTAGCAATATTGTAGTAGTTGGTAAACTGTAATATGGTTACCATGACAGTAGTGTTACCAAGCGCTTATTTGGTTCATGTGGTGATCACAAGCATATCAGTATCATGTGGCCACATTAGCTCAGCAGGCAGGAAACTGAGCTATTCTTGAAAGGAGGTTTGGTGTTCATAACAGAAGAAGAAAACTCACAAAGCATCAGAATAGTTATGGCCAGGTGATACTGATAGGGGCAGAGTACATGTTGGTATCTTCAAAGCAGCGCAATATTTATAAGAGGAGTATTGTATTTTTACACCCTTTGCAAAGACAAAGCTTGTGTGGGGTATGCAGGAGTTGGTCAGTATCCCTTTCAATAGTGTACAAGTTCTCTAGTGGTGCTTCCCATGGCACATCTACACATGCAATTAATGCTATTTGGGTTTACTATGCAGTAATTTACTGCACAGTAAACTGGCCCTGGGCAGGTGTCTACATGTGCAGCCATTTGGGAATAGATTAGCTGCTTATAGGAATAGCCTGCTCCAGGCCTCTTCTGGTTCTGTTCTGCCCCCTTGCAGCAGCTAGGGAAAGATGGAGGCTTCAACCTAGGTGCCAGGGGCACTCTTTAAAAGACAGCCCCACATGGTGCTCCCTGGCCACATGTTTTTGTGGCCCAGAGCAGTGTGCAGTATGCTGGAACAGCCTTTTATGGCTGCATCCAGATGATCACGGCTGTGCATTATGTGGAGCCACAGACACGCCTGTAGCACCACATATCACATGTTCTGTTGTTCTCCGTGCCTCAAGAGAGCAGTGCAGAGGAATTTTTTGACCCCTGGATATCCAGGCGGGTAGACAGGGCTGGAGCTGAGCAGAGCCAGGTAGTGGTCTCTGCAGTGGTGAAGCACCATGAGCAGGGAGGCCTTAGCTTGTGGTGCAGGTCATCATTGGCAGGGCATGGGGGTAGAGCAGCCATTGCACAGCGGGCACAGGTTCTGCCAATAGAGTCATAGGTCGTGTCCAGATGGGCATGGATGTTTGGTTCCCCGGGGACAACTAGTGGCAGCGCATCTTGTGCTGCTGTTAGTTTTCCCTGGGGAACTCCTGTGCCACGTGTGCACTGGCACTTGGCAAGTTACCCCAGGTGGGGTAGGTAAGGCTGGGGTCAGTACTGGACTGGCCCCATCAGGCTTACCTGGGGACCTCTCAGGGCTGCAGCAGTGGGTGCCTGGCCAGCAGTCGAGTACAGCTCTGGCCAGCCAGGCTCCGGCTTTGGGCAGTGCACACTTCCACCATGTGTGCCTCCCCACTTTTTTTCTCCACCCTTGTCTCAAGACATGTCTTGACCGTTTTAACCCAGACCTTGTGAGAGACATGCAGTTCAGGAAAGAAAAAGAGTTGGACTCTGCATTGGCATCTGGTACTTTACCTTTTCTCATTCCACGGATACTGTGTTGGTTTGAAACTACGGGACAGGCCCACAGTGGGTTAACTCTAAAATTGTAAGTGCCACCACATTGTTATTCATATACAGTCCAGACTGACAATGGACAAGTTTGGAGATATCATATGGACCAGCTGCGTGGGCGTTCTCCTACTGATAACCCTACACCTGAGCAATCTTCAGGCACTGATCTACCCCTGGCAGATATAGAGTCATTAGGAAAGTGCCTACCTCTCTCCACCAACTCAACCCCTTTTCCATCACTGTCAGAAGGAAGCATCACTGTTGAGTCTCCAGATAGGCTGACGGGGCCATCATCTGCTGAACCCCTCACTGAGATAGGCTCTATGGAAAGACCACGACAGAACCAGAGTCCTCCCAAATGGTTGGCTGACTATTCTGTCTAGGGGGAAGGGGTGTTATGTCTTATTGTATTTTCTTTGCATTGTCCCTGCACAGCCAAAACACTCATTTTCAGCACTGCAGGGTTCAGTTTATTTTGCAGCAGTTTTGCAGCACTGGGGACTCCATTTTTCCCTGCCACAAGGAGGCAGGGGACATATTCTTGGTTTCTCTCACTCACCAGGACTTGGCCAGGTCAAGGTCAGGGACAGAGCAAGTATAGGTCTTGCACACATACAAGGGCAACTGTTAAAATCCACCCTGGATATGATTCCAGAGAGTTATATTAATACATATTTGTTAGGGCAACACAGGAGCGTCCAGAGGGTTGTTGCTGAATTCATAACATAACACTGCCACCCCCTCTCCCCCCAACTGCCTCACACTAGAATGTAAGGCAAGGGGCTTTTTTCCCCATGTTAAATCTTGGGGGACCTCATTTTCCAATAACATAAATATGTTTCCTATTTTTAAACAAATTAAAAAAAAATCAGAAATGTTGTATGTGGGATGATAATGGTTGGCAACTTGATATTCACAGCACGTACCTCTGTTACCTGAGCTAACATATTAATTGGTAGCAATAGTAAGCCCTCATCTTTTATATGGACCAGCATGCAAAGTAAAACAATGGGGAATGAAATGCCCTCATTGCTTTTAGGTTGTCTAGCTGTTGACTGATAGCATAGAAATATAGAGGCTCAGGATTCCTGGAGTCATTTTCAGGTTTAGAAGAGGAATGTGTCCCAGCCTGATGCCCCTAGCCCAGGGATGGGCAAAATGCAGCCTGGGAGCCAGATGCAGCCTGCCAGGCCATTCTATCTGGCTTGCAGGGCCCCTAAAAATTTTAGAAAATTAATTTTTATCTGCCCTGGGCTGCCCTCGATGGCTTGCCAAAACTAAGTAAGCAGCCCTCTGCCCAAAATAATTGCCTGCCCCTGCCCTAGCCTGCCTCACTTTCCCTTTGTTCCTACCTATCAACCTCTGCTGCTGCTGCTTTTCTCTGGTTCCATCTGCTTATGGAATGAGGCAAGAGTCCTTTTGGAAGAAATAATATGTGACCATCACTTTAAAAACTATCTGGCAATGTATATGCGTGCACAAGGGGGATGAATTAAGATTACATGGGCAACCTAGAGAGCTCAACTTTGCAACCTCAGTGTTCCTTTGTTGTAGCTCTGTGGAAGTATTCAGGAAAGTAGAGATGGGGTAAAATAAAATGTGCATTTACAAAGCATGAAGCACTCAAGTAGCAAATGCGAATACAGAGCTTGTGGCTAATATTGTTAGAGGATGTATTCATTATACATTCCTCAGATTCCCCAGTTCAAGAGACAGCACTGAATGGGTACTTTGATTTGCTTGTCAAAGAATGTGAACCATGTTGGCTTTTTGATCTGTGGTATAAAATACTGAATGATGCATGCAGTTAAAACGGGTTACACCAACAACCAGCTGTAAGACAAAGCCCCATTGCCTCCAAATACTGATTTCCACCCAATCCTAGTTGCTCTTTCCCACAGCTATAAGAACAACTCCTGTAATTCACTGTAAATACTCATGTAGAAACCCACAGTGACAGGTGAAATAAAATAAAATGCAAGGAACCGACAGGCAACATTTGAAAATTAGAGACTTCTTTGGGGAATGTGACAGTTTCTCTGGTGGCAGAGAAATGACTATCATGTGAAAAGTTGTAATCATCTGGGTGTCTGAATTGCTTGTCAATTCTTACTGATGTTACCTATTAGCAGAACTTTCATTCCTCCCTTGACAAAGCCACAATGGGATATGCAGTCAAATCTGATAATTTTTTTTCACTCTTAAGTTTGGGGAAAACTGTAGAGCAACTGCATTAAAGACACTGGAGTTTCTTCTTGGTGGGTCTTTCAAAGGATGAATTAGTGCCTCCTTCCCTCCCACCCCCCATCTCCTCAACAGAAGAGAGTCATTTTATAGACAAATGAATCTCAGCCAGGGTGTCTCAGTACCCTGGGGTGCCTTGAGATTCTTTCAAGGGTGCCACAGGGTGTCACATAATATTAGCACTGATAGGTTTGCAAACATGATTCACAAAATAACCTGGAGATTTCAAATTGAAAACCATAGTATTAAAGCTATTCTGACTTGTTTTGGTCTTTCTGAGTCCTTTGCAGCAGAAGAATTGTTTTATTATTTTCCTGTCATCAAAAAAGTAGTGCCATGAAAATTAAGAACCTACATTTTCCAAGGCATGCCTTGAGTCTGAAAAGATTGAGAACCACTAGTATATACACATCACAAATAAACTGGGATGAGCCATGTTATCAGGTCCTTTGGCTTTTAAACCACAGGAGAGTTTTGTGTAGTTCTATAACCACCATTTACCACTTTGGCCCAAGGGATGTGCCAGTATTGGGGGCATGTATATCCGTTTCATTCTTTCAGGAAGAGAAATTGATTATAGAAGTCAGACATATTCCCTGGAGACATCCTGTTTCTGCACTAAGAAGGTACACAAAACAATGTGTCCCAGAATGCAGCAGGACGTAAAAATACAACAAGCGGTTTCTTTGCTCAGGAATTCCCAAGCCTGCTTTTCTACCTGTTTCCACACCATAAGCAGTTATGTCTCTCTGCTCTCTCTTAGGGCCCTGCAGTTTTTTCTCTCTTTTTGCTTGTTGCTGATGCACTCTCTGCTTTTAATGCCTGAAGCTTGCCATTTTTAGGCTCAGGAGGGAAACCCTAATTTTCTCTTTGATAGTGCTTGAGCAGGCCTTGCCATATAGCCCAGTGCCTTGGGTGATGTCTACTACTGGATCAGACATCATGACGTAAAAGGGCTTGATTTCTTCTTCCCTTGAGTCTGAATGAATGGTGCAGAGCACACCATTGGCATTACCGGGGTCCCTGACTGTCTAATGATCAAAGTCCTTGTTCAGGGCTGCTATTATTACTTTGTAGCACAAAACTGCTAATCAGCTGTTGTTGTGATAGTCTTTTGAGACAGGGAAGGTTTAGGTCCAGCTTATTGAAAAGGAAACATTTGGAGAAAGGTTAGCTAGGCCTAGATCTAGAAAAAAGACCTTGGTGCTAGGCCAAAGTGTTGCAACCCCTAACTTTTAGGTGCCTGGATCCCAGAAATCCAGAGCTCTGTGTTAGGTTGCCAGGTTCCCTATTCCAGGCATGGGGAGGATTAGGTACTTCAGAATGGGAGTCAAGACAAGTATGCCAAGTGAGGAGCCATCCTGAGGCAGCCAACAGGAAACAGGGAGGGATAATCCAAGGTCTCCTTGCTTAGTGCCCTACTCCTTTGCAGTGCCTGAGTTCTCTTCTCAACAATACTTGGAGGTATCTCCAACCATCTGGAAATCACATCCCCAAATCCTGTGCTTTCAGCCCTTTCTTTCAGAAGTTGAATTGGAAGCATGCTTTTCTATCAAAGGTGGCTTGAGAGGAACGTGACATTTCTCCTTCCCTTATCCAGTAATCTTGTGGTTAGAGCACCCCCACAGCATGTTTATTCAATTGCCACCTTATCCGAGAGAGATTCAAGTCTCCTAACTGCTAAGGATTCTGCATTACACCAAGGTATCAGATACCACCAGTCTTTCAGATCCATCCCAGGTGGATCACCCAGTCCATGGGGACTCTGGTTGTGGCTGCCAGCAGTGAAGGAGTTAGCTCAGTCACTGTCACAGAAGCTGCTAGAGCTGTTCTGTCTTCTCAGCCAGCACCTACGAGGCTATTGCTGCTAGTGAATTTGCTGTTTTTTTATCTCCACTGCTGACTAAAATTGATGGCAGTTGGCATGTGGGTTGAGTGGCACTGGTGTTATCTCCCTGGCAGCCGGCTGCACTGACACAGTGGCTCCGACAGCCTTAATGAGAAGGCCCATGGGCTGGATCCAGAGGTGGGTCATTCAACTTGCAAGAAGTCTCATAGTTTAGATCTGGCTTGCCAACTCATTTGAATTTGACACCCCTGCATTACACAATCATTGGCTCACATGTAAAACCAGTCTTCAAGTCACTCTTGGCTGTCTGAGTTTGAGCAGGGACTTTTCCAGCCTTCAGATGAACCCAGGATTGAGATGGTTGTTTTAGTCCCTCTTTCCTCCTAGGCACTTAACTAGAGGTACAGCAAAGAGTCTTTACCCATGACATTTAAAAAAAAAAACCGGTTGGCAAACAGTAAGCATTGGTGACCTGTTTTAAAGCCCTCTGCACCATGACAAGAACCAGCGGTGCATTTTAAGAAGCAGAGGGTGCATCTAGATGAGACGTTTACTGAGCAGTTGACTAATTAGCTGCACAGAAAAAGTTGTGCATGTACATGTGAGCTGCTATTAACCTGGAATAAACTACAGTAAAAGTTTTGTTATCCGGCATCTTACAAGCTGGCATGCTCAATTAACCGGCATGCTGGCTTGTAAGAGAAAGTGAAACTGGAAGTGCCCACCGTGGCACTTTGGGTTTCTCTGAGCCCCCATGGCTCGGGGCAAAGCAGCCTGCGCTGCTGAGTCCCCATGGCCCGGGCACATAGGCTGTGTGGGGCTGTGCAGGGCCCACCTCCCTGTCCTGCGGTACCTTCAGGGCCTGCGGGAGGGGTGGTGATGCCACAGGGGGAGCAGAGGAACACCTCAGAAGTGGCAGAGGAAGCAGCAGCCCAGGCTGCTCAATTAACTGGCATATTTTGTTATCTGGCATCCCTTGTTTCCAGGGGATGCTGGATAACAGAGCTTTTACTGTAGTTCACTCTGCAACAGGGTAGTACTTTTAAATACAAGTACTACTCTGCTGTCGAGTTTTTTATTCCACAGCAGTGCATGTGTCAGCAGTACATGTGCCCCAGCTGGCTGGGGCACAAGGGTGCTTCAGCGCAGGGCTGCCTGTGCCCCAGCCTGTGCACCCCTGTGCCCCAGCCAGCCACAGCACAATGGTAGCAGCCCCAGATGACCAGGCTGACCCCCTAGGCCCACTGCCAGCTGGGGCTGCTCTTACTGAGCTCAACGTGCTGTGGTCCTGGGCCCACATTCAAATGGTGCACCTTAGAGCAATGAACTCCACTGCAACAAGCACCAGACCTTATTGCTTCACATTAGTTGCACATGTAGATGCATCCAGAGAGTGTGAAGATTATGCTCCGTGTAGGCCTTTTGGCCAAGGATGATAGGGGCCCCAAGGGCTGGCTGTGTGAGTGATTTCATTTCATAGTTTCATAGTTTCATAGTTTCTAGGGTTGGAAGGGACCTGAGCAGATCATCTAGTCCGACGCCCTGCCACGGCAGGAAGAGCACTGGGGTCAAACGACCCCAGCAAGGTGATCATCCAACCTCTTCTTAAAACCCCCCAGGGTGGGAGCCTGCACCACCTCACTTGGAAGCTGGTTCCAGACCCTAGCCGCCCTGACCGTGAAGTAGCACCTCCTGATGTCCAACTTAAACCTTCCCTCCG
>NW_017729030.1:56606719-56611064 GCF_001723915.1 Gavialis gangeticus
CCCATGACTACCACATCCTTAGCTTTTGCTACCTCGGTGAGCTGACCCAAGAATTCCTGGTCAAGCTCCTCTGTTTGGGTAGGGGGTCTATAGTAGACTCCCACCAATAGGTCCCTTTCCCCTCTTCTGCCTTGAACCCTAACCCAAAGCACTTCAGAGTGCTTCTCCCCTGACTCTTTATTAATTAGCAAGGACGTGTATTCCTCCTTGATACAGAGTGCCACTCCTCCCCCTCTCTTTCCTATCCTGTCCCTCCTATACAGCCTATAGCCCTCAACATTCACCGCCCAATCATGCTAGGAGTCATTACATGCTTCATTACAAGTAGATTAAAATGCTGTTGAGAAGGAGAATGTTGAGAGTGTCCCACATCGTTTTAGCTTTTAAAAGTTACAAATATATTCCCAGTTGCCATTTGTGGAACCCTAGAGTGAAGCTAGGATTTTCAGAGGGGCTTAAAAGAATTAGCCTCACATCCATTTTTTTCAAGGACATTTGGGCATCAAGCTCCTTTATGTGTATGATATATGTTTAAGGAGAATTGCAGCCTCAGTCTGGTTCTGGGGTAGTCTGACTACATGCTATTTAGGACTGGCTGCAAGATGCCAAGCCCTGAGGAAATATCCAATGTTCCCTCTGCATATCAGCAGTCAGCCCCTCAGAAGCAGGTAACAAGGAAAGAAGGATGGAGAACTTAATGGTCAAAATACGTTTAGAAAAATGATCCACAATGATATGGCCATAATGACACCTCCATCCTTGGAAAACAAATTCTGTAAGTTCTAAAACAGCTTAGTAAGAATTCTAGAAGGAAGAATTAGATTAAATGCTCTTTCTTTATACCTAAAAAGCTATATGCTCAGCTGGTGTAAATCAATGCAGTTCCCTTGGACTTAGTGGGACAGATCCACAGCTGATGTAAAGTGATACATTTCTTTTTAGGATAGTGGACCAGTTTCCCAGCTGAGGCCAATCAGCCACAAAGAGCTCCATTGAAGCTGCATCCCCAGATATGTCGTATGGTTTCAGGTTCTCTGTAGGCTGGCATCGACTGAACTAATCTGTTTGTCAAACTGTCAGTGTGCTGAATCTGTCCATCAAAAATTACATTTTCTGGGGTCTAGTTCCTAGGGGCTTGTATACAGCTGTTTCTCATTGTAATCTTGCATCACTAACATTATTTTCCCATTCAAGCACAGAAGGCGGTGATGTTTTGAAAGAAGTATGAAAAGTATGCACTCAGTAGCTATGTTATGGGCAGAAAAAGCTCCAGAAAGTTATTTTTATGCTCCATAAATATACCACTGATTAGCTTTCTGGTTTATTTAAATCTAAAACCTTGGAGCAGAATTGCAAATGGTTTTGTGGTTAACCTAGACTCATGTGAATTGGGAAATCTGTGTGGATTTGATTTTAGTCTCATTTAAAGCTGACCTTTGGCAAAGCTTTTACTCTGAAATGGCTATTTTATGGTTGGTAAAATATCTAGGGAGCAGGACAAAAATATGCTGGCTAAAACACATGGCAGGGATGAAGGGCTACAGTGACATGTATAAAAGCTTTGGGAAAGGATTGGCCATCACCCAACTGGCCACATAACTATATGACCTTGAAAGCAGATCAGCCAGCTGGCTACAGGGCTGATATATGGGAAAGGAGCGAGTCACATCATTAAGGATGAAAACACAGACAAGTCTGATATTATTGGCTACCCACACAAACAGCAGACTGTCTGCATCACAAGCATAAACTATTATGACCTTCCTGCCGATCAAATAAATAGCCAACCAAAATGGGGACACCAGCATTCTATTCAGATTTACTTTCCTAGTGATAACCTTTTTACATTTGAAACCTAGGTACTCTGAGTCTTATGGTCTGCTCTGTAGCTGGCAGTTTATATCAGACAAGGTATATAAATATACCTTAAATATGTGCTGTTTTCTTTAATGACAGAAGCATTGGTAAGATCCACAGTAAAAGTGAAGGATAACTGTAGTTCAGTTATTCTTCACTAAATATTATCTTTTTAAAGTCATTACATTTGAGAACAACAGGAGGGTGACAGGACTATTTGGATCTTATGAACACCTCGGCAGTAGTGGGCACATCTACAAATGCACTCGATTGCACAGTTGTTACTGAGCAGTCATTTAGTACTTACTAAAGTACATTTAGTGCTTTAGCAAGTACTAATCGACTATTCAGTAACCACTGGCACTGTGCAGTCTCTGCACCGCACAGGTTGTTTCTGACCGTAGGCAGCCGAAGGGGAGCTAACGGAGCTTATCCCACCCCCCGCCAAACACAGAGCAGTGGTAGGGTCACAAGGCAGCCCAGCTGAGGGCTTCCAGTGGCTGCAGCAGGAGTGGGGAGGAAGTGGGGCTGGGGCTAGGGGAGGGGCAGGCACTGCACAGCTGATGGGGTGCGGGACCCAGCTGCAAGTGGCTCATCTGAGAAGTGCAGCTCCTGCTGTTATGTGCATCCCGGAAGACATAGGGGCATATGCCACCGAATCTGTGTGGGGTGCTTCCGTTGTGGGCTGGGGCCAGGAGTGTGGCGGGGTCTTTTGACTCAGAGCAGGGAAGGGTGGGCGCTGGGGTCCTGGGGGCTCTGTCCTCTCCAGCCCGGCAGTACAGCCGAGGCTGACCCCACTCCGGCCCCTGGCTCCAGGCCCCCCTGGGCAGTGTGTGGCCAAGGCTGGGGTCAGTGCAGGGAGGCAGCCGGAGCCACCGTGGGGCTAGGGGGCGGTGGATTTGTTGGCGCGGGGGGCTGCTGGCACTGGGCAATGACCCCTGGGCGTGGGGGAAGGGGCGGCCGCAAGGATGCAGTGGTCCCCAGCCCTGACCCTGGACCTAGCTCAGCTCCACTTTTTCCTAATCCCTGCCCAGCCCCACTCCCTTCCCTCTACCTACCCCATGGCCCTTTCTCCTCCCCTTTCCCCTGCAGACTTTCCTGCTTGGGGGAGGGTTACATGAGCGCATGCACACGTGCTCAGCCCACCCCTCCATTTTTTTTCTTCTTCTGCCTGTGTTTCTGACCTTACTTCACAGTAGCAAAGAACTACTGTTGAGCAGCTCACTGATAATGCACAGTAATAGCAATGGTCACAGTTCAAGTTTGCTGATGCTACGTCATCACAGTGGCAAGCTACATCGTCCTGGCTTGTCACTACGGTGACGCAGAATCTATGTAGGCACACCCAGTAAGTTTAAGTACAGAGGGATTTAAAAACATCTTGCCCACCCACACTCTGATACACTCCCAACGCTGAATTATCCTGGTGACCTGGCTCCTAGCTTATCCTCAGTGGCTGCTCTCAGGTCTTCTTGAGCCTAAAAGATCAAGAACAGATGCAGAAGAATAAGCCTGGAGCAGTCTTACAAGCCTGCTTCTGAATCTGGAACGTGTCTCTGGGTATGTTGGGCAGGACATGCTTGAGTCCCCAGAGCTACGACTTCCTGCCACTGCGGTGTAGATAAGCCCATGGTGTAGATCAGGCTTGTCCAGCATAGGGCCCGTGGGCCGCCATGCGGCCCGCCAAGCCAGTTTATCTGGCCCGAGGTCCGTCGCTCGGGACAAGCGAGGAGTCCTGGCACCTGCTCCATGCTGCCTGGTGGCGCGCAGCGGCGAGGCGGGGGGGGGGAGGGGCGGCTCGTCACGTGAGCTGGGTCCCGCCGCCGCTGCCCAGAGGGCTGTGAGGCGCGGGGCTGCCCCAGCTGCACCTGAGGCGCCTCAGGGCTGGGCCGGGGCTGCGGGGCGTGCGGCTGCCGGAGCCGGAGCCGGAGCCGGGCTGGGCGGGAGCTAGGAGGAGCGCAGCCCAGAGGCACTCTACATCCAGCTGCCTCCTTGGCGGGTCAGGTCCTGTTAATGTAGCCTGCGTGGCTGAGGCACAGGGAACCCGGCTTCAGCCGCATGCTGCTCCAGATGGAATGGACTCGGCCGCGTCAGCACGGGCCAGGAAAAGCGGCAAGCAGCTGAAGCCGGATTCCCGCATGCTACTAGGGATGGGAGGAGGCTGGCCAGGTCTGCACCGGCCAGCAGAAGGGGCGGCGGGGCCGTGTGCCGCTCGGGATGGGACGAGCCCGGCCGGAGCAGCAGGGGCTGAGCTGCATTTTCCCCCTGCCTGCACCAGTCAGTCCTGAGCGGCACATGGCTCCGCTGCTGCTTCTGCTGGCTAGTGCCAACCTGGCCAGCTTCCTCCCATCCCCAGCAGCACATGGGAAGCCAGCACGGGGGGGCCTCGGCAGGCGAGGTCCTGGCGTGACCTCTGCGGAGCAAAGTGGCAGGAACCGGTGTCTGCCTGACCCTGCACTCCAGGCTCACAGCGCTGAGGCCACCAGAG
>NW_017729030.1:56616064-56636323 GCF_001723915.1 Gavialis gangeticus
CCCATCCCCAGTAGCACGTGGGAAGCCGGCTTCAGCCGCGTGCTGCTCCGGATGGGACACACCCGCCCGGGTCAGCACCAGCCAGCAGAAGTGGCGGAGGAGCCGTGCGCCGCTCGGGACCGACCAGCACAGGTGAGCCCCTGCTGCTCCGGCTGGGCTCATCCTGAGGTTCATTTCATTGTTTGTAAAATGCTTGGAGAGCCCCATATAGATGCACTGCATAGAAATGCAGAATATATTCCGACTTATTTGGTTGGCACCTTGGGCTGAGATTTTCAAAGCAGAGTCAAAAGGCCAACTTCCATTAAAATGAATGGGATTTAGAGGGCTCCAAATGTTTTATGACAACTTTGTAACATGCCTGTCTACCCCTTTTTGCAAATTTCAGCCATAGTTTGGAAGCTCAGTCAAAGAACATAAGAGCTTCTGAACATAAGAGCATAAAAAGTGCCATGCTTGGTCAGCCCCATGGTGCACGTAGCTCAGTATCCTGTCCCAAACAGTGGCAGAGGTGGATGCTATAGAGGGAGGGTTTTGAACTGGTTAGACTCATTTAATTGTCACTTCCTGCAACTTCATGGGTGTCAAAGGTCACGTGGCATCACTTCCTGATGTGATTCCTGTGAGCTCTTTGAATTTGGCTCGCCAGCCCACTGCATGATAAAAAGTTCATGAACCGGTCCCACATTCAAAAAGGTTGGACACCCCTGGTGTAGACAGACTGTAGCGAAAATAGATACTTTTCTCTATGTTTCTTTGTTCCTTGTTTTAGTATTAACCCCTGCATTCTGTAACTTTCCACCCACACGGTACAGGATGGCCCACTACGTATGTCTTACATGTTGCTCAGGTTTTGTTTTGTAATGACCAATCAAAATGTAACATGCCAACTAAACATTGCTAGCTCAATAAAAGCAGCATGCGTGCTTTGTTTAGGGTCGGCACTGATCTGAGCAACAAGCTCCCCTGTTGGCCTGCTTGCAAGCAATAAAATAGAGTTGGACCCAGCCTGAAAGTGTGACTCTCTTCTAGAGGTGAATTGGACTAGCCTCCAGGGGATAAAATCAGCAATTTATGCAACAAGACCACATATGCATCAAGTTTGTAGCAGAGCTGGCCATTCAGTATTTTATTGTGTCTTCTCTCCTGGAAATTTTCACAAAAAGCAAAGATTTAAAACGTTTATCTTCCAAGTTTTTCTAAAATTAAATTTCTGTTGCCAAATTTCCACCCCCTAAAGTTCCATCTCCAACAAAAATCTCATTTTTGATCACTTACTCATTGCAGCAATGAGTTACACAGCCAACCTACTTGTTTTGTAGAAAGTGTTCTCTTTTGTCAGTTTTAAATGTGTTGGCTTTCAGTTCTACTGAATGCTTTTTTGTTCCTACTTTTTGAGAATGGCTTTACAGGAGTGTCTGATTTATTTTCTCTGTACCAGCCATTGCTTGGCAAGCAGCTGTTTTACTCTCTCCTCCCCAGCCTGGGATTCAAATTTTATTGTCATTCATTTAAGACCAGCAAAACTCCCGTATGGTTTAGCCAGCCAAATGCAGTCACCTCATATGCTAGTGCAGTTGTTATACCCCATACAATGTCATGCAGTCTCCATTGTGTTTCAGACTTGGTAGGGGAAGGAGGGGTTCCCCACACACAATGGCAACAAGGCAGGCAACATAAGCAAACAACAAAGACAAAAAATTGATACAGCAGTAGCTTTTAAAGCACTTCCTCAGGAAAGATAGTAGTTACAGTGGCCCATATAACTTTAACTCTTCACTTTTCATACGTGCATGACAAAGCAGGCTTTAATTACATGAGCATGAGCTTTTTTAACCCACAAAGCCTGCCTCTTCTGCTGTACAAGTGGAATGAGGTAGTTTGAAAGTGCATAGGGAATGGCACTGCCCAACAAAGTTTCCCAGTTAACTGTGCAGTGAGTATGTAAGTCTGCACGGGGACTTTGCAAATAGTACGTCCATAGAGTAACTATGGCTGTCAGGCCGCCAGAGCATGGGGGTCTCTATCAGGGCCGGCCCACAATTTTTTGGGGTCACCTGATGCAAAGCAGCCAGCAGCAGTGTCAGTGGCAGGGGGTGGGTGGGTGAGTGGCCAAAGAAGCCAGCGTTCACAGTGGCGGGGGGGGGGGGGGGGAACTACTGAAAGTGAAGCCGGGGGGGGTAATCGCCCGCCCCTCCTTGCTACAGCACTGATTTGGAGTGTTCATGGCTGCAGGGGGCCCCTTGGCTGCGGGGACCCCTGTGGCCTCAGGTTCTGCAGGATAGGGCAGGTCAGCTCTGGTCTCTATAGTGTGCACTTAATGAAAAATAACTGAGTGGTGATTATACTAATGAGATGCTAAGATCTAACCTGAAAGCTTTGAGTAGAAGCTAAAGGTGGGCCGTTTCATAGATTTCACAGATTTCATAGACATTAGGGCTAGAAGGGACCTCGGAAGATCATAGAGTCCAGCCCACTGCCCAAAGGGCAGGAAGTCAGCTGGGGTCATAGGATCCCAGCAAGATAAGCATCCAGTTTACTCTTGAAGGTGTTCAATGTAGGTGCTTGAACCACCTCCGATGGCAGGCTGTTCCAGACCTTGGGGGCTTGGACAGTAAAGAAATTCTTCCTTATGTCCAGCCTGAAACTGTCTTGTAGTAGTTTATGACCGTTGGACCTCGTCATCCCTTGGGGCTCTCTGGTGAAAAAACATTCCCCCAAATCCTGGTGGTCACCCCTGATAAACTTACAGGTGGCCATCATATCCCCCCTGAGCCTGTGCTTTTCCAGGCTAAAGAGCCCCATGGCTCTCTGCCTGTCGTCGTAAAGGCTGTTTTCCTGACCTCTGATCATGCTCGTGGCTCTTCTCTGGACTCTCTCAAGCTTCTCCACATCTTTTTTGAATTCTGGAGCCCAAAACTGGACACAGTACTCCAGCTGCAGCCTCACCAAGGCCGAGTACAAGGGGAGAATGACATCCCAGGATTTGCTTGAGAAGCATCTATGGATGCAAGCCAGCGTTTTGGTCACTTTACTAGCCGCAGCATCTCATTGAAGGCTCATGTTCATCTTGTGGTCAGCGATGAGCCCTAAGTCTCTTTCTTCCATAGTGCTACCCAGCATAGCACTGCTGAGCCTATAAGGATGCTGCAGGTTTTTCTTCCCAAGGTGAAGAACCTTGCATTTTTCAGTGTCCCTCCTAGTTCATGTCCCTTCTAGTTTTCCTGGCTCATGGAGGTATCAAGGAGGCAAACAGCATAGCCAAGTCTACAGTCCAGGTAGTTTACATGTGCATTTCTGGGATATTCTTACCTACTCACACATCGTTGTTGTCTATGTCACAGTCTAGCTTTGTGGGCTCAGCTGACTCAGAAACTTAAAGGAAGTTGTTCACTTAAACCATCAAAAAAACTCATCAATTTAGATCTATACTCATCACCATACCATACACCCCAGCTACCCATACAGCCCCAGTGCGCAGACATTTGATCAGAGGAAGAGGGATATATCACTTTCAGAGAGAGATTCAAATATGTAAGGTAATAAAAAAAAATCATGGAATACTTTGGAAAGTTTCAGTTTGTTCACTGTCACATGACTGGTAAAACAAACAACCTGTAAAAGAACTTAATTCCAAGAAAACTTGGGAGCATCAGCATTAATTCCCTGATGTGGTGATACCATGAATCAACTGTAACAGACCCAATACTCAACCCAAGACATGGTAGTAAATATTATATATTGAAACATTATTTTTACGATGCTGACTTTATTTACTTTTACATTCAAAGGGGACGTTTGCTGTACAACACTAAAATTGCTTCATTGCATTAGAGAGAGAAAATTGACAATGTAGAGAAAGGCTGTTAAAGTATACAACAGAAATGAGATGCTTTATCAAATCAAAGTTAAGACTCTAAAACTGTAACCTTGTTCATCCATAAATGCTGGTGTACAGCATAATCTTTATATACCAGACAGTCTAGGAAGCACATTCCTCCTACCCCACTGTCCCTACCACCTGATCTGAAATTGGGACAAAAGAAATATCCAGAACATTGCATCAGAATGTATGTGCTCTGATATGGCGGTGTCAGGATGCTTATTAAACTAAGTCTACTCTTTGACAGAGCTGGTTGAAAAATGCATCAGTGTGGCACCTTTGCTCTAAAGATGTATGACCATCAGCAAAGTGACAGTGTTCTGATGATACATTTGTATAATACATCAGGAGCAGGTCTTGTTGCATTACTCACAAGTCATTGCTATGTCCAGGGAGACTGGAACGTACAGGACAGTGGCGGATTATGATTTATCATGGAGGCATTGAAGTGATTAGAGAAACCAAAGTGTCCCGCATGTGGCTCCAGTTCAGAAGGTTGGTGCCAGGGTTGCAGAATTATTTTAATCAAGTTCAGCAGTGATAGTTTTTCTTCGTGGCATGCTTTCAACCACTGAGGAAGGGAAATTTCATAGAAAAGGAATCCTTTGTAAGACAACAGGGGCTACATTTGATGTTACTGGGGTTCAGTGAGTCTCTGGATATTTCTACATTGAAATCCAGATGTGTGACTGTTGTTTTTCTAGGGTATGTACAAGGATTACGTACAAGATTACAGTCTTACATCCTTAACTTTGATTTGATAAACCATCTCATTTCTGTTGTATACAGTATAACCTCATAAATCCAGATATGAAAAATCTGGAATTCTTAAAAATCCGGCACATTGGGGAGAAGCAGCGGCCAGTCCCAGAGCAGTGAAGAGGGAAGTTTGCACATGACGGCTATTGCTGCCATCCATCACCCTGCGCTGCTACTCTGCATGCAGCTGCTGTTCCGGGACCAGCTGCCGCCAGCCACTCCAGGATTGGCCACCACTCCGCTTTCAAAAATCCAGAATTTTCAAATTTCTGGCTGGTGCTCAGTCCCAAGCATGCCAGATTTATGGGGTTTTACTGTACTTCTATAGCTTTTCTCTACATTGTCACTGTCAACCTCTACCAAGGTTAGACCAAATCTGCCAGCCCCCTGAGATCCACCAGCCCTCTGATTCTGTCATTCCCTCCCCCTCAGTGTAATTATTTACCTCCAGCTGCCTGAGTGAATGCCTGCAGGTAGAACTCAGTTTTAGGTAGCTTAGAGTAAGCCACCTAATCTGAGCTGGGTTGTTTGAATGCTTGTTTGTACTCATAGTCTATATAAACATACTGGGGCAAGCTAGAAACTAGGTAACTCAAATACCGATTACAGTCTAGCCTCAGCATCATGGGCTTCAGCCACCAGATTCTTTGCACCTATGCGGCATGTCCAGATGTGCATGCATGTGCAGTGGTGTGTGTTTCTCATGGCACAAATATTAGTGACACATATTTGTGCCACTGCTTTTGGGCCCAGGGCATGCCAGGGCATGGGACATGTGCACTCTGGTATGCAGCAATTTGACTCAAGTGGAGAAGCGGAGACTGGGGCAGCATCTGTGCTGGCCCAAGCAGCCTTACCTGGGGTCCTGGGGGCCTCCCAGGGCAGCAGCATTGTCAATCCAGTCACACAGCCTGACAACCAGAGTGTGGCTCTAGCCAGACAGGCTCCATTTCTGGTGGTGCACGCTGCTGCTGCATGTGCCACACTGTTTTTTTTAGCAGCTTTTTTTTTTTCACATCAAGATCTCCCAGTGTTGAATTTTGGTGTCGCACTGCAAATTAGCAATGCAGCAAATGGGCACATGTGCACCATGTGTGGTTTATGGTGCCTCAGATAGCTTTGAGGTGCTGCAAACTGCATGTGTGTGCTCATCTGGACATGCCCGTAGCCTATATAAACATACTGGGGCAAGCTAGAAACTAGATAGTTCAGGTATCAATTACAGAGTAGCCTCAGCCTCAAGGGCTTCAGCCACCAGATTCCTGTTCATTGTCTTAGCTAGGTTTGTGCAATCCATTTGGAAGGCTGTGCTGTTGTAGTTAAGCCTGTTGATAATACACAAACTGGCTAGTTTAATGCTGGTTTGTGTAGGTTTACACAAATTTCAGTCACTCCTTTGGACTGCCATGTAGATATAACCTAGCTATAAGCAGAATTTTGACACTGAGACTCAGTTATAGGAATTATTTAGCCTGTTTGTTAAATTACACTTTTCATCAGGAAGTTGAAATGAAGTTAATAAACATGAATAACAGAGGTTTTGTTTTTGTTTGTTTTATTTTGTTTTACTAAATATGGACAATTCCATTAATAATCTTTTTTTCTGATTTGGGAACGGGCACAATGGTAACTGGGGCAGATACCAGATATATTTCAGTCTCAGCTCCAAGAATGTATAATTTAAGACTTCAACCCTACAATTTAAGACTTCAACCCTGGGAGCAGAGGATGGCTGGTGCATTGCAAATTGCAGGTTCAGTGCTTGCAAGACAAGATCTTTCTCAGGTTCCTGACGGGCCTCCAGGCTCACACATTCAGGCTCATTGTTATTGCTGGAAGGAAAAGATAGAGTTTTCTTCCATACCAAGTCTTCAGAGACCTTGGGGAGAAAGGAATGGTTCCCATGCAAGGCCTCTAAGGACCTTGCTTACCCTATCAATCTCTGACATTGCTGGGCATTTGCTGCCCTGGCCTCTATTCTTCTCTGCCTGTGGCATACATATCATTCCCTTGATGAATGAAATGCTTTGGTTTAACTAAGGGCTGTGACCTTGATATAGGGTGTCTGCTTAGATCTGGTGACCTGTAGTGCACAAATCAGACCAGATGATCTGGTGGTCCTTTTTGCCTTTAAAGCCAGTGAAACCATGAAAGCTGTAAGTGAATAGCAAAAGAGGTGGAAGAGCTCAGCTTTAGGGTTATGTACTTCTGGAATGACTTTATGTTGGTTTTTTACATCCAACTGATTGTCCTTTCATCACAGTAGTGTGGCTGAACTCAGTGACTGTTGGCCATTCTCTAGGGATGAGGAGGGTGACCAGAAAGACTAAAGTTTGGTAACTTTGTGTTTTCCGGACTGGAACATTGAAGGAAGAGACAATGGTTTTGAGCTCCATATCAGAACATCTGTAGACTAAAACTGAGCGGACAGAGGGCTATCCAGTTCAGGGCCAACAGTTGCTTACTGTGCAACTGTGGCTGAATGGAATTTCAGCAAAGCACAACTCTGCCTCATGATGATTTCAATACGATCATTCACCAGGATATAAAAGTTGAGGACATTTGAAAGCCTCATAGACTCCTGTCAGTGCTAAATGAGACTGCAACACTTCTGGAGATTCTTTTTTTTTCTTTTTTTTTTAAAGGAAATGGAATATTACTCTTACCTCCATTGAGTTGCCAATCACTGTTAGCCTTAAAAAAAAAGTCCCTGAGAAGCAGGAAGGGGTCTGAGCTTTCAGTAATAGGCAGATACTCAATATGCCATGATGAGTGAATGCATTCACTGTGCTGAGAGCCTATAGAAAGATAAGTGTCTGTAGCAATGTGAATTGGAGAAAATTCCCATTCTGTGAATTTGCCTAAGTACAGAATAAGCATCTATTTTGATTTGTCCTGTCTTCCTCTATAACGAGTAGTAGACAATTTCACAGCTGTCAGTTAATGTACATAATGAACCTCTTGCTAGGAGATGAAAGCATGAAATTGTATTCATATGCAAAATAATTATAATAATAAAGTTTGAACTTGTTCAAAAGAATGCTGTGTTCTTTCCTAAAACCAGAGAAAGTCAGGCTTATCAACTTTTTCTCTTGTTTTTTATATGGTAGGCTTTTAAATAGTGTGTTATTTTCTACATATAGGACACATCTACATGAGATGCTGGCTGTGCAGTAGCTAAAAAATACTGCTGAGTAGCAGCAGAGATAGTGCTAATATGCTGTTGTGCAGTATTATTAGGCTACTGTGCAGTAGCATCACCTAAAAGACTTTCGCTGGTAGTATTGCGCAGTAACTCCAGTTACTGCACATTTATTTAGTACTGGCTAATACAAATACTAAATAAATGTGTAGTAATTATGTCTCATGTAGATGTGCCCACACAGTTATAACTAGTTAGGGGTGGGGACCTTCCAGACATTACAGTCTTAGACCTAAATTTTACAGACAGAATGCTGATCATTATTTAATATTTGTGCTTGTATGTGTGTGTGTGTGTGTGTGTCTATGTGTAGGAGAGAGAGAGAAAATGCAGGAAAGACAAAGAACCGGTTGGGGGAAAGGATTATGATACACGGTGGTAGTATTTAAATGTTACTATTAAAAGCCAAATAACTCATGAATATTCAATGACAGCTCTCCTGTCTATATAACAGGCTTGACCCTATCAAATGCCAGAGCAATGTCACTGTGGTACGTGGGTTGAATTAGGTTTGGGCTGCTGTCCATTATAGTCTGAGAAACTGAATTCAAGCTCCTGATAGCTGTGAGTAGAGCTGCTCAAACCATTTGGTTCAAATCATTTCTGATGAAAAAATAACTCTTCTATTAAAACAGCAATTTCAGTGGGAAAAATGTCTAATTTCAAGGAAATATATGGGTTTTCATCAGAAACCTCAGAATCTGGCAACTGTAAAGTTTGCTGCCTGCAAAATGGAAGTAGATCACACAGTGGGGAGTAAGAAAATGCTTTAAAGCCTGCTAGCCAAAGACACAATGTGGCCAAAAGACTACTCTTATACCCTGGGGGTCTTTAAGAAGAGGCTGGATGCCTACCTGGCTGGACTCATTTGAGTCCCGTTTCTTGTTTTGGGGTTTTGTTGTTCTCCCACCCTGGCGGGGGGTCGGGCTAGAAGATCTACTAGGTCCCTTCCGACCCTAAATCTATGAAACTATGAAACTATGAAACTATCTAAAATGTGAACCTATGATTTTTGGGCTTAGCACTAGATTTAGAGCTGATAAAAAATAATCCTATGCACTGAGAAGCTGTGTTTGAATGAAGAGCTTATTTTGAGTCATTGGTATCATAGACTAGAATTATTTCCCTGCTGCAAATTTGTAAATATAACCAGTTTAAATTTGTCTCGGCAGGTTTCCTATTGGGAAAAAAAACAACAGATTTTTCCCCCCATTTCGGCTGGACTTTTCGGGTGGTTTAAAAATAGGGGAAAAAAATCATAGTTCTAATGTATATGTAATCTATTCTAAAGAAGACTAATGGCTAGAACCCCACAATTACTGGAAACTGAAAAATAAAAGGGATTCAAATAGAATTCAATAGGTGGGACAGAGACAGCGAGACAGGCAGAAGAACAGATGCTTATAAAGCATTGTTTTTTTATCATTGTATCCCCAGTTCTGAGTTTTGTGGTAATATTCTTTCTCAGCAAAGATGTTTTGATTGCTTTTTTCCAAGTAAAAGAAACCCTGCGGGTATGGGGAGAGGTCAGTGATACCTGAGAATAACTGCACAGAAAGAAAAGTCTAATCATCAGAGAGGCTGAAGTCAGCCAATAAATTTCATTTTGCAGAAGCTTTTTTCTGAGGCATAAAAAGTGGTTTTCTAGGCCAACTGAGTCTGAGAAATAAGGTTTCTGAAAAGTGAATTGCTTCAAAAAATGCCATAAGTCTGACAATTTTCACTTGAAACATATAGTGTTGCTCAGATGAAGTGTCTGGCGATACAACAAGGGGAAGAGGGAATGGAAAAGGAAAGTTTGGCAGAACAAAATGATCTACTGAAGAGATGGAGATGGGAGGAAGCTTGGAGAGAAACCAGTTTAGTGAGGATGAAACTGGTATGTTCAAGTGAAAAACAGAAATATATGTGGGAGTTTAGGAAAGGCTATTTGGAAGCCTACAGTCACCTTATCACTCTATTCCTACACCAGTCTCAGATTCTCAGATTTTCCTCTTTCATTCAAAATGTCCTTCTAAATGAACCCCAAAAGATAAAGTTCCCAGCTCATCAGATCATCTCTTGACTTTTCTTCATCTGTTTAATCCTCTTTGGTCATGGGATCATTGACATAATAATCCTGGGAGCAGTATTTTCTATCAGATGTCTAGCATTGAACAGGGTAGAAAGTCTTAATAGAAGAACAACCAAAATGGAGCTTGGAAGCTCTGCAATGGAAACTGGATACATCCAATCCCTTGTATCTGGCTACTCAAGATGGACAGTGGGTAAGGAAAGGTTTGTTAAATTGTGATGTAGTTTCTTAAACTGTAAACAGGCATCTCATTTGAGGCAGTCCTGGGACAGAAGAGGAGTGGTACAGCCCTTTACACACAAGGCCCATCCAAGCTGCATTTCTGCCCCTCTGGTCCTAGGTGGCTAGAAAGATCATGTAACCTGAGAGACCTGACCTTGGAATGAACTGCACAATGATTAATTTACATACTCACACAGCATTGGAGGTGTGGGGAAGTGGTAGCACATTTTAACTGGCATATTTAAAGTAGGATAGTGGACTGTAGGATCCTGGGACAAAAAAGTTTTCTCCCAGAAGTGTCTGTTTACACCTTTGGAAGGGCTGGACTGTAACTGGATTGTAATAGGCACCTGGGAGGAAAGTGGAATAATTCCTGTAATTTTGCATCCCTGTTTAAACTTTGTGGCACACCCTGGCTCTTTTCTCCATAAGGGGGAGCAATCTAGACCAGTGATGTTCAAACATTTGGCTTTGTAGGCCAGAAGAATAACTTAGGGCTAGTCGTGGGCTGGATCTGTAGGGTCAGTGCCCCTGCCCCACCTGGCACCTGCGTTGTGTCACCAGGGAAGGGCCCCTCAGAGTGCCAGCAGCCTGTCCTGCTGAGCTCTCCACCTGTGGCTTGCACCAGCATCTCAGGTGAGCACCTGCCCTGACAACTTTGCAGCCTCAGGCCCAGCCACAAGGCATGGCTGGCCATGTCACTACCAGCTGCCAGCAGCACCCTCTTCTTTCTTGCAGGGGGGGGCGGGGGAGGGCTGGTTTTGCCCAGGAACCTGCATGCTGCACCCTACCATCCAATGAGTCCACCTGGAGCTGCAAGCCATCACCACCAGCTGGAACTGACTGGAGCCATCAGCCACGCCAACCCGAGCCACATGGTAAGCCCTTCCCTGGGGGGAGGACCCTCCCTGCTCTGGCCCCTGCCCCTGCCCTGGGCCCCCCCCTTAGCCCCCTCTCCACCCACGCTGGCTGCAATCCACTAGCCCCCAGGTTCCCCTCCCACAGCATGCAGGGAGGCAGGAGACAATCCAAGGGAAGTGGTGCTGGCTCCTACCCTGGCGGTCTTTAAGAAGAGGCTTCATGTCTACCTGGCTGGAGTCATCTGAGCCCAGTTTTTCTCCTGCTCAGGCGAGGGGTCAGACTTGAAGTTCTACAAGGTCCCTTCTGACCCTACTTCTATAGTTTCACAGTTTCTAGGGTCGGAAGGGACCTGAGCAGATCATCAAGTCCAACCCCCTGCCATGGCAGGAAAGAGTACTGGGGTCAAACGACCCCAGCAAGGTGTACATCTAGCCTCCTCTTCTAGACCCCCAGGGTAGGAGCCAGCACCACTTCTCTTGGAAGTTGGTTCCAGATCCTAGCCGCCCTGACCATGAAGTAGCACCACCTGATATCTAGCCTAAATCTACCCTCTGCCAGCTTGTGACCATTATTCTATGATTCTATGATTCTATGAAAACTTTATTGAGCAGCCCATGCCCCCACAGTTAGGCAGACACAGGACTAGCACATGCAAGGGAACAAGTTTGTGCTGGGGGCAATGTTCTTCTCAGCTGTGGGGGTCATGGACATGTAGCCCAACCATAGGTAGGCCTCCAGGCAGTGGCAGAGGTTGCATCATCAAAGCTCAGGGTCCTGTGCCAGGCCCACAGGTTCACCCAGGGCACCATGGTAATCATCATCAGCAGGACATAGTGGGTTGGGCACCCCTCAGTCCATGCAAACAGCTCCTCATGCAGCACCTGGGACAAACACAGCAGGAGAGGCCCTCTGCAGGGAGGATGGGGGTGCAGACAGTCATCTGGGAGCCCTGTGCCCTGTGAGCCCAGGTGCTGTGGGCTTGGTGGCAGCACAGGACAGCAGCAGGCCTGCAGGAGGGGAAGCAGCGACAGTAGGATCTGGAGCCACAGCGGCAGATGCTGCCAGGAGCCTGGCTTGCCCAAGCCTGGGAACGGGATGTGGAAGGCAGGTTGCCCATGGCCAGCACCCAGTGGTCTTCCAGCCCTAGGGAAGTGAGTGGAGATGTGGGGCTTGGACAGAAGCTGCCTGGGCCCAGGCCTGGCCCTGCAACTTACCATGGTCTCTGGGTACCTGTGCATACCCACCCCCCCAATCTGAGACTGGGCAGCACAAAGGACCCTGGTACCGAGCATCTTATCTAAAAAACGTTGCAAACTCACAAACACCTTCTTTCTCTTGGTGCTGTAGGTCCTGCAGCCGCATTTGAGGGAGAGGCCACCATTGGAAGCCAGGATACAGCCTCAGGGTCACTGCTGCCCACAGTCAGAGCCCTGCAGATGTGCTGGCTGTGCCAGAGGAGGACTGAGGAAAGGACTTTCCTCTTGGATTGTCTGGTGATGGTGTCAGAGGACCGTCTGGCAGATGCATGGGCCTGGCATTCAGAGGACGTGGGCTGCCAGGACAGACGGTGGGCAGAGGACAATGTTTGCAAGAATGCATAGAGGGTGGAGGAGGTGGCCTGCAAGGATGTGTGGGACCAGGTGGACCAGGAGTTCCAGGCTCAGCTTCTGGCTCTGTAGTGTGTGTGGGTGGAGGCCATGTGGCAGTAGAACGTGGTTGTGGGCAGGGCAGTGGAGGTCATAGGGTACCACTGCCAGGTGCTGGACATCATCCTGGCCCTGGCAGTTGCCTTCATACTGCCTGCTGCCCAGCTCCCAACCCTAGCCCTACCTGCCCCCTGGCAGCTGCACACCACCCAGCAGCATCCCCCACCATGGGCTTAGGCAGAGGTCCAATGCCACTTGCACATGCCAGGAGCTCATGTCCCAGCCCCTGACCTAGGGCTCCTGCCACAAAGTACCCCCCATCTGGTCCAGAACTCTCTGCAGTGGGACCAGAACTGCACACTGTCCCTGCTGGCCCTGGATACTGGCTTTAGGGAGGGGGAGCCACCCAGGGCCATTGTAGGGACCATTGGCCACCATCACCCCTGGGTGATCCCCCCACCTGCTGGACTTGCTGCAGTGTGTGCACCCATAGGGGAGGCTGGGGTGTTGGCTCCCTGCTCCTGGGTTCTGCCCCTTAGGTGTCCCCACCCCACAGCAGTCTACTCCAGGAGCTCTACCTGGGCCTCACAGATGTTATGCAGCATGCAAACTGCAAAGATGACCCAGGGGATGTAGTCCTCAGTGAACTCGAGGTAGGTGGTAAGGGTGCACCAGCATTCCTTGAGTTACCCAAACACACTCTCCAGCAGGGTATGGGTCTGGCCCAGGCACCAGTTAAAGTGGGCATGGTGGGGGTCCAGCTAGCTGATGTAGAGACAAGGCAGGGGCAGGTGGGTGGGGTTGCTGATGAGAAGGGGTGGGATCACCATGGCACCCAGATGCAGGTCCTGCACCCCTGGCATGAAGTAGCCACTCTGCACCAGGGCTTGCAGGAAAGAGTTGCAAAACATGCAGGCATTGTGGGCACTGCCCTCCCAGCAAATGCTTACATTTGTGAAGGGGGCCGCAGTTGTTGATAATGGCCTGGAGCAAAACAGAGGGAAAACCTCTCCAGCTATAGTAGGGGCAGTTGCCACGGAGTGGGCAGGTGACAAGGATGTGAGTCCTGTCCAGGGCTCTAATGCACTGGGGGAGTGCCAGGGTATGGAACCCTGCCACCACCACCAGGGTGTTGTGCACTGAGAACATCATGTGACCCAGGACATCGTGGAGGGCCACACACACCTCCAGCACAGCCTCCCCAATGGTGACCTTGCCCACACCAAAGAGGTGGCCCACATAGCAGAGGTTGGTGGCTGTTCATGGGGAAGGGTGGCTACATGGCAGTGTCCTAACACTCCAGGTGTGTTCCAGGAAGTCTCAGAAGGTGGTCCGGGTCATCCTCCATGCCTCCAGCTACTGTTCATCATCCCAGGTCTGCTGAACAACTTGCAGCTACCAGTCATGACTTTCCCAGCAGGCCCAGAGGTGCCGGGGATGGAGGCCCAGGAAGGTGAGGGCAACCCCAATGGTGGCATCCAACAGCCCATTGTCAGCCTCCCTGCCAGGGTTGAGTCATCAGGACAGGGTCCAGATGGCAGTTGCATGGAGGCTGTAGCCCTGGAATGGCACAGTGTGGCTAGGCAGATGGTTGCTGCATGTGGGAGATCCAGTAGGGCCCAGACAGCCATGGACCAGCTGCTGGTTGGCACAGTGGGCCAGCAGGAGCCCAGTGCACTGGGCTTCACTATCAGGATCAGGGGCTGGAGCAGCCATGGTGTGGGGGAGACAGAGGCAGCAAAGAAAGAGCTACCCATGTGCTGCTCCAGTGCTGTGCATGCTGCTTCTGGCTAGTGAAGTGGCTGGGCAAGAAGGAGAGAGTGGGGCTGGCTTTTCAAGATGGCTGCTGGTAACTGTGACCAGAGCCTTGAGCTTCCTCTGGTACAGAACCCTGCTACCAGGACCGCAGGATGTGGGAGCAGTTTGCTGCTAGCATCAGCAAATCTGTTCCCATGTCCCTGCATGTTTAGATGCTTGCCCAGGAGCGTTTACTCACACATAATTTACTCACAAGTAAACTGATCTTGCATCAAACGTATGTGTAGACACATCCTGTCTAACCTGCTTTTAAAAACTGCCAAGGATGGAGATTCCAAATTTTCTCTAGATGGCTTGTTTCAATCCTTGGCCTCCTTCATAGTCAGAAAGTTCCTCCCAATCTCCAACCTAAATTTCCCCTGAGATCATTTCTCCTAGTCCTGTCCCCTACAGTCACAGAGAAAAGCCCATCTCCATTCTCTTTGTAATCACCTGTCAGGTATTTGGAGACTGTTTATCAAATCTTCCCTCAGTTTTCTATTCTCCAGACTAAATGACCCTAGTTCTTTCATCCTGTCTGCGTAAGTCTTGCCTCCCAGGCTCCTAATTTTTTTTTTTAATTTTTTTTTATGTGCTTTGCTGTACTATTTACAGACTGTCCATATCCTTCTTGATATGTGGGACACAAAACTGGATGCAGTATTCCAAGTGAGGTCTGACTAGGGCGGGCTCAGGGAAGAGTTAGATCTGGTGAGTGCTGCCTGCGAGCTGAAGCAGCATCTGCATTGGTAGCACCCAGCCTGGGAAGCCCTGGGGGACACTGCCACCATGGAGGGAAGGACTGGCCCCCCCCTGCAGCTCAGCTATTGTGTGGCCTGGTGGCAGCTCACACAGGCAGGCTCCACTGAAAAAAATAGCAGTGAGGGACCTGATCCTTTTTTTTTTTCCTGCACAGCCTGTCTGCCTCTCCCATGACTGGGGAGTGGGGGAGGAGAGTAAGCTGCTGGTGGGCCCTGAGCTGTGGGGGGCCCTAGTCTTTCTCTTTCAGGCCACAGTGCCCCCTGGGGCCACCTGGGCAGGCTGTTAATGGGCGGGTGGTGCCCTAGCTCAGAGGTAGCACCCATCCCAATCCAACTCTTCCCTGAGCCTGAGCTGGGGCAGTACCTGCCCACTAGCAGTCCACCTGGGTGACTCCAGCAGGCTTTGCCACCATGGAAGGAAGGACGAGGGCCTTCCGCATCTCAGGGGCCACTCGGCCTCCCAGCAGCTCACCCCACAAGCAGCAGGAGAAGTGGGTGGGCTCCAAGAAAAAAAACAAAAAGGATTGGGCCCCTCACCACTTCTGCCTTCAGCCCACCTCTCCTGTGGCGGGGGCATGGAGGTGTGGGGGCAAGCTGTCAAAAGGCTGCAATGCTACAAATAGCTACGTGGCAAACTAAACTACGTGTGGATGTGGTTTAGTTTGCAATGTAACAAACTCATTTAAATCATGAAAAAACACCCGGTGTACAGCGTGACACAGTTAATTCACAAAAATGGCTAGTTTTTATCACATGTACAAGTTAATGGCCCCTTGTAGCCCCCAGGTCCTTCTCTGCGGTAGTGTAACCTAGCTAATCAGGCCCCAGGCTGCATTTGTGCACACAAGTATTCTTTCCCAAGTGCAGAACTTTGCATTTGTCCTTATGGAATCCCATCTGATTGATTTTGGACCATTTCTCCAGTCTATCCAGGTCATTCTGAGTCCTATCCTTACTCTCTGGAGTTTCTGCAACTCCACTCAACTTGGAATCTGTAAATTCGCTAAGCATGTACTTGATCCCATCATCCATGTCATTAATAAAGATAATACCAGACCCTGGGGAACCCAACTTGATACCTTTTCCTAACTAGACATTGAGCCATTGAGGACTACTTGCTGAGTACAATGATCCAACCAATTATGTATCCACTTAACAGTATGTCCATGTGATACTCTTATACTCTTCTCTAGTACTATGACCAGATTTATACTTTTTATAAGATTCCTTTTTGAGTTTCAACTCATAAAAGAGATTACTGTTTAGCCAGTTTATAATCTATAGATAGATAAATTATAAACACATTTTACCTTACATATCTTAACAAGTCACTCAAAGCCTAGTCTTACATGAGGGAAGCGTACCTAAATGTGGGAAGCTGAGCTAATTAACAATTCCAAAGTTTACCTAAACCAGATAATTGGCACCTGCATATTTCAAATTGCTTCTTTAATGCAGGTATTTTGCTTCCCAGAAACTGTTCAAAGGAATTTTCATAATGTAGGACTCTGGATTGCAATCTGAGAGCTTTCATCTTTTAAAAGTAATTGTGCCAAAAACCATATGAAAGCAGACTCTTCTTTTTTTTGTTTGAAATTTCACCCGTTTATTCTTGTTTTAGGATTTAAAATGCTATTTTCCCTATTAAGCAAGGATATATGATATGATAATGCAGAATAGATTATTCTGAACTTAATAATAAGAGAAACATTTTCTCTTTTTTGGCAATGAGTTTGCACTGTGGCATACCCTGTGATGTCTTGGGATAGGGAAAAAGAGAAGCAAAAAGGCAATTCCTGAGGATTCTCCCACTGTGGGATCTTTGACAGGAGTTATAGAGAGGGCCAGATTGTTAATAGACAACTGAAAAACCTGCTGTTCCTCCCCTCCCACTGGGGCTGTTATGGAGAGGGTTTGGAGCTGTTATGTCTGCAAGATTAAAAGGTAAATCTTAAACTAAACAGATGCAGAGTGCAGATGGGCTGCTGACCCATGGCCAGGTATGTGCACATCATCATTCTGATGTCTGAGAGAGATTAAAATATCTCAAGGTACTTTTTTTTTAATAGGGTGGCTTTTTATTACATTATTCACCCTACAAAATTGAAGTGCACTTTAATACTGTTTGAGGGTATCAGATTGTTACACTGACTTCCTTTATTGATGTCTGTCTGCTAAGCACTCAAGCAAATGCTTAACTTTTAGAACATGCTTTACTTCTGTCACTTTTCAGGTCTGGATTGGGTAGAAAGAGGATAATAGACCTGATCTCAAATCAGACTAAATGAGACTAAAGCATGTGCATAAAGCTAGGCATATGGTGAAACATTTGGCTGAACTGGAGCCTTTATGAATAGAACAGAAAGAGCAGCTCCTCTGCAATGCGGTTCATTCACCCTTATGGTTGGTGTAGCTATGGGCTGGTTAATTATAGGAGGGAGAAATCCCTCCTCCTGCAAAGTGGCTGGGTCACTCTGGGAAGTGCTGTGCTTGTCAGAGGTAGGACATCTCTTGACACTAAGCATATTAGGTCTCACATGATTCCTGGAAATAGGTTGTGCCTTAGATGCACAATCTATAGAGACCCTGGGGATCACATGGTCCCTGTATTAGCTCTGTACTCTAGCTGCAGTGAGGAGCTGGTAATTCTTTTCTATACCAACTTAGTCCCAGCCTTAGCAAAAGCAGACTACAGATTGCTGTATTTTATCCTAGTGGAAGATGAATACTACTTCATCATGGCCCTGGCTCATCTACAGCATACCCATATGTCTTCAGGAATCCCCCTAGGCTGCAGTGGGCTACAGCTGGAACAGAAACAACCTCCATTGGTTTTTTGCCTGTGAGCAATTGCTTTCCACTAAGGGAAATTCCTGTTGCCTGCTTTTCACCAAATCCAGTCCCTTTGCATACCAGGGAGATGGGAAGGGGCCCGACTAAGCTGAAATCTCCAATATAAAGAAGGGAAAGCTTCAAAAGTAAAAGGCTCCTCACTGGGCATGTCTACATGTTTATTAATGTGCCTTCAATACTGCACATTAAATTTAATAACTTAAATATGAGTTACTAGATAAAGGCGCAGTAGTTACACTAATGCACGGTAGCAAAAGTGAACTTTTTTGTTATGCTTAATGCACAGTAGACTAATTCTACTGTGCATTAACACACTAACATGGTGTTTGCTGTTACATGCTAATATGAAGTAGAACAGTCCATTGCACATTAAGGCGTCTTGTGTAGACATGCCCACTGTGAGTAAGTACAAAGGTGTTAGGCCCTCAGCTGCTTGAGAAATACTGGTTCTTTATTCATCTCTCTTCTTCCTATCTCCTAGCAGTCATAGTCTAAAGCCCATAAAGACAGGGTGACCGGGTGGGAACTCTCCTGCATGCCTCTGCTCATTTGCACCTAACTACTATTATTTGCATAAAGTGAAAACCACTTCAAGGTCATTCTTTTACACTGAGAAAGTTCCTTTTGGCTGACACACATTTAATTTACTAAAAAATACTCCCAAAATTTATCTATTTCTTGTTGCAATTAAGTTACTGAACTGGGCTTTTCAATTGCTGAAGAATACTACAGTATTTATTACAGGGAGCAAGTGATCATATATGAATGAGTTGATTAGAATCACATGATATAGAAGCAGTACCAGCAAACCCCAAAAGTTAGCAGGTTTGGATTGAATACACAACAAATACGCTGATTGGGAGATATTCAAAACTGCCTGGTTTTGGATGTCTGATTCCCATTAAAATTAATCAGTCCAAATCTCTTGGATTTCATTGAAAATATCAACTGAAATGTTTCTCTGAATTTATTGGGCCTGCAAGATTGGACAGAGTGTCTTTCCCTACAGAAGTTCCAATATTTCTCCAGAATTATTATTAAGAAAACAGATTCTGCATTGGGTTTCCATCACAACTGTTCTCAGCTCCAGCTTGAATTAGTAAATACAGACACTTGAAAAAAAAAAAGAAAAGAAACATGGTGTAAAAATTAATTTTGTCAATGTTATTGCTTTTTTTTTAATATTCAAATTTACTGTTAAGATTAGAGGCTGGGTAAAAGGTTCTTCCCTTTTTTCCAAAAAAAATGGGAGGAATGCAGCTAGGACATTAGTCCCCTCCACATTTATTTATAGTTGTTATAATACAAGCAGTGACACAAGTGTCAAGACTGAGTTCTGGTTGTTAGGTGTTCTATGTATACTGTTACTAGATTTAATGTATATTAACTAAAGCGCGTTAATGCACATGTAGACGTGCTCAGTAAGTCTTTGCCCCAACTAACTTAAGAGTGTCAACAGAAAATGAGAACAGTACCTGAAAGAATTTCTCTTCCATTTTACAATGGGAAACGGAGGTGCAAGGGAATTATGATTAGACTTTTCCAAACATTTCAGCAACCAGCAGCTCCCAGTGAGAAAACCGGATGCAAAATTCACCAAAATTGCCCATGGCAAGGTAATGAATCAATCCCTGATTCCCTGACCAATATTTTAACCAGCAGTCTGCATTAAATATGTTACTGTTTCTCTTCTCTGTGCATTTACTGGCACTTGGACAGATAATTGAACTTAATGCTCATGGCTAATATTGTACTCTTTGAAGAGAGTAGATGATTTAAGAGGAATGCAGAAGAATTCGGAGTCTTTCTCAAAGGAAGAAAAAAGGGATATTTCATTCCTACCCTCTCAAGATGAATGCTGGCTTCATGGCAATAATGCAGTAGAGGTCTGTTAAGAGACTCCAGGATTTTGGTTGGTGTGTTTTTTATGTTTAGCTTCACAGCTGGTGCAGGTGCATTTCCAGCCATAATAAGTAATAACATTCCCAGTGGAAACATTCGACTGCGGTAAAACAGACAGAAATCTATTATACATGTGAGTGCAATGTCAATGTTTACAGAGGGAGGTCAAATAACAGAACTCTGTTTGGTAAATGTCAGGATTGGATGAGGAGAAAGCATCGGCAGTATTTGTATTTGTTTCAAAAGGAAACCTGCAAAGCACGCAAATATTGAGGACATTTTGCAACTTCAAGCCCCCC